>NC_088284.1:11617521-11933657 GCF_036013445.1 Caloenas nicobarica
GCAGCCCATTCTGCTTGGTGAGAATGCAGAAAGATTGTGCAGCCCTACAACTAGAACCAGAGTGCTGTTGTGCCTATCACCACCAATCCGGCGAGGCTGCAGAGAGGAAAAACTCCGTGTTTAAAACTGAATGGGCAAAAAAATTGTGCAGAGACTGCCTAAAATGTCTGCATGTGTTGCCTCTGCCATTGATGTAGGCAAGAAGGATTGTGAACGGCAAGTATGGGCTGTCACCCAACAAGATGTTAATGGGCAGACCCAGATGGCTGACTTTAGCACCCTTGATTCTCCTGCAGTCAAGCTTGGAAAGAACAGATAATGACCTTCCAAAAGGAAAAGAAGAGCATGGGCTAATGAGTGGAAATGATTATAAAAGTCAGAGGTAAGAACAGCTCATGAGACCCTGAGCCCCCCAAAGTCACGAGCAGGGGCTCTGCAGCCCTTCAGCCACCCCGGCACTACGACTCCTCTCTGCAAATCCCCGCATCGCACAGGGAAAGGCAGCTCCCAGCTGCGGGAGGCGACACGCGGCCATGGGCAGTCCATGCCGACTCGTCCCACCACGCTCCCCCTCGCGGGAGACCTGTGCACAGTGTCAGGAGTGGGGACAAGACACAGTCACAGACACGAGTTGCAGGTGACAAAGCTTGGACGGCAGGGAAATGTAGAAGCAAAACCAACAGACACTCTGTTCTTCTTTCTCCTGCTGTTGTGCACATGCAGGGTTGCAGGCCGGCTGGGACCTCACCAAGTGGTGGAGGGCGACGTCAGCGAGCCATGGACTGTGACATCATGGAGCCACGCACTGTGACCTCGCATCCCTCGCTGCTTATCTCCGGGCGCCGGCAGAGCCCGGCTCAGCCTGGCTCGTGCCTGGACTCCTGCCGAGCAGCCCGCGAGGTGTGGACGTCAGAGCGAGGCTTCTCCTGGTGCTGGGTGGTGCTTTGGGGGCTGCTGGTGGCAGCTCTCGCTCCCATCCCAGAGCCATCCCCCGTGTTTCCCCAGCCCTGCCTGCTTCAGGCAGCCGGGCACCGCGGCACACACTTGCAGCAGCGGAGGTGAGCTGTGTGGCAAACGTCCCCCGGGCTGGCTGTGGGGTGGGCGATGGGGCTCGAGGAGCCGGCAGGGTGACCTTCTCGAGTTGCCTGGGCATTCCTTGCTCCCTTCCCCTCCCATCCACGGGACAGCCAAGGACCGTGGCCTCTCTCCTTTTGCAGTGCTCAACCCCTTTGGCAGCAGCGGGACCAGCCAGGGGAAGCAGCTCTTCCTCCTCAGCTCTCCCCAACCCGCTGCACAGCACAACCATGGCCACCGAGACAGCGTGGAGCTGCCCCATCTGCCAGGAAGCTCGCAAGGCCGTTGCCTTCGTGCAGCCCTGCCAGCACCAGTTCTGCTTGGGCTGCATCCTGCGGTGGGCTAAAAGGACATCAACTTGCCCACTCTGCAGAAGCCAGATGGAAGAGATCAAGTTTTCTGTGCGGGGAGATGACTGGCTGTGTGTCAGCATGTCCCCTGCACAGCCAGCCCTGGCCAGCATCCAGGCAAGCGCAGCTCCCAGCCGCCCGGTCAGCAGCAGCCGCTCTGGCCCCGCGGGGTCCCCGCTGTTCTTTGTGATGGGGACGCCGTTCCCGGAAGAGCAGGGGGCTGTGGAGACTGAGGACACGGCTGCCGTGGACGGGCTCCCGCCCCAGGTCTGGGCAGGGCTTTTCCGGCAACACCAGCACCTCCTGGAGCCCGTGCTGCCCTGGCTGAGCCTGGAGCTGGAGGCCATCTATGAGGAGCAGTGGTGGCTGGCAGTGGCAACACAGAGGATCATCCTGTACGGCCTGTGCTGCCACGGGCTGGACCAGGACGCCCTGGTGCAGTGGATGGAGCCCCACCTGCAGGAAAATGCAGCACCGCTGGTCCGTGGCCTCATCCAGGTCATCGTGGAGCGGTGCAGCGAGGACGCCTGGAGGCTGCTGTGCTCCTACGGGGCCGAGGAGGAGGACTACGGGCGCGCAACCAGCCCCAGCCCCACCAGCTCCCGCGTGGGGACTCCCGACCCCAGGCTGGCCCCCACCAGCCCTGCAGGCTCCGACGTGGAGGATGAAGACAGCACGTCGGAGGCCGCCCTGCGCAGGCCTCCCAGCTGCCTTCCATCTGCGCCCGGGCCTGCGCAGCAGGAGCAGCCCCAGGAGGAGCCGGGGCAGGCGGGGGCAGGTCCCTCTGCCCAGGGCTGCAGCCGCAGCCCCTCCGCTGCCGGCCGGGGCACGGACCGCTCGCCCGGGGGGCCCCGGCGCCCCCCAAAGAGGACGAACCCCGGCCCCCACGACTCTCCCCAACCCCGCAAGAGGCCGTCCCGCCGGAGGCACTAGCGGGGCTCCAGCTTCCATTAGTGGAAGAAAAAGGAAATAAACTTCTCTTTCCTTGACACGGTCTCTGGTTGCTGCTTTCTGTCCCTTCTCCTGGGGCCTTTCCCTGTCACCGCACCAACCGTGGCTGCCACCAGCCTGCTGGGGGGCACGGCCATGGGCCCCCACAGCCCCAGGGCCACGGCGGCGGTGCCACCTCCCCAGGAACGCTGATGCAGCCGCACACCCGCAGCGAGGGCAGAGCAGGTGTGAAGTGCCTACGAACCCCGTCACACACAAAGAGGAGCCATAGGCATGGTGAAATCTCTCTCTCTCTCCCTCTTCTTTCTTTCTTCCCTGTACTTCTATTTGTTTGCTTTCCTTTTCTTAAGTAACATACTGACGTCAGATTGACAGGCCCACATGTGCTGCAAAGTTTGTGTGTTTACCAATTGAGCCTAAACATCCTAATTCCTACTGCCACCCAATCATTTGCCAGTTGTGCCAAGCTGCAAAAATAAAAGCCTTTTGTTTATGGACCTTAAGTATTGTGTATACTATTTCCCAGCCAAAGGGACCCACCAACCTGAGTCACCTCTCCCCAACCCATACCTCTGGGGGACGTCACACACCTGCAAAACTATAAATCATTTTACTGCACAAGAACCAGAGTATCTGCAAGAGCGCTCTATCCAAAACACTTCTAACCAACAATCTCTGAGAAAACTCGGCTTAAGAAAAAGCTTAGAGAAACAATTTTTTCATAAAATGTTTCAAGACTCAAGCACGGGCCGTTACTATGTGCTTTTTTAGAGTTACCAGAGTGGGCGTCACCAAGGTAAGGAAACCGATCCGATGTCTGCACTGAAACAGAAATCACTGAACTTAGTCTTGCATGAGTGAGGACCTAGATTTGTAGCCACACTGGCAAAGACATCACAAATGCTCAGGACCCATCCTCCGTTATGAGGAGTGGCAACTGCGTAGCCTAGCAGTGGCGGCACCTAATTTGAAGGATTCCGGATGCATCTTGAGGCAAGCCCAACATTCCCCAGATGACCTGCCCGAGCGTTTTACTTGATGTTTTTAATGACACCTCTGGGAAAACTTCTGCATAAAGGCAAGGAGCTGCTGAGGTGAAGAGGACGAGAGGTTTGGTTTGGTATGGGTGCGGTTTGTTGGGCATCCCTGCTCATACAGAGCCTTGGAGCTGCAGTACCTTTCTGAATTTGCCAAGCCAGATAAACCACTCATGAAATACTACGAGCCCTGCCCTGATAGAGAACGTGTCCTCTGTGGTTTTGCCCTCTCTATCTGTTAGCCTCCTTCTCTCTTTTTTCCCTTCTCTTCACATGTCTCGTTCAAGAGCTCATTCCTCTGAGACACATCCCAGGAAACACGCTTGGCCTTCCCAGCTCTTCTGCCAAGCTGCAGACGGCAGCTAACAGAGGACTAAATCGCCCTTACACTTTTTTCTGCAAGTGTCTCCTGGGTGTGCCCATGATGTTTTCCTCTTCTGTCGGTAGAGAGGTTGTGTTCCCAACACAACCGCACTTTTAAGGCAGAGGTTCTCCCAGGTCTGTTGTTCAACAAGCAAGAGAAGCACTCTTCTCCTGAACTAAAAACCTTCCAGGGTTCCTTTGCCTGAAATTTTGCCTTTGCGCAGGCCTTTCTGTTATCTGTGCATCCTCAAGATTGTCTTGGAATGGGACGAGAGCAACAGAAGACTGTAATGAAATCACTGAGTAAAGGACTATGTCATTAAGAAGCTGGCGTACCTGAAGATACAGCTCATGGTGGACAAGGAAACTTAAAGGACTTCACATATGATTTCTTTGGCTTTTCAAGCAGTCCACACAAACAAAGGGTTTGTAGAGTTCATACACATTTTTATTAATTCAAACCATTCTGTGGCTAGAAGGATCAGAAAAGGACTTGCATGTTGTCAGAGACGAAGGCGTAAATGGCCGAAGCTTGCGAGCACAGTACTCTTCCAATTCCGAAGCCTTCATGCGCTTAGGACAAGATTTCAACAGAACAGTGTGAGGCAGAAGGAGAAGACAAGCACAGCTTCAAACCCAGCCCTGTGGGGATCATTTGTAAATTTGATGTTGGACTTTCTTCAGATGACCTAGATGCTGGAATGTTGCACATGTCCTTGTTGTTTTAGAGAAGTTCTCTGGATGGAGGCCTGTCCTTGTAAACAGGCAGATGAAACAACGGTTGCCAGAAAAGCCTGCACAGAGATCATGTTCCTGGGTTTAGTGTTCCCCTCCAGCCAGAGAGCACCACGGCAGCCCATTCTGCTTGGTGAGAATGCAGAAAGATTGTGCAGCCCTACAACTAGAACCAGAGTGCTGTTGTGCCTATCACCACCAATCCGGCGAGGCTGCAGAGAGGAAAAACTCCGTGTTTAAAACTGAATGGGCAAAAAAATTGTGCAGAGACTGCCTAAAATGTCTGCATGTGTTGCCTCTGCCATTGATGTAGGCAAGAAGGATTGTGAACGGCAAGTATGGGCTGTCACCCAACAAGATGTTAATGGGCAGACCCAGATGGCTGACTTTAGCACCCTTGATTCTCCTGCAGTCAAGCTTGGAAAGAACAGATAATGACCTTCCAAAAGGAAAAGAAGAGCATGGGCTAATGAGTGGAAATGATTATAAAAGTCAGAGGTAAGAACAGCTCATGAGACCCTGATCCCCGCAAAGTCACGAGCAGGGGCTCTGCAGCCCTTCAGCCACCCCGGCACTACGACTCCTCTCTGCAAATCCCCGCATCGCACAGGGAAAGGCAGCTCCCAGCTGCGGGAGGCGACACGCGGCCATGGGCAGTCCATGCCGACTCGTCCCACCACGCTCCCCCTCGCGGGAGACCTGTGCACAGTGTCAGGAGTGGGGACAAGACACAGTCACAGACACGAGTTGCAGGTGACAAAGCTTGGACGGCAGGGAAATGTAGAAGCAAAACCAACAGACACTCTGTTCTTCTTTCTCCTGCTGTTGTGCACATGCAGGGTTGCAGGCCGGCTGGGACCTCACCAAGTGGTGGAGGGCGACGTCAGCGAGCCATGGACTGTGACATCATGGAGCCACGCACTGTGACCTCGCATCCCTCGCTGCTTATCTCCGGGCGCCGGCAGAGCCCGGCTCAGCCTGGCTCGTGCCTGGACTCCTGCCGAGCAGCCCGCGAGGTGTGGACGTCAGAGCGAGGCTTCTCCTGGTGCTGGGTGGTGCTTTGGGGGCTGCTGGTGGCAGCTCTCGCTCCCATCCCAGCGCCATCCCCCGTGTTTCCCCAGCCCTGCCTGCTTCAGGCAGCCGGGCACCGCGGCACACACTTGCAGCAGCGGAGGTGAGCTGTGTGGCAAACGTCCCCCGGGCTGGCTGTGGGGTGGGCGATGGGGCTCGAGGAGCCGGCAGGGTGACCTTCTCGAGTTGCCTGGGCATTCCTTGCTCCCTTCCCCTCCCATCCACGGGACAGCCAAGGACCGTGGCCTCTCTCCTTTTGCAGTGCTCAACCCCTTTGGCAGCAGCGGGACCAGCCAGGGGAAGCAGCTCTTCCTCCTCAGCTCTCCCCAACCCGCTGCACAGCACAACCATGGCCAGCGAGACAGCGTGGAGCTGCCCCATCTGCCAGGAAGCTCGCAAGGCCGTTGCCTTCGTGCAGCCCTGCCAGCACCAGTTCTGCTTGGGCTGCATCCTGCGGTGGGCTAAAAGGACATCAACTTGCCCACTCTGCAGAAGCCAGATGGAAGAGATCAAGTTTTCTGTGCGGGGAGATGACTGGCTGTGTGTCAGCATGTCCCCTGCACAGCCAGCCCTGGCCAGCATCCAGGCAAGCGCAGCTCCCAGCCGCCCGGTCAGCAGCAGCCGCTCTGGCCCCGCGGGGTCCCCGCTGTTCTTTGTGATGGGGACGCCGTTCCCGGAAGAGCAGGGGGCTGTGGAGACTGAGGACACGGCTGCCGTGGACGGGCTCCCGCCCCAGGTCTGGGCAGGGCTTTTCCGGCAACACCAGCACCTCCTGGAGCCCGTGCTGCCCTGGCTGAGCCTGGAGCTGGAGGCCATCTATGAGGAGCAGTGGTGGCTGGCAGTGGCAACACAGAGGATCATCCTGTACGGCCTGTGCTGCCACGGGCTGGACCAGGACGCCCTGGTCCAGTGGATGGAGCCCCACCTGCAGGAAAATGCAGCACCGCTGGTCCGTGGCCTCATCCAGGTCATCGTGGAGCGGTGCAGCGAGGACGCCTGCAGGCTGCTGTGCTCCTACGGGGCCGAGGAGGAGGACTACGGGCGCGCAACCAGCCCCAGCCCCACCAGCTCCCGCGTGGGGACTCCCGACCCCAGGCTGGCCCCCACCAGCCCTGCAGGCTCCGACGTGGAGGATGAAGACAGCACGTCGGAGGCCGCCCTGCGCAGGCCTCCCAGCTGCCTTCCATCTGCGCCCGGGCCTGCGCAGCAGGAGCAGCCCCAGGAGGAGCCGGGGCAGGCGGGGGCAGGTCCCTCTGCCCAGGGCTGCAGCCGCAGCCCCTCCGCTGCCGGCCGGGGCACGGACCGCTCGCCCGGGGGGCCCCGGCGCCCCCCAAAGAGGACGAACCCCGGCCCCCACGACTCTCCCCAACCCCGCAAGAGGCCGTCCCGCCGGAGGCACTAGCGGGGCTCCAGCTTCCATTAGTGGAAGAAAAAGGAAATAAACTTCTGTTTCCTTGACACGGCCTCTGGTTGCTGCTTTCTCTCCCTTCTCCTGGGGCCTTTCCCTGTCACCGCACCAACCGTGGCTGCCACCAGCCTGCTGGGGGGCACGGCCATGGGCCCCCACAGCCCCAGGGCCACGGCGGCGGTGCCACCTCCCCAGGAACGCTGATGCAGCCGCACACCCGCAGCGAGGGCAGAGCAGGTGTGAAGTGCCTACGAACCCCGTCACACACAAAGAGGAGCCATAGGCATGGTGAAATCTCTCTCTCTCTCCCTCTTCTTTCTTTCTTCCCTGTACTTCTATTTGTTTGCTTTCCTTTTCTTAAGTAACATACTGACGTCAGATTGACAGGCCCACATGTGCTGCAAAGTTTGTGTGTTTACCAATTGAGCCTAAACATCCTAATTCCTACTGCCACCCAATCATTTGCCAGTTGTGCCAAGCTGCAAAAATAAAAGCCTTTTGTTTATGGACCTTAAGTATTGTGTATACTATTTCCCAGCCAAAGGGACCCACCAACCTGAGTCACCTCTCCCCAACCCATACCTCTGGGGGACGTCACACACCTGCAAAACTATAAATCATTTTACTGCACAAGAACCAGAGTATCTGCAAGAGCGCTCTATCCAAAACACTTCTAACCAACAATCTCTGAGAAAACTCGGCTTAAGAAAAAGCTTAGAGAAACAATTTTTTCATAAAATGTTTCAAGACTCAAGCACGGGCCGTTACTATGTGCTTTTTTAGAGTTACCAGAGTGGGCGTCACCAAGGTAAGGAAACCGATCCGATGTCTGCACTGAAACAGAAATCACTGAACTTAGTCTTGCATGAGTGAGGACCTAGATTTGTAGCCACACTGGCAAAGACATCACAAATGCTCAGGACCCATCCTCCGTTATGAGGAGTGGCAACTGCGTAGCCTAGCAGTGGCGGCACCTAATTTGAAGGATTCCGGATGCCTCTTGAGGCAAGCCCAACATTCCCCAGATGACCTGCCCGAGCGTTTTACTTGATGTTTTTAATGACACCTCTGGGAAAACTTCTGCATAAAGGCAAGGAGCTGCTGAGGTGAAGAGGACGAGAGGTTTGGTTTGGTATGGGTGCGGTTTGTTGGGCATCCCTGCTCATACAGAGCCTTGGAGCTGCAGTACCTTTCTGAATTTGCCAAGCCAGATAAACCACTCATGAAATACTACGAGCCCTGCCCTGATAGAGAACGTGTCCTCTGTGGTTTTGCCCTCTCTATCTGTTAGCCTCCTTCTCTCTTTTTTCCCTTCTCTTCACATGTCTCGTTCAAGAGCTCATTCCTCTGAGACACATCCCAGGAAACACGCTTGGCCTTCCCAGCTCTTCTGCCAAGCTGCAGACGGCAGCTAACAGAGGACTAAATCGCCCTTACACTTTTTTTTCTGCAAGTGTCTCCTGGGTGTGCCCATGATGTTTTCCTCTTCTGTCGGTAGAGAGGTTGTGTTCCCAACACAACCGCACTTTTAAGGCAGAGGTTCTCCCAGGTCTGTTGTTCAACAAGCAAGAGAAGCACTCTTCTCCTGAACTAAAAACCTTCCAGGGTTCCTTTGCCTGAAATTTTGCCTTTGCGCAGGCCTTTCTGTTATCTGTGCATCCTCAAGATTGTCTTGGAATGGGACGAGAGCAACAGAAGACTGTAATGAAATCACTGAGTAAAGGACTATGTCATTAAGAAGCTGGCGTACCTGAAGATACAGCTCATGGTGGACAAGGAAACTTAAAGGACTTCACATATGATTTCTTTGGCTTTTCAAGCAGTCCACACAAACAAAGGATTTGTAGAGTTCATACACATTTTTATTAATTCAAACCATTCTGTGGCTAGAAGGATCAGAAAAGGACTTGCATGTTGTCAGAGACGAAGGCGTAAATGGCCGAAGCTTGCGAGCACAGTACTCTTCCAATTCCGAAGCCTTCATGCGCTTAGGACAAGATTTCAACAGAACAGTGTGAGGCAGAAGGAGAAGACAAGCACAGCTTCAAACCCAGCCCTGTGGGGATCATTTGTAAATTTGATGTTGGACTTTCTTCAGATGACCTAGATGCTGGAATGTTGCACATGTCCTTGTTGTTTTAGAGAAGTTCTCTGGATGGAGGCCTGTCCTTGTAAACAGGCAGATGAAACAACGGTTGCCAGAAAAGCCTGCACAGAGATCCTGTTCCTGGGTTTAGTGTTCCCCTCCAGCCAGAGAGCACCACGGCAGCCCATTCTGCTTGGTGAGAATGCAGAAAGATTGTGCAGCCCTACAACTAGAACCAGAGTGCTGTTGTGCCTATCACCACCAATCCGGCGAGGCTGCAGAGAGGAAAAACTCCGTGTTTAAAACTGAATGGGCAAAAAAATTGTGCAGAGACTGCCTAAAATGTCTGCATGTGTTGCCTCTGCCATTGATGTAGGCAAGAAGGATTGTGAACGGCAAGTATGGGCTGTCACCCAACAAGATGTTAATGGGCAGACCCAGATGGCTGACTTTAGCACCCTTGATTCTCCTGCAGTCAAGCTTGGAAAGAACAGATAATGATCTTCCAAAAGGAAAAGAAGAGCGTGGGCTAATGAGTGGAAATGATTATAAAAGTCAGAGGTAAGAACAGCTCATGAGACCCTGAGCCCCCCAAAGTCACGAGCAGGGGCTCTGCAGCCCTTCAGCCACCCCGGCACTACGACTCCTCTCTGCAAATCCCCGCATCGCACAGGGAAAGGCAGCTCCCAGCTGCGGGAGGCGACACGCGGCCATGGGCAGTCCATGCCGACTCGTCCCACCACGCTCCCCCTCGCGGGAGACCTGTGCACAGTGTCAGGAGTGGGGACAAGACACAGTCACAGACACGAGTTGCAGGTGACAAAGCTTGGACGGCAGGGAAATGTAGAAGCAAAACCAACAGACACTCTGTTCTTCTTTCTCCTGCTGTTGTGCACATGCAGGGTTGCAGGCCGGCTGGGACCTCACCAAGTGGTGGAGGGCGACGTCAGCGAGCCATGGACTGTGACATCATGGAGCCACGCACTGTGACCTCGCATCCCTCGCTGCTTATCTCCGGGCGCCGGCAGAGCCCGGCTCAGCCTGGCTCGTGCCTGGACTCCTGCCGAGCAGCCCGCGAGGTGTGGACGTCAGAGCGAGGCTTCTCCTGGTGCTGGGTGGTGCTTTGGGGGCTGCTGGTGGCAGCTCTCGCTCCCATCCCAGAGCCATCCCCCGTGTTTCCCCAGCCCTGCCTGCTTCAGGCAGCCGGGCACCGCGGCACACACTTGCAGCAGCGGAGGTGAGCTGTGTGGCAAACGTCCCCCGGGCTGGCTGTGGGGTGGGCGATGGGGCTCGAGGAGCCGGCAGGGTAACCTTCTCGAGTTGCCTGGGCATTCCTTGCTCCCTTCCCCTCCCATCCACGGGACAGCCAAGGACCGTGGCCTCTCTCCTTTTGCAGTGCTCAACCCCTTTGGCAGCAGCGGGACCAGCCAGGGGAAGCAGCTCTTCCTCCTCAGCTCTCCCCAACCCGCTGCACAGCACAACCATGGCCACCGAGACAGCGTGGAGCTGCCCCATCTGCCAGGAAGCTCGCAAGGCCGTTGCCTTCGTGCAGCCCTGCCAGCACCAGTTCTGCTTGGGCTGCATCCTGCGGTGGGCTAAAAGGACATCAACTTGCCCACTCTGCAGAAGCCAGATGGAAGAGATCAAGTTTTCTGTGCGGGGAGATGACCGGCTGTGTGTCAGCATGTCCCCTGCACAGCCAGCCCTGGCCAGCATCCAGGCAAGCGCAGCTCCCAGCCGCCCGGTCAGCAGCAGCCGCTCTGGCCCCGCGGGGTCCCCGCTGTTCTTTGTGATGGGGACGCCGTTCCCGGAAGAGCAGGGGGCTGTGGAGACTGAGGACACGGCTGCCGTGGACGGGCTCCCGCCCCAGGTCTGGGCAGGGCTTTTCCGGCAACACCAGCACCTCCTGGAGCCCGTGCTGCCCTGGCTGAGCCTGGAGCTGGAGGCCATCTATGAGGAGCAGTGGTGGCTGGCAGTGGCAACACAGAGGATCATCCTGTACGGCCTGTGCTGCCACGGGCTGGACCAGGACGCCCTGGTCCAGTGGATGGAGCCCCACCTGCAGGAAAATGCAGCACCGCTGGTCCGTGGCCTCATCCAGGTCATCGTGGAGCGGTGCAGCGAGGACGCCTGCAGGCTGCTGTGCTCCTACGGGGCCGAGGAGGAGGACTACGGGCGCGCAACCAGCCCCAGCCCCACCAGCTCCCGCGTGGGGACTCCCGACCCCAGGCTGGCCCCCACCAGCCCTGCAGGCTCCGACGTGGAGGATGAAGACAGCACGTCGGAGGCCGCCCTGCGCAGGCCTCCCAGCTGCCTTCCATCTGCGCCCGGGCCTGCGCAGCAGGAGCAGCCCCAGGAGGAGCCGGGGCAGGCGGGGGCAGGTCCCTCTGCCCAGGGCTGCAGCCGCAGCCCCTCCGCTGCCGGCCGGGGCACGGACCGCTCGCCCGGGGGGCCCCGGCGCCCCCCAAAGAGGACGAACCCCGGCCCCCACGACTCTCCCCAACCCCGCAAGAGGCCGTCCCGCCGGAGGCACTAGCGGGGCTCCAGCTTCCATTAGTGGAAGAAAAAGGAAATAAACTTCTCTTTCCTTGACACGGTCTCTGGGTGCTGCTTTCTCCCTGCTTCTCCTGAGGTTTCCTGGGCCCCCACAGCCCCAGGGCCATGTCAGTGGTGTCACCTCTCCAGGAAATCCTGATGCAGCCACACACCTGCAGCGAGGGCAGTGCAGGTGTGAAGTGCCTATGAAGCCTATGTAAGTCTTGCATGAGTGAAGACTCCAGGATGTGGCCCACCGGTTCTTCAAACCAACTCCGTGTCAGCCTTTGCAACCCGGTCAGGCATAAAGGGTCCCAGGGCTGAGGGGATGATACAAACTCTTTTGTTCCCAGGCAAGCCATGTGAGGAATGGGCCACACAACAGGCACGCTACACAAATCATCACGGTGCTCAGGACACTGTGTAAGTGATCTTGCAAGGAAATGCTCCAGACCACTTTCAGTTGCCTGCAGACAGCTCACCTAAAGGGAAGATCACTGCACAGAGTCAGAATTTGGTCATTTGTTACTCACAGATTTAAACATCAACAAGAAGTTTAAAATCAAGCATGATTAGCAAAACACTCATTCCAAGCCCTTAGTATGAATCTACTGGTATTTGTGAAAGATGTCATTAGTCACTGTGGTTGGCCTCTAAGATCTTAATGAAGTGTGCTGATGCAAAGTTAGAATACGCCCACCAATTCTGCAATTGTTAACTGTGCCTAATTTACATAGACTGCTCCATGAGAGTTCCACTGAGTTGCAGGATGAGAGCATCTGCCCTTTGATTTGATGGCTGCATGCAACTGAAATGCCTCAGAACTGGGACTCAGGCAAAACAAATGGTGTGGAAATGTGGCCCTGGAGAGAAAGGGGACACTGCACATATGGTATCTTACTCTTCATCAAGTCTTAATCATAGGCTTGTCAGTTGTACTGCCACCAACATGGACACCTGTTGTTTTTACTATATTCTGGCAGTTTTACTCACTCTGTTGGTAGGACAGAGCTGAAGAAGAGCTGAGAAGAAGCAGAACTTCTGAGGAAGTCCCAGAGGGCAAGATGCACCGATTCCATCATGACACACTGAAGTTTAATAGGTAACACCTGCCCTCTTTGAAAATCTAATCAGAAATGCTGCAGAAAATTCCACTGTAGAATCTATCTTTCATGCTGGTAAAGATACACAAATGAGGGAGACAGGGAGATACACAAATGAGTTATTCGCAAGCTTTTAATACTGTTTTCATGCACAAACACAACACTGATAGAAACTGGTGAATTTCGTACATCCTTTTTAGAACCCTGAGCTTGGAGTCTGAGCCTAAGCGACTGGACGGCTAAAGCCATGGAAGAGGTGGCAGTCACAATCAGCTGCAGTTCCAGAATGAGGAAACAGCATTGCTTACGCTATTTTCACTACAGTTTGTCTTGCTGATACTGTAGTGCATTTATAAACTTTCTGCATCTGGAATGAATTCAGACTATCAATAGGCTGAGGCTCAGGCTGCTTTACCTTTCTGTTAACAACTACTTTACTCCTGTGAGCTGTCATACAGGGAACAGCTCAGAGAAACAGACTTTCGTTCAAGGACATCACAAATTCCATTCTTAGAAGCTCTCCAGCAAAAACATCTCAAGTTCATTCCTTGTTTATCTTCAAGAGAACTGATAAAAGTATCTAGTCCAAAGGAAACCTCACTTGTTTCCAAAAGATTTGCACTAGTTCGGGGCAACAGACACTGTTCTCTGTTCCTTGGAGCCTTCTCCAGAGCTGGACGCCTCATTATGGAACCTTATTCTAACAAGACAGGGCCAAAGAAATGGCCAAAGAAATGCACTGGACCTCTGTTGCCCTGTAAAGGTTGTGACAAAAACAGTCTCTGACTGGTGGAACATCTTCAGTGAATATAACCGGATTCTTTCAGATTACAAACATTTTATCATCAGAAAAGTGTTTTCTGTACTTAGGCAACTTGTGGTCAACATTCCAAAGGGATGCTGAGAGTCAGAAGACAGCAGACAACCCATGAACCCAAACCTGTATGTTTCTCATATACTGCAGGATCAATTTTCAATCTCAAATCCACTGCTGCAAAAACTCCACCAACACAGCCATTAACTACGTAGAGTATTCGTCTACTTAGGTCGACTGCAAAAAATGGGCTTCCTTGTTAGAAAACATCAGTGCTGGTGAGAAAAAGAAAACAAAACCCAAACCAAACCAAAAAACCAAAACAACAACAAACAAACAAACAACTAAACAAACCCCACTGATCAATTTTATCAAGAATTTTGTTCTTCAGTGCTTGAGGTCAGCTGAGGTGGCAGTTAAGTATCTCTTGCAGTAATCACTGTCTTGCAGAAAATGCCTTCATGATGCTCTGCCCAAGGTATCTGTTTTGCAGTCTTCCACATTCTCTCAGTCTCAAATTCCTGCTAGTTTATGACTGGATATTGAATTTTCCCACTGCTATATTGTAAGTATAAACAGATTAGCAAATGCTATTGCAGGCGCTGAGTAACAAAGTGGGCAATCATGCTACAGGCAAATTAAGTGGAAATACCAGCTAAACACAGGTAAATTAGTGGGAAATATCATCCAAAGGCTCGGGGTTTAGTGATATAAATTTCTCCAGATGAAGCATCTCACCCTATTACAGAATCACAGAATCACAGAATGTTAGGGATTGGAAGGGACCTCGAAGGATCATCCAGTCCAATCCCCTCACCGGAGCAGGAACACCTAGATTAGGTTACACAGAAAGGTGTCCAGGAGGATTTTGAATGTCTGCAGAGAAGGAGACTCCACAACCTCTCTGGGCAGCCTGTTCCAGTGCTCCAACACCCTCACTGAGAAGAAGTTTCTTCTCATATTTAAGTGGAACCTCCTGTGTTCCAGTTTGCACCCATTGCTCCTTGTCTTATCATCGGTTGTCACCGAGAAGAGCCTGGCTCCATCATCCTGACACCCTTTACATATTTCTAAACATTAATAAGGTCACCCCTCAGTCTCCTCTTCTCCAAACTAAAGAGACCCAGCTCCCTCAGCCTTTCTTCATAAGGGAGATGCTCCACTCCCTTCATCATCTTCGTTGCCCTGCGCTGGACTCTCTCCAGCAGTTCCCTGTCCTTCTTGAACTGAGGGGCCCAGAACTGGACACAATATTCCAGATGAGGTCTCACCAGGGCAGAGTAGAGGGGGAGGAGAACGTCTCTCATCCTGCTAACCCCCCTCCTTCTAACACACCCCAGGATGCCATTGGCCTTCCTGGCCACAAGGGCACAGTGCTGGCTCATGGTCATCCTGCTGTCCACCAGGACCCCGAGGTCCCTTAACCTTATCACTGAAAACACTTTTAAACTTCAGGCTAATTAGGGAGCTGTGAACCATGGGCCTCCTTACAGCAACTGTCAAAGTAATGAAATAACACAGTCGGTAGAACCAGAAAGCAAAAGGAAATGTTAATTTGATTTCTGCCTCTTGCACTGAGCTAGCAACACTGATTCATTCATCCTTGTTCATACATTCCCCTTCTTTCCTTACAGTGGTTCCTTCAGGCAAATGCAAGGCTCGTCAAGACTTGCAATGTTGGTATAACTCCAAACCACAAATAGATGCGACCAATTAGCAAAACAAAGGGAAATTACCTCAGTGAAATGAAGGGCCTCGTCCTGAAAGCCTGACTCATGCAAGATCTCTTACCACTGAACTCCTACAAGGTTATTAATCATCACAGTCTTCTTGTTTGGGCTGTGCTACAATGCAAAACCTTAGAGTAAGAGCAGGAATTCTGTCACTCCTGCCTTCTGAGGTGGGCAACTCCCACTCACAGCCTGTCCAGAAGAGGGAGGAGGGAGGGTGCAAGTGAGCATCCATGATTTGGATTTATAGCCCCTCTCTTGACTGTGAAATAAATACCTCAGGCTTGGATTTGTCATTGTGATAAAAATCAGTGACAGACTGAAATAGCCTTTTGTAAGCCAATGCTGAACAGCAGAAGGTTGCAGCAGCCTTTTTGGACAACAGGGGGAAAAGAGACAGGTGGACTGCAGGGAAAAGTGATGTCCTGTTGAAATAACTGTTGTTACTGTAGCTGGAAAAACAGAACAAATAGAGTGATTCACCAGTTCTCTTGTCAATGACAGTGGGCGCATATGGAGGCAGCTGTTTAGTCCTTTGTTTCTGAGGTCCACAGTGCTATTTAAATCTATATGTTTTCTTTTGATGCTACGGACATCACTGCTGTGCTCATTCACAAATGGAAATTCAAAACATCCCTTCTTGCCTCTGTTCTGCCACACTCTGTAGCAACAGAGCATCCCTGGACTTGGCCAACCTCGTCAGGGAGATAAGTGGCAACCAACAGCTACACAAGCGTGTCGTAGGATCATGGAATCATAGAATGTCCTGAGTTAGAAGGGATCCACAAGTATCATTGAGTCCAACTCCTGTCCCTGCATATGACAACCCCTCAGTTCACACCATGTGTCTGAGGGCATTGTCCAGTCTCTTCTTGAACACTGTCAGGCTTGGGGCTGTGACACCTCCCTGGGGAGCCTGTTCCAGTGCTCCAGCACACTCTGGGTGAAGAACCCTTTCACAGAATCACAGAATGTTAGGGATTGGAAGGGACCTCGAAAGATCATCTAGTCCAATCCCCCTGCCAGAGCAGGAACATATAGATGAGGCTACACAGGAATGTGTCCAGGCGGGTTTTGAATGTTTCCAGAGAAGGAGACTCCACAACTTCCCTGGGCAGCCTGTTCCAGTGTTCTGTTACCCTCACTGAGAAGAAAATTCTTCTCATATTTAAGTGGAACCTCTTGTGTTCCAGTTTGCACTCATTACCCCTTGTCTTACCATTGGATCAAGGGTAGAATGGCAATTAAATGGGAAAAAAATCCTGACATGCCCGCAAGGCAGGTAACCAGAAGATGCCATCAGGTCAGCACAGGTGGCCCTTGACCTGTGATGTTAACACTCCCAGAAGCAAAGCACTGCTTGGCCTTTGCTGAGGTGAGGGGGTTTCACACCCTCTCGTCCATTTTCTCCCAGCTGAGATCCACACTGGCATTTCACCTGTGGAAAGAGATGCAACACTCACATCTCAGTTCCGCTCTGGAGTGACATCATTTGATCCCCTTGGGTACATTATTTCTCAGACCTCATTCCTCACATCCCATAAAAACCATCGTATAAAATCATGATGATCCCTTAAATACCCCCACATCAAATCTCCAAACAGGGACACACACCAGGAATTCCTCTCTTCTCCCTCTTCCCCTTCAGGCTACTGGTTTCTTCCTGCCATTTTCTTTAGGTTTTATACTCCCAGGGCAGCTCTCGCACCCTCTCCTTTATCCCCAGCTCGTGTTCCATTACTGCCCCCCAGACTTGTTCTGTTTTCCACTGCATTCCACACTCTCTTCCCTGTACACCCATGCTTCCCTACCTCATCCTTTCCTCCAGCCCTCTCTGCTTCTCCCTGCATCCCATTAAGTCTCTTTCCCCAAGACTCTGCATTTGTTTCCTCTTTCTCCTTTGAGACTCTTTTCTCCTCCCGTCCTCTTTTCTCCTCCCGTCCTCTTTTCTCCTGGTAGCCACCCCTGCCCAAGGGAGAGGTTCAGGAGGCAAAGGCAGTGCCTGCACCCCACCACCTTCACCCTCCAGCACAAACTGCAGGGTCTAGACCCTGGGAAAGACACAAGACAGACATGTTTGCCAGGCAACTAAAAGCAAAGTTATTGTTACTGCCACAATCTCCATGCAGTCCTGGCACATAAGCTGTGTAAGGCTTTCAACGCCGTGGAAACCAATACCATTGTAAAAACAGGAAAGAAATGAAGACAGAGGGTAAGACTGAGCTGCAGTACCTGCAGGGAGGTTAAGATTCCAGGGCCCAAACATAGGCAGCTTTTCCAGCATTTTTGATATAAAAGAGCACCCAAACTCCCACGCAAAGCAGGGAGACATGAGGGAAGACTGAGAGGGGCTCATGTCCTTCTCAGGCAGCAGCACCAGCCCACACGGGATAACCCAGGGCATCCCAAATGCCATCAAGCTCCTGTGCTTAGTGCCTGAAGCCCTCAATGGGTTTCCTCCTAAAGCATTTTCCTCTTGTTCAGCAATTTGTTTCTAAGGCTGACATCATGCTGCTCTTAAACACCTCACAGAAAAAAACAAACAAACACACGGTGCTGTACCAAGTGATCACCAGAGGCTCCTCCCAACCTCAACTATTCTGTGATTCTGCCATTAAAAATCCACTTCTGAAAAGGCTGAGTAGCTCATTTGCTTAAAGGTATGAGAGAGCAGGTTCCCAGACAAAATTAGCACAGATAAAATACTGACACATGGCAGGAGCGCTCATATTTTTGAATAAAAGGCATCACGTTTACAAAAGAAGGCCCCTTCACTTAAATGAAACAAAACTAAGCAAAGCAAAATGGAACAGAACACAATTCTTAGTACTCCTCTGCATTTGTTCTTGCAAGTTATGGATTAACAGAAATCTGTTCCCAGTGTCTGTAAAATTGGCCTGAAAAGGCCATTCGCAAGGCTGAACAGTAACATTGTATTCTTGGACCTTCTCCGTCTGAGAGAGAATTGCCCCAAGTTGTCAAACGCAGATCAGCCCAGTCTAGTCTAGCCATTATTTTCCTAAATTCCTGATCAGTTCTCATGTCCCTCCGACTCTACATAGGATGTGGAAATTGGGATCCAGCCAGGTACAGATTGATCAGCAAGAAATCACTCTCGAGCAAGGGCCTCCTCCATCAAAGCACTTCTTGTGACTACTCCCATGAGTCATCTTGTCATTGCACCATAGTGAAACTGAGATTATCTGTGTTTCAGTGCTGGACTGATGTCTCAAGGATTACTGATAAAAAATAGCTTTGCTTGATAGAAAAATACTCTCTCTTGGTATGCCTGTATGAGTGTTTCCACGCAGATGCATGATGGGTGTGGAAGGAAATACACATCCCCGGTGTGCTTTCCACACAAAGGGAAACAAAATGGTCTCTTAAAGACAGGGAAAAACTTTGTTCCTCAGAGCCCAGCACCATCAGATTCTGCTTCAGAACAATGAAAGCACAGGAACACTCTCCCCTGTGCAAGGCAGCAGCCGGGCAAGGGATTTATATGGGTGCAGCTCCCACAGCACTTCTCAAACTGAATCCTCCTGGGTCACACTGCATTTGGGGCTTCTCTATGTGGCCTGCTAGGAGTTGAACCATCTGCACAGTCATTATTTCCTTGTCTTGTGGAGAAAACAATTTTAGATCAGATCCACTTCCTCAGAGTCACGCTGAGGGTAAATGGCAAGTGCTGAACTGGAAGGGACAGAATATGGTTGCAGAAAGTCAGCGTCATTCTACTCAGCTGTCTACCCAGCAAGACCTACCACAGTGAAAAGCTCTCTCTCACTCAGAAACATTCGTGGAGGATGGACACCTGACCTGAACCTTTGCACAGAGAAACTGGTGCAAACTTGCAATCCATAGCACATGGCTGCACATCTGTCTCCAAAGGTTCTGCAAGGAAACAGCAAAACAGAGTTGCCCTACTCATATCAGAAGGAAGCAATTCTGTGTAGAAGCAGGAATCTACCCACTTTTCCTCCCCACAGCTGAAGGCCAATCATGTCTGGGATTTCACTGCTCAGAGTGACTCTGTCTGGCTTGAGAGCTGGGCCTGAAGGAGAGCACAGGAGAGATGCTGCAGGTTCTCCATCCCAAAACTAGGGAATGCCCCTCTAAACGTCCAGAATGGTTGCTCCTGCTCCCCAGAAGCCAATCGTCACCCTGTGTGTTCCTCCCACAAAACATTCCTGACCTAGATGAGCATTCAGGAGCAGAGCATATGGGGTTCTCCCTACACAAATTGCAGGGGAGGGTCATGCAGTTCCAACAGAAGGACACAGACAGCTATATCCTAGAGAGGAGGGCAACTGAATCTCAGTTCCTCTCCAGATAAGAATCATGAGAATACACTGTGAAATTCAGAAGCAATAAATGTGAAACCAGTGGAATGGAACACATCCACTGTGTTTGTCTACCCAAGGCACCATTCAACTGCAGAACTCTCCTGAGAACTGTAGAAAATTAATTCGTGATAAAGAAAGTATATCATAAAGGCACATAAAGAATTTGCATGGAGCATAAATCCCACCTTTCAGAGCATAAAGACAACAATCAATTGATAGGGGTGACAAAAACTTTCTCCATGGTATTTTTCCACACAGTTGTACTCTACGTGGGTTTTCACACTCCCTTCTGCAATGTCTGGTCCACGCCACTGAAGGACACTGGCAAGGTGAACCATTGCTTTTCTGTATATCTGTATGAAGAAGCATTTGACAAAACGGTGACCTGGTCTCAAGTCAGTTCAGGTCTTTGGATGTGCTAGCAGTGAGCTTCTCCAGCAACTGTACAAGGACTCCCAGACCAAAGGGTGTGATTGCACAAGAAATTCCCATTCAAGATTGTGTTACACTGGTTTTGCTGCTGCTCTCAAGCACGTCACGATAGTGCTGACATCAGTATGTTTCTATTTACTACACCTGCAAGTGAAATGCAGGCATCGGCAAAGAGCTGTTCGGTCTTCTCCATTCTGGCCTAGCTGTAAGCCACTTGGAAGCTAGACTTTCCCCACAGTTTTTATTAAAATGTAGCCTCTAAAGTTGTAAACAGTTGTAAACAGTAAAGCTGCGCAGGGAAACTTCGGTATAGTCTATCACATTTTTTTTTCAAAATTAAGGATTTGGGCTGATTTTTTTTTTTTCTAATACCTTTGCTTACTTCTGTGCGGCATTCATCTTTCCTATGCCAAACCATCATGTCCCTCACATTTTATCCATGGCAGAGAAACAGAATTACCCATCCCTGTCTTCTGAACCATCGGCCCTTCTTGTGGAACTGTTCCATTAGAATACATTATAACAGAAGAGACACCCTTTTCAGCTTGTAATTTTTCATTTATTAATACCTTAACTCAGGTATTTGATGCTTCACAGATGAAGTTAAAAAAAAGAGGTATTTCAGTGACTATTATTGGCAATTAATCTTACATTGGTACTTTCACTTTCAACATATTAGCACTACAGTCAAAAAGATACCACACAAAATGTTGCTTACAGGAATTGCTCTTTGTAAGCTCAATTACATTATGTACCCATGTTACAGTCCTTCCATCTGGAGAAACTACTCCAGTGAAATTGCCTCCATTAGATAATGCCTCTTTCATTTCTAGGTACTCCAGAGAAAAACATGCATGAGTATGAAGGACTGATTTTTACCAAGCAATTTCTCGAAAGAGAAGTGCACAGATCTTCCTGGACTGCATGACTTCTTTGTCATTTCACAACATGCTGATTGGATTATGAATAGTTTGCATATGAAAAGGGGCAGAACAGATGGCACATGAGAATTGGTACCACGTCATACTGACATACGGATTCAGCTACCCCGCCACCACCACTCCCCAAGGATTTCTATCTGTGGGAATGGTCTCTGGATGAGAACCTTCAGAGGTCCTCACTGAAAAAACAAACTACTGGAGTAAGACATCCAACCTGAGTCAGTGAAGAAGAAAGACATTGGGATCCCCTTCTCCTGAAATTACTCCAAGACTGATTTCCTTCAGGGGCGTTTGCTGCTTCACAAGGAGGAAATCACTGGGTGGAACACCCACCTATGTGTTCACATTCTGCCCCCTCTAGCTGCATATTGCCACCTGTCCATCCCAAACAGTGTCTTCTTTTGTGAACAGTTCATCTGAACAGAAAAACAGCACAAGCCTGCCTAGAGTTTGACATAGATTTGATTGAGATAGGTGGTAATATCAACAGCCCTGCTCTATTATTACCAGCAGTAAATGAGAACTACTTCGTTTCACATGGCATTTAAGAGAATCTCTTGTTGATCTCACACTTTGCTTCACCTTATGGTAAGGTTAATGGCAAGGTTACTTCAATGAATGATTTAGAACTGTCATCTTAAATATGAAGAAGTAATAGGGAAATGCACTTCTTAACATACGAACACATGCTCTAACGGTAAAGTGTCTCCAGCCTCCACAGACAATAATAAACTCACGTGTCCTTCCTTTTCTTAATATTTTTTTTTCTCAAAAGGTATGTACATAGCGTAATGCAAACATTTTTATAACATCACCTCCTCTGAAAGCATGGTTTCCTCTGCTTTCTAGATTTAATTCCAAAACCAGAGACTTCCCACGCAACATAAACTTTCAGGACAAAATGTACAGCAAGAAACATGCATGAGTTTTAGGAATATATAGTGACGTATTATTTCTGGAAGAACAACTTCTCTACTCTCACTTTCCTGCACTGGCCCCCAACTATCTACAGTGAAAATCATTCTAAAGTGGGATGTCTTCTTTGAAAATTTAAGAACTGCTGCTATGACGGAAGCAATTGGAGTTGTTCCTGTGACAAGCAGGTTCTTTCTTCGTCAGAAGAACATGTCCTTGACTACCAATTCCTGTTGACTTGATCCCTGTTCCCAGGATTCGGTTTTTGCTATTTCAAGCATGGATTATAGTATTAAACAGATCCTTTGTGCTACACCAACAGTCCCGACAGCCAGTCACTGCACATTCTCTGCTTTCCATGCTAAAAAGTAATCCCTCAAAGGACTTGTAGTGTTCGCCAACACCAGACTTGGGCTGGAGCTTTCGCGTGATCTCAGCAAGTCTCGCTGCCCACTTCCTCATGGGGGGCAGTGGAGAGGGAGGTGCTGATCTCCTCTCTCTGGTGACCAGCGACAGGACACGAGAAGGTGGAAAGAAGCTGCATCAGGGGAAGTTCAGACTGGACATAAGGAAAAGGTTCTTCCCTGAGTGGGGGTCGCTCACTGGAACAGCCTCCCCAGGGAAGTGGTTAAGGCACCAAGCCTGTCAGAATTCAAGGAGCATATGCATGGTGCTCTTAGTCATGCGACTTAGTTTCAAGTGGTCCTGCAAGGAGTTGGACCCAATCATCCTTATAGGTCCCTTCCAACTGGAGATATTCTATGCTTCTATGATTCTTTTTTACCACGTTCAGTGGTAAGATGGCAATTAGTATGAAGACAAAACCCAGCTCAGCAAGGTTAGGAGTCTGTTTCCATTGCTAAATATTGTGCAGTTGTTTCAAGGTCATGGGATGCTACATTGCTGGTTGATTCACACCAGAAAGGACTGCTTGTGGATGTGAAAGTCGAGGGAGCCTCGGCTACAGTGAGTATGAGATACTGGAGTTCAGGACCCTGAGAGCCAACATCATGGCAAAAACCAGCAACACAACCCTGGATTTCAGGAGAGCAGACTTTGGCTTCTTAGGAATCTGCTTGGAAAAATCCCATGGAATCTGCTCCACAAAAGAAGAGAGCTGCATGAGAGCTGGTCGATATTCAAGGATCACCTCCTCTAAGACCAAGAAAACTCCATCCTAACAAGTAGGAATTCAAAGGCAGCAGGAGACAGGCGTGAGTGAGTAAAGAGCTGCTGCTTGAACTCAGGCAGAAAATGAAGTGCGTGAGGAGTGGAAGCTGGGGCAAGTGACCCAGGAGGAGTATAGAGTTGCTGTCTGATCTTGCAGGGGTAGCACCAGGAAAGCTGAGGCTGACCTGGTGTTGAATCTGGCAACATTACAAGGAGGTAAGATTTTATTATTAATAGGTTGTCCCTATCGATTTATGAAGAGAACCAGGTCTTCTTGGGAAACTAATCCTAGCAGTTTTCAACTGAGATTTTCTCAAAAAAATGCAGAATGTGGCATCACTATGTAATTATTTCTTATTTGATAATAAATTACTAAGGGGCAGTGACTGTGGAAATTCATAGAGCAGTCGCTTGCTTTTAAAATTTTAGCTCCTGTTGCTGTAACATGGTGACAGTTGTCTTTACTTGACTTGGGCTACTGACTTGTTTTCTTGATTCGTCTTTGAATGTTGTGGTTGATGACATGGTTTTGTGGGGGTTTTTTTTGATCTCTATTGGTAATGCCAGGAGAAAAATAGAAGATATTGTTATCATGTCTGCCTTTATCACAGAAGACAGCTTGTAACAATGTTCTTGCAACTTTTTTGTATTGAAGTCCCTATTCCCCTCAAAACATACAGTCACTGCATTTTAAATCAAAAGATTTTTGGTTAATGAAGTTCAGTGCCCTTCCTGCTAATGTGCAGTGCAGTTCTTATCTTGAGCTTGCTAAACAGGAGAAGAGCTGTATTTTTGCCTAATATTGTGAATTACAGAATCACAGAATGTTAGGGATTGGAAGGGACCTCAAAAGATCATCCAGTCCAATCCCCCCACCAGAGCAGGAACACCTAGATGAGGTTACACAGGAAGGTGTCCAAGAGGGTTTTGAATATCTCCAGAGAAGGAGAATCCACAACCCCCCTGGGCAGCCTGTTCCAGGCTCTGTCACCCTCACTGAGAAGAACTTTCTTCACATATTTAAATGGAACCTCCTGTGTTCCAGTTTGCACCCATTGCCCCTTGTCCTACCATTGGTTGTCACGGAGAAGAGCCTGGCTCCATCCTCCTGACACTCACCCTTTATATATTTACAAACATTAATGAGGTCACCCCTCAGTCTCCTCTTCTCCAAGCTACAGAGACCCAGCTCCCTCAGCCTTTCCTCGTAAGGGACATGCTCCACTCCCTTCATCATCTTTGTTGCTGGACTCTCTCCAGCAGTTCCCTGTCCTTCTTGAACTGAGGGGCCCGGAACTGGACACAATATTCCAGATGAGGTCTCACCAGGGCAGAGTAGAGGGGAAGGAGAACCTGTCTCGACCTACTAACCACCACCCTCCTAATACACCCCAGGATGCCATTGGCCTTCTTGGCCACAAGGGCACAGTGCTGGCTCATGGTCATCCTGCTGTCCACCAGGACCCCCAGGTCCCTTTCCCCTACACTGCTCTCTAACAGGTTGTTCCCCAACTTATACTGGAAGCTGGGGTTGTTCCTGCCCAGATGCAAGACTCCACACTTGCCTTTGTTATATTTAATTAAATTTTTCACCGCCCAACTCTGCAGCCTGTCCAGGTCTCTGGATGGCAGCACAGCCTTCTGGTGTGTCAGCCACTTCTCCCAGTTTGGTGTCATCAGCAAACTTGCTGACGGTGCACTCTATTCTGTCATCCAAGTCATTGATGAATATATTGAATAGTAGTGGTCCCAGTTCTGACCCTTGAATTGTCTGGGACACACTGCCTGCAACTCTGGAGTTGAAGAAAATAACTACCTCACTAGGTCGTTGATGCTTTGCTTTAATAAGCAGGAAAAGCATATTGATCAAAAAGAGGCTGTTTGTATTTTTGCCCATAAAAACAAGTGGCCTGAGCAGGACCTCTGAGAACAGGGAGAGAGAATATGTCATCCTGCAAGGAACTTCAGGCAGGAGAGTGTTAGCAGAGCCAGCTTGTGTCCTTGGCATGAACAAGGCACTTATTGATTGACTAAGAGATAAAGTTGGAGGGTTATGAAAAAGGATTGATAACATATCTTTTGGCACCTAAAAGAGAGACTACGTGAAAAGGTGGAGACGTCAAGTTTGGGGGCCAGGCTTTGTGCAGATAAATCTTTCATTTAACTAGCATAAGCTGGAAAAGGAGTGTGAGTACAGATGCTTCTGGGTCTGCAGAAGTCCCAGAAGACTTATATATTTAAAGTAGGAAGGCCCAGCGGTCAATCCTGAAATGGGAGTAAACGCGACATACCTTGTTCCACCCTTATCCTTTGCTGTGCGTCATGCAGTTAGCATGCTGAACTTGAATCTCAGTCACTTGGGACCAATGTCTGTAGGACTGATGTTCCTGCCAATGGCTGCAGGACAGGTAGCCCTCACGAAATGGACCGTTGACAACCAGGTTGCTCTGCATATTCTCTTCTATTGCGCTTGCAGCTTGTGTTTGCTCCACTATTGTGGTTTCTTAACCAGTTTGGAGTTTACGTGTTTTCCACTCTATAGTACTTCACTATGTTTTACGATGCACTGTACTGCTTTCCTCTTTCTACCTAGAACAAAGTGTTCTCCCTTTACCGAGCTATTCTATGGACAGGGGCTTCTACTCACTTCACAACTCCTTCATTTGCCTTTAGTTCAGAGAAGGCTGCTCTTCAACTGTAACAACTCTTCATCCATCCCAGGCTGCAGCTCAGCAGAATCCACATCGAGATGAACCACTATTTTTCTGCCTTAAAGACTTTGTTTTTTTCTCTGTGACTTTTGCATTATCTCCATGTACCATGTTGCTTCCATTCAAAATTTCATCTACCCTATTTGCAAATTCATAGAACAATTTCGGTTGGAAGACACCCTCAGGATCATCGAGTCCAATCATAACCTAACTCTAGCACTAAATCATGTCCCTCAAGAACCTCGTCTAAACGCCTTTTAAACCCCTCCAAGGATGGTGACTCCACCACTGCCCTGGGCAGCCTGTTCCAATGCCTGGCAACCCTTTCCAGGAAGAATTTTTTCCTGATATTCAATCTAAACCTCCTCTGGCATAAGGGGAAGTGTAAGACAGACGTTCTCAGTTTGTTAAGCTTCTTTGCACAAATGTGGGTTTTTTTAAATCAAAAAAATGGATCTCAATAAAAGAAATTAGAACAAAGAAATGTAGACAGTGTGAAGCAAGAAAAACAAAACACCGCCTTTAAAAAAACTTACCATGCACAGCAGTAGAGAAAGGCCAGTGTAATACCCGTGTTATGTACACTTTCACCTGCCTCTCACAAGATGGTCTTGTTGCCATTGTCAGTACAGCTTGGTCAATGGGAGTTACTCAAAGTGGCAGCTACATGTGCTCTGGGGAAGATTAAATGACAGTGACTACAACAGGTTAATATACTGTTCTCCAGCTAGTAACCTTTGTGGCACTGTTTCAACGGGGACAATGACGGGAGATTTTTAAGGTAGTTTCTTAATACAGCCCCTGTAGTTGGATTCTGATTTTTTGTAGCCTCCAGTTGGAGGATTTCTTTGGCTGCTGCAGGCCCAGACAGGAAGGCAGACCAGTCATGCAACATTCCTGATTCCCCCTCACTCAGACACATCTTCCTGAAACCCTTTCTAAGGTCATGCCACATAAGGCAATGTAGATAGCAGCAGCCTGCACCCATAGTGGTCTTACAGACAGTTAGAAGATCCCTCACGACCATGGGCAAAGGAAACTCTCCCAGCCATTCACACACCTCCAAATCCAGTTTGTGGTTCACAAGCCCATAGGCTGATTCTTCGGGTTCACATGGTTGTTTAAGGGATTCCCTTTATGTCTTTTCCTTTTTGGTCCAGCTCACAGGATTGGTCTCTGCACGCAACAGGATTTGCACCAAGGGCTTCTTGGTGGCCTCCTGGGAGAGTCCATAGCCCTCAGGAACATGTCTGTGCCCACCACCCTTTTGGTGTCCATCTGTCCTTTTCAAGTTCCCCCATTCTGGACACATAGCTCCTGTTCTGCAGCCTGGTAAAGTGCAGGACCTGACCTGGCCTACTCATTCCCTTAGTTCTTATTAAAGAATGTTTAATTCATTTTATATCTTTGTTTTTAGGGCTATGTATATTTCTGTAGCTTGATAAATGTGTGTGTATTATCTATTATATTGCGTACGGTAGTAGTATCTATATCATGTAGCACAGTGTATAATGTATCTTTGTATAAATAAATATACATTTATAAACATTTATACACTCATTCATAATTCTATATATGTATATACTATATACATCATTGTAGTGGGTTAGCCTTGGCCAACCACCAGCTGTCCATCCAGCCACTCTCTGACGCCTCCTCAACAGGACAGCGGGGAAAAATAAGATGGGAAAGATCACGGGTTGAGATAAGGACAGGAAGGCAAAATGGACACAACTTGGGGAAAACTGATTTATTGCTAACTAAAAATAGAGTTAGAAGGTGATAAACAAAATCTAAGTCACCTTCCCATCCAAACCCCATTCTTCCCAGGTTCAACTTCTTTGCTGAGTCCTCTTCCTCCATCCCACTCTGAGCAGTGCATGGGGATGGGGAATGGGGACTAGGGTCAGTCTATAACAGCTTCTCTCTGCTGCCCCTTCCTCCTCACACATTTTTCTGCATGGTGGTGATGATGTTGGTTTTCTAGGGTCAATTGAGACTGTCAAGAACAGTGCAACATTTGATAAACCCTATGAGGAGTAGTAGGTCAGAAAAAAAAGTCTTGTCTACTCGACTTTTTTGCCTTTGCCAACAGCCAATGGAGATACTGGATTCCAGAAGGAGTATTTATGAACAGATCACAGCCTTTCCCCATTACACTTTGCACAATTTCAGCATTCAATAGTGGTGTTGTGGTCAGGGTGCTGTGACTTGGTTGCTGTTCCTTGCTTGGTCTGTGTCGTATGCCCTGGCAAATCCCACCACCTTCCTCGTGCTCTGCAGTTCACCAAGTGCTGCCAGGTGTTGGGCAAGGAAAAGCAGCAGGCAGAAAACACGGAAAAACAGGAAAACTGCCTGTCTGTAGCTCTGTGCAGCTGTGCACGTTCCTCTGTTCGACATCTCACTGAGTGACAGGAGATGCTCCAAAGTACATTGTGTGCAGCTGTGCACGTTCCTCTGTTCGACATCTCACTGAGTGACAGGAGATGCTCCAAAGTACATTGTACATAGTCAAATGGTGCCTGAAACTGTAACTTACGGGAGGAACCTGACCATGAGCTTGTGGGAGTGGTTGGTTGTGTCTTTCAAGATCTCAGACTGGGCAGTTTCTGTTCTTATCAGGGAAAACAACAAGTGAACTGCATGTGCCATGACTGTTTTTATGCAGTTTAAACTCTAGTGGAGCTGATCTAGCCGTGCATGTTGACAGACCCATGTGTGTTTATGTCCAGGTGCTTTCTTTTCTCAGTGTTAAGAGTCCAGTACAAGTCCCTGAGTATTTCAGGAGGAAAGTGCGAGTGGGTAACACCATCTTCTATGACTTAAAGCCCCACAAGCTACACAAAATGCATGGTCCAACCCTGTGATAGCTTCTGCAGCCCCGAAGACCTTACGGGAACATACCAACATAGTGTAAATGGCCAAAACTCACAGGTGCTTTTCTGAAGAGAGACTCTCCACCACTCTCCAAAGCTTCTAGACCAGGAGGCTATGACGAAGAGGACACATTGCCCACACGGGATGCTGCCACACGTATAGAAGGTACATACTCAGAATATTGCGCCAGGAAAAACATCCTTGGACTTAACAGTATCTTCAGTATACGGCTTGGTGTTTTGATGGTGAATAGATGGCACAACGGCACCATCAACCCCTGCTTAGTTGAATCTGATCCACATAAATAAAAAATAACTAATCCCCTGCTTAGCGTTTATTTAATAGTAGACTCCCAATCCAGGTCACATATAGAGGGCTTCCTTGCAATCTCAGCACTGTGCTCTTAAGTGTTCATTTTATTTGAAGAAGAGAGTAATTCTTGCCAAAGCCACAGCTGAGTCATTAGTGAAGATAAATCCTAAATTCAACTGGTGCTTGTTTTTCTTGCAATAGCTTAAAGGAACTCAATACAATAAGAAGAGGATGGTAGGCTAAAACCAGAGTAAAGAGAGACGTTATTTATTTAGAATACATTAGTTAGGAACACTGTTCACAGTACATCATAACAAGGTGACTACATAATGGGGTGATCATAAAAGGGAGACTTAAAAAAGCAAAGACAAAGCATAGACAATAGTCTAGTCGTGGAAACTCGTGGGTTTTCTCTTCCCATAAGCAAAGCTGTACAAATAAAGACTGTCTCATACTATTTCTGCACAGATAAAAGATGGATTTACTCAATCTGTACATTTTCTTTATTTTGTAAAAACATACTGATGCTTAGATTAACACTTCCACATAGTTTACAATGTTTAATTTAAATATAGTATTATGTCTCATTGACTTGTTGATTTAAGGTGCAATTTATCAAAACCTACAGTAAATATTTTCTTATTTTCTTAATCAGTTCTCTTTGGCACAGTTCTGTTCTATTTAAATACAAAGTGTAGGACTGAATTGAGTACATAGCACTGCAGGAACTTGAAGATTTTTTGTTGTTAGCGTATGAGTGCAATTTTAGGTTTGCCACAAGCCTATTTCCAAACAAAGAACTGTATATGAATTTCAGTTTCCTTTACATATAAAATGGCTAACAACTTCAATGTGCAAGGCAAAAAAATTTGTTACAGCAACTTCTCCCTTAAGAGAGTGATTTTTGCACCATGGAAATCTTGTATAAAATGTTTTAGAAAATGGAGATTTCTTATGAGGAAGTTCTTGGTGCTTCTTACTCTATAGCAAGCCACCTGAACTCATTAATTTCAGGGTCCAGAAATGCTTCACAAGATACAGTTTAGCTAACATGTTGGCACTGTACTAGTGTTGCAGCTACAAATTCACATGTTCAACTGGCAAACTAAACCAAGGAGCAAGGAACTAACCAATCTGTGTAAAAAGTTTAGTGACAGTGGCTTCTTTCTAGAAAAAGGGATGCCTCCTATATTCTTGATATTACAGCTGGTTTTATTGCAAGGAGAGAAGGTTTAGAATTTGCACTATGCATTGCTATGCAGTCTATTTTCACCTTCATGACCTCTGCCTGCTTTTGGGCTAATTAATATTTGGTTGGTCAAAGGTGAACAACAATAAACAGTTATTTCTGCTTCTGAAGAAAATGTACCAGAAGGCCATCAAAATGGACCTAAATTGGTAAGTATCACTTTACAAAAAGTCTTTGAATGCCAGAAGAGCAAACCCACAGCAATTTATTTCACGTCTGAAGGCCAATGTCGGCAGCTGGCATTCACATGAAAGGCACGGGGAAATCCAGCCACATAAACAGTGGAAATGCTTCCATGCCCAATTATTTCATAATTAAAGAAAAATGAAACCCTGTTCACAATGAAATACTTAAAACAAGGCCTTTCTGGTCTGTTGCTTCCTGAATCACCCAAGTGGTATCCTCTCAGCTGCAGAAATTAGTATTTTGGCACGTGATAAAGTTACAGTAGTTGTCAAGTACAGTGCAATCTGATTAGAAGGCAAGGATGTTAAAAGGGATTTCATACAGGTGCTTTGTAATGTGGGTAAAATGTGAAATTCTGTGCTACTCCTGAGTAAAACATGTTTAGCTGTCGCAGCTAAGATCCCCATTTATGAGCATGCTGATTCCAAAGAGGCATTTCATAGCCCCAGCAATAGTGTATATTCTTACCAAAAAAAAAAAAAAAAGAAGGTATTTACAGCTGTCTTTTTCTTCAACCTATTAGCAAGGACTAAAAGTGGTGAGTTAAAATTGTTGGGAGAGGCGATGAGAAAGAACCAGTAAGGAGAATCAGAGTCTGTGTGGTAAAACAAACGCATCTGAGATGCAATTTATTCTCAATTAACCTTTAAGCTTTTTGAGATATTGCATATGGCCACGTCCTTTAGCGCTGCCGTTTTACCTGAAAGCTACTGGCATTAGAACTGAGATGTCTGAGTGAAGGATATGGTGTCAGACTTATCTACAGCAAAACCTCCATTGACGTATGATTTCTTGGTCTCGGCTTCATCATTCTCGAGTATTGTTGTTTCCAAGGCAAAAGGATTGACTATGTTGACTTCAGAGTTGACATCCATCTGCTCCAGCTCCTTTTTAGAGAGCTTCTCCACTATCCCTGTACCAAAGGCATCTCCCAAGACATTCACCATTGTTCTGAATCGATCCCTATGGAATAAAAATGTTGTCAGACAAAGAATTCTGTAGGTTGCTTAGAAAATACTTTTAGTAAAAATAAGCTACTCTAGCAAATGCAGATTTGTCTCTTTTGTGTGTGTGTGTTTTTTGTGAGGTTTATTGTTCTGGTTTTTTGTTTTGTTTTGTCTTGTTTTGTTGTTGTTGTTTGGTTTTGGTTTGTTTGGTTTTTGTTTGTTTGGGTTTTGTTCGTTTGGCTGGTTTGTTTTGTTTTTTTCCTCCAGTGCAGATTTGGAGTAATTCTGCAATTAAAAGAAAAAAAATCTTGTAGAACGAGAAACAGAATTTTCTCTATATGTATTTGAAGAAACCTGGAGTCACTTCCATGACAAATTGCTTTGTACAGGGTGTGCAAAAATGCAAGTCATGTCACCAGTCTGTTATTACAGTACTCAGGCTGCTTTGCACAGCCTTACAAAATATTGTAAGGACCACTTCTCAGGCCCTCAAGCTGCTACACAGCTGGTTCTCTTTGTGATGGAACTGCTTCTGTTGGGAGGAGAGTTGTATTAAACAAGTCACTTAAGGTATAGGATACTTCTGTACTATTGATTGCTCTCCCAACAGAAATGTGACTTGCAGGCCTTAAAAATCTGCCACTACTTGGCAGAGGAGCAACAAAACCATGCAATATAGCAAAGTTTGAAAATTGGCACGCAAGTAAGGTAGGGACAGTGGAAGGCCATAATTCCCTGTTTTTCTTTTCAGCTACACAGCACTGCAAGGGCTTTGTGGCAGAACAAATTGCTCTGTCTGTGCAGAGGGGTTGAGGTGGATATATTCACAAAAACAAGAGTGAAGCAAATCCATGTGTCTCATATACATATTCTTCTGCTACAACCGGTGAACTCCAGTGCTAAACAGTGCATATGTGTTCTCCATTTGGAAAGGAAGGGAGAGGGGTAAAGTAAAATACTGGTAGAATCAGCGTGACAAGTGAGGAAATCAACAGCATTGGAAATTCGTATTTAATAATACTTCTCAAAATTTTTCTCTTCATTAAAAACATGGAAGTACTCCTCAAATGTACATAATAAAGTTAACTAGAGGATTGTTAATGAGCCACTACTAGCAGCTTGCAAAATAATACATTTTAGGCAATAAATATAAAAGGCGAAAGTGTTAATAATCTACATGGCATCACCATGTGCATTCCATCTGCTGAGGTACAAAACGCACTGGCAATGATCCCTGGTACATTAAATTAATCTTTAATTTGCTTTACACAGCAAGATGCCTTAATCTGAAAAATGAGTCAAATAGAATGAGAAACAGCTTTAATTCTTTGTTTCATGGTGGAACAGGTCTCTTCCATGTATTCATATTGTGCCTAAGAATCAGGATGTAGATTAAAAGAAACAAAATCAAATACGTCCCTGTGTAACATATTACTAAGCTGTGGAATTCCTCTCCACAAGACTTGTGAAAATCTAGAAGTTCACGTGAGTCTCCAAAGCAATGAGGCATTCATGAAAATCATGAGGAAATCTATTGAGAACCGTTAAAACAAAAACCACCTCTAGCTCAGGAACTCTGTGAGCTGTGGTTTGCTGGAGGCTAGGAGAGTACTGGGAAAGGAACCAATATATGTTCGTTCTGTCCTTATGTTCTTCTTTAGATACCTGCTCTGAGCCAGTGGTTTGTACTGATCTTCACCATCCTTAACAAAACTAAATACCCACTGGGAGAAGAAGACAGCTGGAGAAAATTAAAAGATTGTGGAACACACAAACCTATTGGATCCTTCTGCAGACACTTGATGATGAGAATGTACTCATGGCTGGAGCTGTTTTGTTTGAAGCAATTATGCTTATACAGAAATTAAGTTGACTCCTGGATCCATTAAACAGACCTGTTTTTCTGGAGACTGGCTTTTCTCCCTACAGCTTGCAAAACTGACTAATATAATCAAATAAATGGTTTATATCTGTGAAATGCATGAGTTACTGCCAGAAACCCTTCAAGACAATGATTGGAAAGGGCAGGGGAGGAACAGGAATGCATTTACTTTGAGTGTGAATACAAGCCTAAGAAGAGGACATGCAGAGACTAAGAAATTACTAAGATCTCTGCACTGATACCAATAAACTATCATCCATGCTGAGTTACTGCAGGTGAACAAGAGCTTGACCTGAGCACTAAAGCTTGAACAGTTTAGGAGGCAGAAAAGCTATACTACAAACTAAAGTTATATTCTTTAACTTGTGAATCCTTTTACTCTTTCCCAGTGAATCATGGGTCAAAACTGAATGCTGATGTCCTTCTGAACTCCTGAATACACTCTGTGATCCTTTGGGCTTTTGCAAAAGTAGCAGAGAAACATCTCAGTGTAAGCTGAAGAAAAAAAAATTGTTGGGGAAAATGCTCCTCTCCAGAAAGAGCTGCTTAATGGGACTGTGGGGTTTTGATGTGCTCTGAGATGAGGCTGGGATCAGGCATAAGGAATGCTTTCTGAGTTTGCCTGTGTGTGCTTGTTGATCTAGGGTAGGGTCTCTAAAAACTCTCAGTGAAGAACAGCCCTCGTACAGTAATGCTGGCACCGCAGACACACGTACAGCCCATCAGGGTGTGCATGTGGAGTCCAGGACCAGCTTTGCTTAGTTCATGTTGTGCTCCACTCCCTCTTCACCAGTGTATGGATTTTACGTGCTTTGTGGAAATGTTCTGCTTGTGGCTGCATTTGATTTTTATGAATGGTGTATGAATTTAGGATAATATGGTGGCAGCTGATGCTCCAGGCACTCCTCGGTACTCTCAAATTTGTCTTTCCAAGTATTATGATCATGATTTATTAATGCTGTGGCCACTATTTTAAGGTTGATAGCACCTCTGGATGTGAGGTTATTCACTGCCATTCCATGCAGTAGCACTTCTCTCAGAATAAAGCCACTACTGCATTCAACTCTATTGAACAAGCCTGGCCATGAGAAGAATCTCTGTCCAATTCCTGCAAAAATCCTAAATGATTTTGTTGCTTTCTTTCTCAGACGCACATGTTCCCACACAACTCAGGTAAACATTAAGAAAAAGGAAAAATAATTAAATACCAAGTGCTTTAAACTTACAGAAGCCAGTCAACTGCAATGATCAGAGTAACATCTTCGGCGGGCAGGCCGACGGCAGTGAGAACAATCACCATGGTGACAAGTCCGGCTTGGGGGACACCTGCAGCCCCAATGCTGGCTGCTGTAGCTGTGACACTAAATCCCAAATAAAACCCAGAAAAGGCATTCAGAATACATGTTTCTCACAGGAACTCTATTTTCTGACATGAATAGTCTTATTTCACTGCAAGAAAGAAGCCCAAACATTCTAGTTTTCCTCTTGAATAGTGTCTACTCAAAGTCTGCTAACAAGTTTACGGGACATGTAATGTATAGATACGGTTATGGTTACACTACGGAAAAACAGGCAACGCATGACTAAGAAGCAAACCGGACAGATCAGAGGTAGAGGCCAAGTTTGGTTTGCAAATGTTTGCAGTGGGAGAATAAAGTCTATTTCCAGAACAATGCTGTATATCAGCTGCATGTCCTGGCCCATCCCATCTCCTCATCAGGTCGCACAGGCAAGGCCTTGGACCACAAAGTGAGAAGTCTCTGCTACTTGCCATGCTGTGAATGACAGGTCCAACTTTCCTGTGAGGTATCCGAAGTTAATGTATCATTCATTAAAAAAAAAAACCTTCAACAAAATGCATGTGATGGCATTAGTCTTACCTAATGGTAACTATTTTTCCAATATCCAGTTCTAAGTCATTCAGTTGTGCAATAAATACAGCTGCTACTGCTTCGTAAAGAGCTGTACCGTCCATGTTGATCGTAGCTCCAACTGGGAGAACGAATCTCGTAATTCGTTTGTCGATCAAGTTTTTTTCTTCCGCACAGCGGAAGGTGACAGGCAGAGTTGCTGAACTGGAACACAGATAAACACACAAAGTAAGCACAGGCAACAGCCTAACATTGCCCTTATCCTTCCTTTTCCTCAGAGCCTGATCTGCTCTACAACTCAAACTGAGATCTAAGGCAGGCAGGAAGGCTGCACCATGAAAAAGTAACTTTTGTTATCTCTTCTAATTGTGGGAAGAAATAACCAAGTCTTAGTTATCCTCAAAATCACATGGTAAAATCATAATGATGTGTGTAGTCACGGAAACAGTGCAACAGCTTGAGCTCCAGCAAGTCTGTGTCTAATGAACTGCACTGCGAAGAACTGCGTCCTCCCGGGAGAGGCAGACTCGTGTTCGGTGCGAGGCCAGCACCATCTATAGAGACCCTTTGGGTATGACAGAAATAGTGATGAAAGTAATATTTCAGTCTCCAGGGGACTGAGAATTGTCCAGGTGAAATCAGTGTATGTAACGAAGTAGCAATAAAATCAGAGCACAAACAATGCAATTACTACTAAGAACATTACAGAAAAGAAATGTTTCTTTTGTTTACCTGGAAGAAATCATGAGGGCTGTCAGAAGTGCCTGGGCCATCCCCATGGCAAACCGAAAAGGATTCTTCCTTACTATTATTAAGTAAATCAGTGGCAGAATTATAGTGGAATGGATTGCAAGCCTGCAAAATAAAATAGACTAGTTAAACAAATGGATCCATCTCATTGCTGTGTTTTAATAAGATGGTCATAATAGGTACCTAGTTCTGTCCTCAAGTACACTTATGAAACACTAAAGGTGACTTCAGTGACACCTATGCTCAAAATACAGACAGTATACCATCTTAAAAAAAAATGCAAACTAATGCTGTTCTACACCTTCTTTTGGAAAGGAGAGAGAGATTATTGTTTCTCTTCCCAAAGTAGAACAAGAATTACCTAATATATTGGAAATAATTTTAAACTGATGGAAAATGAGAAAACTCAAGTAATAAACAATATTTAAACTGATATGGAGAGAGTGATTTAAAATAATGCTACAACACTCCACTCTACTGCCAACTGCTGACACTGCAGACTAGAGACAAATCAGAAAACCAAACCAAATATTTTTTCTAAGTTTATCTGCCTTTATTATAGAACATGTTTTGGAATTAAAGGTAAATATGGTTCCCAGTCAGGGACAGATGTAATCCACATCTTTCTGCAGAAAATTCAAACATGATCCAATAAAAAAAAAACATGGAAACATGGAAAACCATGTAAGCTTAGGAGTACAATTAAAATGTAATGAGGCATTTCAGACTGTTCAAATGAGATATATGTAGTCTCACCATATTTAATGTTGCAAGATGCTGAAATACTGTATTTTGAAACTATTAATTTTTACAATTAAGTGTGTTGACATGCAAAACATCAAATGGTCCTCTTGACTTCAGCTGATCAGCTGTATTTGCCTGGATATTTGGGTAAGTCTCAGGGACAAATTCATCCTTCAACTCGTGCATTAATTTTGAACATTGTGCATTAATCCTGAATGCATACGAATTCAGAGCTTTGTGGGCATTAAGATTAGAGGTAAACAGCCTGCTGTGAGTATCTCTGAAATGAAATATATGTGAAGGGTCTGTGAAATAGTTCCTGTGTTCCAAGGTGAGAAACAATTATAACATCAGTGTCTTGTGACAAGAAATTGTCACAGCCTGCAAATATAAAGCCCAGAACTGCTGTCACGTATGACCTGGGGATTTTTATTCTGTCCTCACAAGATGTTCTTCAGAATGATACTATGTTGTAATAGTGCTTTATGATTTCAGAGCAGCTGATAAAGATAGTGATAAACCATGGTACCATTTGTTCTGCCAAAAACCAGGCAATTAAGAGTGCAGTAGCCACAATACAGAAATCCACAACTGCACCAAAAATCACCCCCAAAACCTAACTATTTGTTTCCTTGGAAAAAACATCTTTTTTAAAAGCAACAGACATGGAAGTTTTCATTTTCAATGTGAAGAAATGATTTAGTCAAATGTAAATAACAGCATGCAACAAGTATTGATAAAATTTTGTGAAGACCTCTAGAAAGAAACCTAACAATTTATACAATGTTGCCTGGTAACAAATTGAATTCTGCAGAACATATAGAAAAAACTATCAAGTGGTATGGGTGTCACTGAGTGTCTTAACAAAATGCCAATGAGAGCAAACATTTCAAGGAGATCTACATTAGAAGCATACTGACTTCCAAATAGTTATTTTTTTAAAATTGCATCTGCACTTTTTTAGTGGCAGCATGGACATAGCATTATACAAAACAAAGTACCTGTGCATGTCTGCTTTGCTACTACTGATTGTCATGAAACAAATTAGAAATAATACTTATTTCACGAAGGAAATGCAACTCACAGCAAGTAGCAGAAAATTTTATATCAAAAATCATCAGCAGGAACTGAAAACAAAAAATCTAATAGCATTCAATTATAACATAGAAAGAATCTTGTCTCTCAGAATCCCACACTGGCATTCCTTATAGCATCCAGAGATGCAGCTGCCTTGCTGCTTTCAGAAGAGACAAAGGCGTAAGCAAGACAGAGTCTATTTGCTGCAGCTTTTTCTTTGTTCTTCCCCCACCTCAGGCTGTGAGTCCTCTGGCCCTTGATTATGCCTCCTACTTTGATTTTCCTCCTCTGTGACTGCTAACATGTCCTTAACCTGACACTGCAACCATCACAAGTGAGAGGCTGAAGATATTTAGTGGCCAATGGAGCAGAGACACTGAGGGAAGTCTGTCCCCTCATGGTGACCTGAATGAATGAATGAATGAATGAATGAATGAATGAGATGTGCTGCAGACAATGGTGGGTGAGAGACGCAAGGGCCGAGGATGTGAAAGGTCATGAATAATAAAGCTGGGAATGTGAGATAGAAGATCAGCTGGAGAGGGAAGTTAAAGGAGAGAAGGAGGAGGAGAAGACACAGCAGCCCTCATGATCTTGCACATTTTTCTTCATAGGGAATACAAGAAATATGTTTAAGATAACCTGTAACTCTCAGCATCAGGCTTAACGGGAGGATAATAAACCGCTACAAAAGATACTGATGAACAGAACACACTGCAAACAGACAAGGTCAAGCAAATACGGATGAAAACCAAAAAGATGGTGGGAAGAGCAGTGCTTAAGAAACACAAAAGAAAGAAAAAGAACTTCTCCTGATTGCTGAGACATGGGAAAAAGGGTATTCTTGCAAGTCGGAAAATGCGGAACAAGCACCTTTTCCCTGCAGCCTATAGCCTTTTGTGTACATTGTCATCTTTGCTCCTGTGATCTGATTACAATATGCCCATCCTGAAGGTCAGCTTTGCAGGCGATGTGCTGCTGTTAGCCCTTCCCCACAGCACCTTGAGCATCACCCGCTGTAGGCCATCCCGCAAGAGAAATGCTGCAGAGATCCACCTGGCCACCATCTGGGAAAATCATGGCATGTGCAAAGGAGTTCAGTGGAACAGAGCCTCTTTCTCTCCAAGGATGTAAAGGTGGGCAGCCTTACTATTTAGAATCTTTTTGATGGCACCTGAGAACCTACTTAAAATTGTTGTGCCTGTCAAACCCATGATTACCAGCTAAACAGAAGACTATTCGTGGTGGTAGTTTACTTTGCAATTGAAGTAGTCTGGAGAAGACACTGTGTCTTCACACACATCTTAAGGAAGATACGCCCTGTCACAGTACGAATAGTAACTATTAATATGTAAACAGTCATAAAACTTGCTATCAGTTCTAAAACTGTAAAACTTGCTATCTGATCTAAAACTGAAGTCAAAGGGCAGTAATAATCCACCCAACATATTCCTCCTCTGAGCTAATAACACAAGAAAACCTGCAGAAGTGATGCAGTGTCATTCTATAAATGACTCCTACCTAACTTGTGGTCATGGTCTCATTTCTAATTTATAAAGAAAATATGAGTCTCTTGATTTACAGTCTTTTGGTAAACATCAACTTTTGCATCCTTTATAAATTTGATTTATTTTCCAAGTCTAAGTAGAACTCACAAAAAATGCATTATGCATAGACAAACATAACTTGCACTCATCTCTGTAACATTTGGAAAAAGTCATGATTCAGTGCTATTCCTGGAGCTGTAATTTTTACTTAGAAAGTCATTATATCTCAAATGATTTTTGAACAGCTAGTCCAAACATGCTGGCTTATGCATAAAACAAACCACCAACTTTGAAATAAATATGATTATCTAGCAAAGATTAATGCACAAAAAAAGAGATGCTTCTTGACTATTTATAGAGAACTTTGCATTTAAGGCTGGTATATTACCATTCTCTCTGCTTGGCTGTCAGAAAGCGTGTGAATGATGTCTGAAGTATAGCATGCATATGCAGAAAGTAAGGGGAAAGAACCTCTTGAACAACTTTGGATCTAGCCTCTAGACAAAACGTGAATAAATCCTTAGTATACTGAAGGAATTATACAAGTGGATGCTAAGGCAATGAACCAAGATAGCCTAGAAGTTACGCTTCACTGAATTGGAAATAGAAATTTAAATGCATTTAACTTATCGGGACTGTACTACCCATTTATCTATCAAACGGGTTCTTTGTAGCATAGTCCTCGGAGATACATGATGGTCTAGCATCATAACCTGTATCACTTGAAGCAGTTAAGTTGCCCCTTCTAAGGCTCCGTGTCTGCAAGGTTCCACACTGCGCAGGTGTAACCTCCCCTACTCTAGAATGTTCTACACAGCCAAGGGTCTAGACAAAGAGTAGAAAAAATGTTTTGACACTTAGCTAAGTTATTCAGATAGCAACTGCTGCTTTTGCAGCTTCACCAGGTACCTGTGGCTTGAAGGAGTTAACAGGGCTTCTCTCGACACTCGCTCTGCAGAGAGGTGGGAAGGGATCAGTTTCCTCTTTGGTATCACTTATTGTGCACTGCACTTGCTGTGCATTTGTATTGGGCAGTGGAGCTGGGTGTGGGCTGGTACATCTGGAGCCACACGTCTCATGGAGGTTCCCAACTTAATCCAGATATTCATGTGTTTTCAGTAGGCTGCCAACCCCCATAATTCACAACCTCACCCTTTTCCAACTTCTAGTATCTAACAGAAGCACTACCAGTCTCAAAAATACAATGGTATCTGTTTCAGCACATAGTTGACAAGATGAAACAATGAATACAAGAACGGCCTTTGCTTTAATTTTTTCAGAATGCAAGGCAGGAACTTTTTAAAACAAAACATGCATTCAGCAAACTGTGCATTCAGAACATCCTCACACATTCCCACATAATTTCAACTGACAAGAATTTTTGTCTCTGACCTAGGAAAGGCTGGGTGTTGTGGATAAATGACTTGTAATCAACTGAGTTCTACATCCTGCATATATTTAATTTCATGTTTAAGAAATTACATACCCACTTATTACTGTAGCCATATAAAGACCCAGTTTACGAAATATTTCCCAGTCCTCCACTTCTATTATCTTCCCAGCAATTAAAAACACAATACCAATTGGCATATACCTAGAAAGCAAAAACAAAGCAATTAAAAATGCCTTCTCAGAAATATTGCATGCTCGCCATGGGATACTTTCTTGTACAGTATAACTTCTTACAACACATGAAACATCTTTTTAATATTGTATTACGCAGCTGAAGATTTTTTTTAATGTTCTATTATACAACTGACTTTATTCACCTGCAGCAAGACTATAATGGAGATCATGAAAAAATTAGGAAATCAGAGTAAATGTACCCCTTTGTATAGTCTAACAAGTGCTCTGTGACCTGGTGTCACAGAATATACAGAAGTAGTGAAGGGGAGAGGGCCTTGCCCTATTGCAGCAAATGTTTGTGCATAACCATAAGGTTACTTGGAGGCAGAAGTCTGCAGGGCTGAGACCCATATCTGTGCATTCTGCAATTACACACAGATGGGAAAGGTCTTCTGTGCTTACAGCAGCTGCCCTGCAGCACTGGAGGCTAAGTGTGGGTCACCTGCACAGAATAAGAGTCAATTTAGTATGTTGGGGTAGTACAGTCATCAGTGTGTTGCTTGATGAAAGGGCCCTCCTCCCCCAGTAAACTTAGACAAGGCCATGCCTTACAGAAACAAATAGCTGCAGGGCCTACTGCCTAGAGAAAATTCAAGGCAAAAAATCTGGAATTATGTTAGCACCAGCTCCACTGGTCCTTTTGGTACCAGAGAGCAGGCTGTCATAAAGACAATTTGCCACTTCAGAGCTTTGAGTAGTATAAACCAAGTTATAAATTTGTGAATATATAAAATGTGTCCACTTTAAAATATGAATGATAAATTTATAAAATGCATGTGTGCAATCTCACAAAAAAAATAGTACCTTGTCTCTGTGCAAAGCAGGGTCTCCTAGTTCTTTCTGAGCCCTGAACTTGGTGAAAGCAGAACTAATTCCTCACACTAACAACATCCAACTTTACCTTATTCAAGACAACAGCTCTCACATCTGTAGAAACACAGGCTCCCTGTGTTTCTATGGACAGTCTGATTATGTGTAAAATGCTGTATTTGTGGCATGTGCTAACTCTTGGGTCTCGTTAATGGTAATTTGCTCCAGAGTGAGCAAATTTATTTCATGGGGCTGTAACTCAGTGGGGGACTGAACCAGCTGCCCAGCACAGGAATAGTTGCAGAAACTAATTTACCTTTATTTAAAGGCAGCAAGAAGTGTCAACTAAACCCTGGAGATGTTGACTGCTTTACAAGCAAGTGTGCTGGGATGAAAGAACAATCCATGGAAGGGCCAGATCTGATAAACTGTGTGAAACATGGATATGAGCAGAGCATTGTAATAAATGGCACAAGGTATTTCACACGTAGGATCAAGTTCTGGAAATGATTGTGTGTGCTTATAGTCCTCATTACATAATTGTGATCTGCATAGACAGAAGCTCTGTGAATAGCTGTGAAGTCCAACCAAACACTATCAGATGAGTTGCTACATTTTTAAATTGCATTTCCTGCCTGAGAATATTATTAGAGAAAATTGTAAGAATGTTGTCTCACAAACTTATTAGCAGAAGGCAAATGATGCTAAGCTGTATTTTGCATAGCATTTTGGATTTTGCTCTGTGCTGTGGCTTGTATATTAATTTATATTTCTAAAAGAACTTCGCTCCAAGGACAGCTATACTGTGAACATAATGGGTATCAGGGAATAGTGTTCAAGACAGAAGGGCATGTGGGTGGTAATGCTTCCACAGTTTCCAAAGCACTAGTGCAGTTGTACTGGTTTGATATAAACCTCCACCAAGAATGTCTGAAAAACTCCGGTTTCTTGTGTACCAACAGAGCTATTTCTTTACCACATAGTAAGTGGAATCCCTGTCTACAGTTTCCTCAAAAGGATCAAATTCTGTAGAAAGGAAACTTTTTACTAGCCTTTGTTTTAAAGATGTTTGCTGTAAAGTACTACACAAAAGTAAACATGAGGTGTGAGTCTCCTCCTACCATTCCAATGACAAAACCCACTTAAAGAAGTTGTTAGAAAATGCCAGTATGTCCTTGGACTTACCACATTATTATCTGAACTATTCTCATTGTAGCTTCATTCAGTGCATTGAAAAAATCCACCAGCACTTGTCCTTTCTCTCCCATTTTCCCAATAACCATTCCAAAAACAAGACAAAAGACGATCAACCCCAGCACATTGATGCCGTTGGAATACGTGCCCACAATTTTGTATTCTTGGGTTTTGTTCTATAGACAAGATTCAAGAGAGAAAAGTTACTATCAGAAAACACAGGATTTGCTTTAAAAGAGTTATAAAATGAAAATATATTTAGATATTTCCTTGAACAGACATGGAGCTATTCCCCAGTCATGTTATTCCCTTTCTGGCTGTGCCAAGTGGTCAACTTCTGGAATGAACGTAAAACGAAATTGTTTTTGAAAGCTTTGTATCTTAAAGCTATGCAAGGATCTGACCAAACCCTAGCAGGGAATAAAGCACTCCTTAATTTATGTTGCCCTTTCTATAGACTTCCGACACAAAGTATGGCAAGGTCTAGGTATCCACAGTCATGCCTTCAATATGCTCAATACTTAAGCCCTACTGTGGAGAACAAAACACAGCTGGTGTAGCATCCTTGCGGTTATTTCTGAGAAACTCAAGAGTTTGTGTCTGGATTTCAGATAAATAATCTGTTGCACAAGAACTGAGACAATGGTGTCCAATTTTGGCCAAAGCTTAAAATCTATTGTTCAGCTAAATTCAGTGAAATTGTATAATTTATAGTGGAATGGGATGCACATAACATAAAAATCCTACAAAATATGTAGGTATTCACACATTTCTCTGTGTGCAGTATGAACATATGAAGGAAAGAGTGCAATTCTTCACTACATCCTGCTTCAGAATTTAATTCATGTCTTTTCATATAGCTCCTGTTCCCATGCTCTCATTACTATGAGATGAAAATTGGAAGCAGTATAAGAAAATGCATATTGATTTGGTACAGTTCGTAGCTCTGTGTTCATATGCTATCGAATTGCTTTCTCCCTTTCCAGTGTAATTCTAAGCTTTATAAACCACCAACGCCCCCACATGCCTTCCAAACCTCTAATCAGACGATTGTTAAATCTCTTCTTCACTTTTGTCCCTTTACGCTTTTTTTCATAGTGATGATCTATTAATTAATAATTGCCTTCCATTACTTTTCTTTCCATTAAAAAAAAAAATTATTATTTTCCATTCCTCTCTTTCTGCTGTGCTTACGGTTACTGCATTGCTGCTCAGACATCTAGTGCTGACATAAATCTAGCCTTTCCACAGTGGCTGTTTGCTTTAATTTCTCAGCAAATTAACAATTCATTAGCATATACATTTAATGAAGTATATTAATAGATTATTTTCTCACATCATCTATTATCTTCGGACTGCTTTATTACCAGTGGAGTCCTCTGGAGTTCTTAAAGCTACTTGAAGATCCTCATAATCACCTCTAGCATTTACTTAAGTTCTGTGCCCTTGCTAAAATCTATGTACAATTTCCTTCCTTTTCTCAATCACTAACCACCTCAACTAAACCAAATTTATTCCATGTTCTTTCTCCTCACTCCATATATTATGAAGGAATGCAACAATAAAGGTCACACCTCTGAAGCCTCAGCTGTCGTAGCAGTTGTAACAGGTTCTTCGGTAAATGTGGAGCTATTTTTATCCACGCCAGTCGCAGCTTCAACTTTTTCACGTTTAGTTTTATACTGTAAAAGGTTTTTTTTAAAAATAGAAGAACTTATTTAGAAACATAAGGGAAAAATAGACAAACACATTATTTCCCAATTCACGTGAGCCATCACAGTTCTGTACTTCGGATGCTGCAGACCAAACAAGTGATTCACAGATAATATGCTGCAAATTCCATTCCTCAGGCCCTTGGGTGCCCTGAGGACCTGGTGCAGTCTTGTGGGGGATGAGATACAGCTCCTGACAATGGCAAGGGGTCTTTTTGCTGGGATAAACTGTCTGGAGAAAATTGCTGACAGCCATCTCAGGGGAGGTCTGTAGAGAAGATCCACTCGGCACAACCTGACCGCTGGTAATGTAGGTAGCACAACTAACCGTCGGATAAGGCAGACATTCCATGTGCCTGAGTCGGTAATTCATTAGTCCCCTTTCCCCCCATGACCAGGCTCTGAAGGTCCTGTGCACCAAGCAAATGAACCAGATTCTGTCTTTCTCTCCCTACAGGCCTCAAGGTTCCAGGGCACTAGGCTGACTACTCCCTTCCTTACTGGGCCTGAAGTCCCCGGCATCCAGCCACCCAGGTGGTGTTGATGCCCCTGCCACAGGTTAGGGAAGCGGAACAGTGCCCAGAGCACCGTCTGTAAAACCAGCAGTCACAAGTCCTAAGGGGGAACTGGGACCAGAATTACTGCTGGACAGTGAGAGTGGGAACCCTCAGTGGCCAGAGGTGCTCCCACCATCGTCTGCTTCCTCCAAGGACTGAGGGAGTCACTCGTCTTCTTTTATATGATTTTTGAGTATAGATTCTGATTGTTATGTTGACACAGCAAACCACATATTAAGATTTGACCCAACCGGCAGAGGGTCCAGGTGATTAGAAACCATAAGCTAAGTGGTGCTATTATAAAATTGTACTACACCGATTCTGCTTATAGAAATCCTGTGCTATTCTGATTACAAATTCTGTGCTATACTAATCATAATATCCTGTTCAGAAAATAAAGCTTACCTGTAACTACGACTTAGTGCTGTTGTCGTACTGCCAAGGATCCCTAAAGGAATCTCTGTGTGTCCCCTTAGTGTCAGGTGACAGTAACTAACATATGAGAAAAACTACAAAAAGAACTTTATAAACTGGAAATATATTCAGTATGTGCACAGCAGGACAGTTAACATAATTTCCTGGGAAAGGTTAACTACCTCACATACAGACCTCAGATAAACTAGTCGGCAGCTGCTGGGGGAAGACAAAAAGAAGCAAGCAGCAGACAGCATCACAAAAATCAGTTGATATATCTACAGATAAAGATGACTGAATCTGAAGTAAATCTGCTATATAGACAGCAATTCCCTCCTTCATATTGCAAATCTCACTTTTTCTGAAAGATGTCTCAAATAGTCTCAAGCAATTGGCTGTGTTTTCCTTAAAATGGATTATGAGGTCTGGCAAAGGACATTAGATGTCAGATCCACCAAGGTGAGGGCTAAGGTATGTAGATTTCATCAGACGCTGAGGGGTTCTAAGAAGAAGGAAAAAGATCCTCATGACATAGTTCTTCTAACTCTGTCTATCCCAAAAGGAAAAATCTTGTCTTATACACTGCTTAGTTTCTGCACCCAGCTCCTAAACAAGGATCCCTTTTTGCAAGATATCAAAGGCTTAATAGCTGGTAACAGAGTGTTTATCATAATGGAAATAAAACCAAGATGCCTTAAAAAAAAGTCTTTTTATGGGAGATTGAGATACTCCTGAATCTCTCAGAAGTAATTCTTATCTGACATAGTTCTTGGGGACATAAAAGAAGAACAATTCGTAGTTAGCAATAAAAACTACAGTAGCAAAGAGGAATGTTCAAACTTACCTGCTGAAAACAGGCCTGGACAAGGTTTTCTGGGAACATATTCCTGTCAAAAAGTAAAGCAATTTCAACATTATAGCATACTAAGAACAAGCTGTTTATATAAACAAAATTACAAAATCTCCTGCTTGTAAAATCAGATCAAGTTGTGTTCCAGAAAGCAGTGTATAAAGTCCCAAGAAATTAAAGGTTCAGGACTCAAAACAATCAGTTGACTGTCTTCCTACTGTTTAATTTTCTGGCTTATTTTTCAGTATATGACATTTCTGTTGGTAAGGTGCTAAACCCACTGTGGTGGTGGGGTTTGTTTGTTTGTTTGTTTCCCTGCTGCATCATTCCATCATTTGCATGAGGAATACAGGACATACTATTTTTATGGAATTTGTCAAATATAGGCAGAAAAAAAATAACTCTTACGAACTTTGTGCTGGAAGAATCAGATATTTGGCATACTTTGCTTTAGTACTGATATTAGAAATTAATCTTGACTGATGGAAGATCCCCATATGTTATTCCAGGGTCAAGAACCATTTTCTCATACTGAGAAATCAGAAAATTAGATGAGAAGCAGTGCAACCCAGTTGTGTGCCACCTTTCCAACTGACAATTTCAGATTCAAATGATTACAGAAAAAATCATTAATTAGGTATTTACTGAATACCCAGTCCAGTGCAGAAAGTCAGTTTATATATTGAAGCAAAAGTCTTTATCTCCTTTCTAGATCCTTCACAAACTCCTGCCTTTATTTTTTAAGTTTTTAAAGCAAAATTTCTTCAGCGGCAAGAGTCATTTGTACAAGCGTGGGATTTTCTTTAATCTTTCCAAGACTGTCTGGATTTGGATCTGAAATCTGATGAATATAAATAAGTAGGAAAAGTAACTGTAATTCTTTTAAAAGAGGATTTCAGATGTTAAACTCCTAATTTTCAGTCTTAAATTTGTCTACAAAAAACTGAGCTATAAACTGTAGTAAAACCCCCAAATACTCTGAACTCCAATTCACACCTGTGGCAGCATGCTACCTCAAACCCCTGCTTAAGCAACAACCAGCAGTGGCAGCTGCATTGGCTGAAGTTGGACTTTGGGGAGAGGGATGGCGACACAGTAGCCAAGGGCTGTCTGGTGCAGTGAACCAGACAGCTTGCTGGTGTGCAAATATATGTCAATCACCTTACTCCATAAACAGTGGACAGCCCAGAGCTTGTTGAGCTCTCCTGCACAGCAGTGGGCTGCACGACAGGATCTCCTCTCAGCAGGGACACCACTCACAGTTACACCCGCTGCACAGATTCTTTACTCCTCGACATGGAGAAATTCCTTGCCACAACAGATCCCTGGTAAGTAGCTAATAACTTGCTAAACTTCGTAAGCTTTGCTGAGATTTTATCTTTCGGTTGTGTACATATTATCCTTTGGATACAACCTGCTGACCAAGTCTGGGACTAGGACTGGGTCCAGCCACACCTCGATTCTGCTGAGTAGGAGTTCAGAAAGCAAGGGGAGCCCCTCTGAACTACCTGACCAACGGGAGGGTCTCCTCAACGTGTCTGGCTTGGCCTGTCCTCCATGATGTAAATAATCAAGTGTTCCTTGCCATCAAGTATTTTTAAACCACTGTCACATTTACAATTGAATTCTGTTAACTGTTTCATATCAATTAAATATATTATTGCTTCTCTTTTGTGAGTGAAGTGCACCACTCCATCTGTGACAACAACTCTTCTTATAACAGGAAGACTTTTTTGTGCATGGGACTAAATCAGCCCTGTGAATATGTGTGGAAATGTTCACATGGAAGTTACTGGTAGCAGACTGCACTAGGTTTTATAATGCAGCTGACTGTGCGGGTTCTCTCATTGATTGCTGGGCAAGTGACCATGAGGAATGAGATGAGCCATCCAAGGAGCTGTCACTCCAGTTATGCACATGTAGGAGAGGACAGAGGCTGGGAAGAGCTGTAAAGAATTGAACATGAGTCTGTGGGGTTGAGGACTGTTAACTACCTCACATACAAATGTCAGAGAAATTGAGTTATTCTCCAAGAGGTCTACCTCGATCTGTACTGGGGCAGAGATGCCCCAGATGACAGCAGACATTTGCTATTAAATAGGTCAGTGATTTTTACAAGATATATACATATATATATATGTGTGTGTGTCTGTATTTTAGAGATGTCAAAGAACTGTGTATCTGGAGTTGCATCTGCAAATGCCAGCCACATTTCCAGAAATAAAAATGCTGAGAAAGCCAATTTTAGATGTGCACTAGTTGATTCTTACATAGAATCATAGAAACCTTTTGGTGGGAAAAGACCCTCAAGATCATCAAGTCCAACCATTAAGCCAACACTAGCACTAAACCGTGTGCCCAACAACATAATCTAAGCATCTTTTAAACCTCTCCAGGAATGGTGACTCCACCACTTCCCTGGGCAGCCTGTTCCAATGCCCGACATCACAGATTAAGTAAAAATTCTACAAAAAGAAAACAGTGAGCAGGAACAGTGATACAGAACAGAGACTAATTGCAGCTGGAGAAAAAGACTAATCAACAGAAACTGTTTTGAAGGAACTGCTTAGCCACTATTGGAAGCGCAGTCATATTTTGTGAATTTTTTCCAATGCCTTAAACATGTTTGCTCCGAAAACCTGCTCAGGTCTTCTGCAGACTTTCCTAGGGGTTTCCTTCTTCTAGCCACTTTAAGTATCTATCATTTTCCAGGACGCTGATGAGGAAAGACTCATTATAAGGTTGCCTTAGATGCTGGTGATGTGGCAAACTTGTTGACTGTGTAAACCTAAGAAACCTTTGCATACTGGGTCTGTTACCCGTGAGGAGGCGAAACATAACACTGCAATTTCAGGTGGCTGTCTATGCTGGATGACACAGAAGCTGCCAGTCAGTAACCTGCCAACCATTCAAGCCTTTCTGGTTATTTTCTTCATAACAGGTAAACCTTTCACAGCAATTTCTGCAAAGGTGGAATTTTTGTTGTCTTTGTTTTATTAACCAAAGCCTATGATATAAGGAGAATTTTCTTTTAACAAACTGCTTTGAATTCACTCTAAGATGTTTAATCTGTTGGAATACAAGTTATTCTCTCCTTATCCGAACAACATTAGAAAGCATTTTTATTGTATTATACATCACGAATGTATTTGTATTTGCTTGGACTTCTGCAACAAGTGTATGGAAACTAAAATAGAAAACCTCACCTGATCAGATCCAGCATGGCATCAACAGTACTGACATCTGGGGTACTGCCCACTCTATCAATCTCATTGGCTGTTTGAGGCACTCCGGGTTTAATGGTCACAACTAAGACAATCCCTGCAGAAGGAGAACCAGAAGAAGAGCTCACAGTACAAGCAGAGGCACTGGTGCATCCTGCCTCAGTGTACCCCCATGTAGCTAAATTCTTCATGAGCTAAACTCAACAAATGCTTCCCCTGGGTGCTCATTCAGGGCTGTTCAGCTTGGTGTCCTTAAATGTGTGGGTTCTCTGGACACATGAGCTACTTGTGGCCTTGCCACTGGACTTGGGCACTCTAGCTTTGTTTTCCCACGTATGGTACTAAATCACTACTGTTTACCAAAAAGGTAAATTACTACTGCAACTTTTGCATGGTGATATTTTGAATTGCTATTTACCTGTTGCCTTATGCAGCTCTTTCTGTTACTAGCTTTCAGATATCAATACAAGGGCACTGCACTGTGACCTCAAAGTACAACAGGATGTTCCGGTGAAATTTCTTAGCAATAAAGTTACACAAGAGAAGGGCTTGAGAAACAGACTGAAATAAAAAATTATGGGCAAGAAATTCTTCATTAATGGCTTCCTTTTAGGCATTTTTACTATTATATGAAATACTAGGCCTTTCCAAATATACTTTATTTTTTTCTCCCCCAAATCCAAACAAACCTAAGGCAAATTAAACTACCAAATCTCATTGTAGGGAGAAAGAGGCATTTGGATGGCCCTTCAAACAGCCAGGAACAAGGCATCTGTGAATAAAAGAACTGAATTTGTATAACCCAGCACAATGAAACAAGTAATATCATAGTATCATAGAATAACTTAGAACAGCAGGGACCTCTGGAGATTGCCTGGTTTAACCCCTCTCTCAGTGTAGGGACAATTTCAAAGTTATATACATATCGATGTTAGCCTTTATTAATTTTCCTCACTACGTATTCACAGAAAATTCCCAGACAGATGAGACAGCCTAAATGGTATAACCACAGTGATATATTACTCTCAGTATTGCAACCTCTAGAAATTATTCTGGCCTTCTATGTCTGTATGTGATTCTTCTTCTATTGTTAAATACTGCTTCATTTTACAAGTAGGCCACATACGATATACATTTTGTCCTTCCAATAAATACAAGTTTTCTTTTCAGTGGGTGATATCTAGGCACCGTATTCACTCAGGCTCAACAAAATACAAAGATAAGCTACAAACTACATGCCAGCTGACAGAGGAAGGTTTAATTTTATTTCGTATTTAAGAAGGCAGGCTGAAGATGTTTGTTTAAGCAAATATGGAGGATTTCAAGGTTATTTGTAAGGAATGAACTTCCTGCAAGCGGAGATGTGGACTTCAGAGAGGCAGGAGTGGAGCCTGGCAGTAACAGAGGGGAAAAACCTTTCAGGAAGGAAATTAGATGAAGGAAAGCAGTACTTTCTGTCACTCTTTCAGGTGAGAGACATTATACATTCTCGCATCTGAGAATATGCAACAATCTATAATTTTGCTATTGAGAAAATTCGCTTTGTAGTTAAGGCTGGCCTTTGATATTCATTCAGCTTTCCCACTGCTGGTGACTGTTCACCTACATGTAGAGCTCCTAATCTTCCCTGCACCGAAATGTGTGGCGAAATTTCCTGTGGCTTCATACTGGACATGAACACAGCCCAACATGAACAGCAAGACCAGCTTCTCCCTGTATTTGGCCACAAGTATGTCAAGATGTTCAGTATGACTCCTGTCTTCTCCCCATCACAGTCTGTATACTTGTCTCCCCAGTCACAGTACTGTATACTTGTAATTATGTGATGCTGAGGATCTTAAGTTACAGTATCACAGAGTACCTAGTATCACAGCAATGACTGTGGTGCAGAAATAATATACCACTGCTCGCAAACCAATCTTCCCAGAAACGCTGGAATCCAAAGCAGCAACACCTGTAAAAGGAACCACAAAAACAAAACACTAAAAATAAACAGTCTTAGAATAAACATGTTGTTTTTGTAAAGGCAACTATTTATTGTTTCTTATTTCTGTGCGGGAAGTTTTTCCTTATTCAAGATATTTCTAGATACCTAATTGACAGTTGCACTTCTGAAAAACATCTGTAGTAGACCAACACATTTGCTTCTGCTTCTTTGCAAAAATCTGGTTTCCCTGGATTTTTCTAGAAAAAAATATTGAGCTTATCTGATTCCCTGATGTTTGTGATGAATTAGACTTTTTAGGTTTATGACAGCAAGTTACAATTGATTTCCACATTCACTTAAAGAATAGCTTCACTTTCTTCACATTTTGGCTGTAGAACTACAAGTCATGTGAAGGGAGCTGCTCAGGGCGGTTACCTCAGGTTGCTCAAAGGCACATACAGACAAGTTTTGTTTTTTGGGGTTTTTTTTGACTAAAGCTTTTCCGAAGTCTGAGCTATTCCCGCTCCTCTACTTCTATCTGTCATTGTCAGGAATTGAGGGTAGTTTTTGCTAAAGAAGGTGGGGAAAATGCTGAGGCAAGTGTTACTGTGAGGCCAAGTTAACTTCTGGCAACAATATTATAATAAACTGCTCATGAAGTATTTTTTAACTGTTTAAACGATTTACAGTTATATCTGTTCACATACAATTCAGTGACCAGGGTAAAATGAGCGTTATGACTGTAAAACTTGACTGTCTGTATCCACACTAGTTAGTAATTCACTGCTATCTCGTTATTACAGATTTGTGATATGTTTATATTTTTATGTTTATAAAGTCAGATTATCAAACACTGGCCAGATCCGATTGTATAGGAAAGAAAAAAACACCATGAGGATGTTTACCTTCAGAGAAGCATGACTTTGTACGAAAACAAAAAAGTTTCAAATAACCAAGGAAGAAAAAACATCTTTCTGATATGAATGTAACTTATTGATCTTTGAGCTCAAAAAGTATCTTGGCAAGCATACTTTAACCATGTGTAGTCTCTTTCAGAAGGTATATCAACAGCAGTAACAACTTGCGCCTAATGCATTCATATAATGCCTTACTTGTTCTGTTAATTGTTATTCAAAACTCAAATAGTACTGGGAGGGGAGAATGAAGGTTATTTTATTTCATCATCTATTTGATTATTTTCGTGTCTTCCATGAGACAGTGTATCATCAGACTGACTACAGAAGAACTACATATACATGCAGAAATAATGACGTAAAGACCATCTCACTTGCACAGGAAATAAGGATAATAGAAGAACTATTCATATAGCAAGGGAACACAGACCAATGCACAGAAGAAAAGCAATGCTACAGCTATTACAGGAGGCTGTCAGCACTAAGGATATTGTTTGAGACTCAAACAAGAGATTGGACACACAATCTGGGCCACCATTTTCATTTCTCACATTGGGGACTGGGAAAAAACAGGTAGAAAGGAGGACTTTTGCATTGCTGTGGGATCGGATGTGGAAATTACGGCTGTGAGAACTCTTGAGAATGGATAGTAATAAATAATGGGTTCTATGGACAACAGAAGAGCCGGTTTCAAAGGCTGTCAATGTTGAAACCTTTGCACCTGATAAATTAACTTAGAAGACTTTACATCATGTTTTTAAAAGAGAGCAAACTGGTATTGCTACAGTTCCATATCTTTTAATGAAAGGCTAATAAAAGCTAGAAATCATGGAATTTTCTTCTAAAGCTTGTTGTATCAACTGTAAATAGCAGTAAGACAGACAGTGGAAGTAAGATAACGATCTTATAATGGGATGGAGGGCTTCACAAATCTTGCCTTAATATTGTTTTTGCCTGACAGTCATGCTGACTCAGCCAAGAGCCTAACAATCAAGCACAGTTATTTCCCTGGAGTACTCAGTTATAAAGGTTCCACAATTAGTTTCTGTTACAGCCATTCTTCTGTCTCCAAATGAAATCCCTTTGCAAACTGTTATGCCCACTGGAGTTACAGAGGTATAATTAAGATAAAACTTTGCCCCTGCCTTTTTAAACTGGATAATGATCCTGTAAGTGAGTAGGCTGTGCTGGAATCCAGCTTGTGCTTCCACTGTCATGTCGGTGCTGCTTTCCTAGTAGCTGTAAAAACGCGCGAATCAGTCAGGCAGCCGTGACTGTATGAGTATGCTCTGAGGATTACAGGTATGGCTTTTGTTTTTTTGAAAACTGCAGTACTCTGAAAAAAAATCTGCATTCAGGACTAAGCTTCTATTTAGAAAACGAAGTAGCGTTCACTACAAGTGCCACAGACACAGGTTCGCACTGGGTGCTTTAAACTGCTGAGCTCCTTTTTTTCATGTTAGTTTGTTGCACACAGGAGAACACAATACGTAAAACCAGGTTTCTCTCCAAATATATGCCACTGTTATTAGTGAGCAATTGATAATACATTACAACTGATAAGTATGACCTTCTTTTCAAGACAACTGAAAATTAAATTTCCTTTGAAATAATCTCATGCCTTTAAAATTTCTTTGGACATAGTTGAAATAGATAATGGAAGATGTATTAAACAAAGCATACATCTAACAGCGATTTCAGTTCATAAGAAAACTTATTTCTCAAACCAGGATGGCACACATGCTACTCAAAATGGAAAGCCTGCAGTGTTACAAGATCACAAAAACAGGGTAATTAAACTTGGGTATTTACTGTGGGTTATCACTAAACTTTTATAACTATTTTATCTGCTCTTCCCGTCCCTCAGCCTTTGAGCAGATAAACTGCAAATGTAGCCTACTGTATTCCTCCATCCCCAGGAATTTTAAAACTGTAGTTTTTCAGATTAGTTCCTTAAATTTTCCTACAAAACATGTTCCAATTCAGCTACAGCCACTAAATCATGGAATGCAATTCTGTGGCTGTGACACACAAGACATAAGGGAGATGATAACGAAAAGCACCAACTGGTGTTAAAATCTGTTAATCTATCTGCCTCTCTGCCCATATTATTTTAGCAGAACAAAGTTAAGGCTTTAATAGCTGGAGCCATACTTGGGAATCAATTGCCTTCTGCAATCCAGCTTCCATGTTTTCTATGTTACAGTCACCAAGTCAAAGCTCTTTGTACTGTTTATCTCTTTTTGCCCAATTTTCTCTCCTTTGCAACACTGTATATGCACCTTTTGTGAGGAAAGGATGGGAGGATAAATAACAAGACTGATGTTAGTAATTTTGTTTGTCAGAATATTAGGAGGCATCAAAGAACAACAGGGATGAGGATGGTACAGGACCCTCAGCAGAACAAAAGAGGCACATACTTTGGGGTAAGATATACAGACATCTCATTTTAACTGCTGGAGAAAAAAAAAAGGAAAATTCTAATTCACCAGTTCTTCATATTGCAATAACTTTTTAAATTCTATATATGGTCTTTTTTTTTTTAACTTGAATTCTTTCTGGTATTGCCAGGAAACCTACCAACTCTATTTTCTTTTCTTTTTACAGCTGTTATTTTTGCTGTATTGCTAGAGTATTCCCACAACCTTCCTCTTTAAAAAATAACCACAAAGGAGGACAATATTGTGAAACTTGCAAAAAATCAGAAGTGGAAAAATGGAATGATAACAACTGACCAGTTTAATCCTGTGTTGTGTTCAACTACTGGTTTTTGCATGTGGAACAAAGCTTCTCCGACTCTTACTTTAGAACGCCTATCTGCCTGTTAAATGCATCAGAGTCCTGTTAAGACTGGATGATAGCAGCATCAGTCATCTGCAACTTTTGAAGTCCCTCTGAATTTCATTCGTAATCTTGTTTTGCATACACTTTTAGAGCTGCTTCCCTGAAATGCTACTGTTGAAAGCTACTTTACCTAAGGGAATAGTATGATTTATACAAAACTGGGCCTAAATATGAAATAGAAATGTTTACCAGTAGCCACTGATGGAAGCATGAATCATTCTTTCAGTTTCTCACAGACTTGAAAAAAATACACTTTAGTATAACACAAGGTTGCGTCTTTCTGAAAGACCAGTATTTACCTATCTATTTTCTCTCTGACAAAGTGTTGGGGTTTTTTTGGTTGGTTGGTTGGTTGGTTTTTTTCCATTTTGGTGTCACAGGGGGAAAGACAGTGTTCCTAAACAAAGCTACAATTTTGAAAGTACTGGAAAAGTTATAATGAAGTCTTGAAAAATCATTGAAATACGTGTTTCAATGGTACCAATGCTGCTGAAGTTTCATGCAGACCCAGGAAATTGATTTTCTAAACTTTCTGTGATAAACACATGTCTTTCTTTGCCTTGCTGCTTAGAAAGGTTGTTTTGGAACACTCTGAACATAAACCAGTCCTCAGATTTTCTTCCTTTGTTCTCTCTTTTGCTGCTAATGACAACTCTACTCCCATTAAATACAAGAGTGTCTTTGCTCAACTGCCAACTGAGTCACCCTCTTTTCCCTGCCTCCAGGTTGGCCTACAGCTTTCTTATTGTTTCCAAGGAGATGTAATAAGGTTCTCAATGATTTCTGCACTTGCCTTTTAGTCTTCAAAAACAGTTACTCAGATCTTCGGGAATACAAATAATGCATAATGTGCCAGGTAAAATAAACCAAGTAGCTACTAAAAAAAAAAACCCCACAACTCTGCAGGTATTAGAGACAGATAAATCATTCAGACACATTCCTAGTCACAAACCAGACCTGTCCGCCATGCCCAAATGGCTCCTGAACTTTGAAATACCCACAGGTTTTTGTTGAATAAAAATCCAGCTGAGATCTTTCAAACCCTGCACTAGTGTGCCAGTGAAACTGCTCTGGAGCAGTGTCATTATCTCTGCATCGGGTAAAGTACTGTGGACTCTGTAATAAATCCTAGAGCAATGTGCTTCACATTAACTACATCTGAGACATTTAGTCAGAAAATAGGAAGTTCCCATTCTTTTCTTCTGCTGACACAGGACCACTGGAAAGTGCCACCAACTAGCTGCATTACCACGTAGCAATTTCAAACTAGTTGTAAGGAAATATCTTCCATCACATGTCTAACTAGATTGCAGACTGTGTTATCTTGGAGTGTTGCTGAGGATGAGACAGAGGTATTGAACCTGCAGGAAGGCTGTAGAAATAGCCCAAATCACAGCAGTTAACATAACATGAAAGATAAGAAGCCAGGTTTTTTCAGTTTATAGCAATATCAAGCTCCTAGATTAGACTGAAATGTCTGTGATGTGAAATTATTCTGTATCTGAATATTATAAATCTTTTTCTAGCTTTCTCTGAAGCTGGCCATTAACACAGATCTAAGAACTGATGGCAGTTCCTCAGGAGCAACCTATAAAGTCAGGTAAAAAAATCAAGTACGCATTACTATTAGTAATTTCATTTTGTTTAATGGGGTGCAGGAGAAGAAACCACTTATAGCGCATACAACCTTCAAAGATGTTGAAAGGTTACTATCCCATTAGCTCCTCCTCCTATTTTGTTCCTGCCTTTTGGAATGACCTACATTTCCCATACAAAATAGAAATTTTATGCTGGTATCAACATTTGGGAACCTCATAATAATAAAATCTGTTATAGAACTATATACAGCATGGAGTGGATAACCAAGTGACTGACTGCAGCTGCTATCATCACAGAAAAATTACCAACACTTTAGAGATCTACTGTCCGGGGTAAAACACTTGCTCTGTTTTGCAGGCAGCAACCCTTCATCAAAAACTGAAACTGTGTGATCCATGAATTACAGATTTTTTTTTTTCCATCTAAGATGTGTACATTTGGGAAAAATATTTTAAACTGAAACAGGCAAATCAGTACCCAACATGATTAAAAGTCAAGTAAAAAAATGCCCTCTGTACAAGATCATATGGCACTGTGTTGTTGTATGGTTTGTATCAGTGTTCACTTCAGAAGCCTGTGTAAATGCACATGTAACGGCATTGGCATGAGGTATAACTGTAATTCTAGAGTTGTTCACTGTGCTTCATTAATCCTGTGGTCCAGTAAGATCTCAGAGTGAAAACGGTTGCATTAAGGACTGGAAACAACCGCAGGGCTTTTCTAACTTCCAGTGATTATCATCTTCCTGGTTCCTTAAGGGATAACATGTACATCCTCAGAGTTTGTCATACTGCTCTACAGAGGTGTCCCAACCGAGCACAAGGATTTATGCTTCCAGGTATTCTTTTTCAATACATTGTGAGAGACAACATCTACAATTCGGTGCTGTGATTGACTCTGTTTTTTGTGGCTCTACAAATGTCAGCGTCATCATCAAGTGCATCTCCTGCAGTACTTCTTAGCTGTTCTCAGAGCTTCTGAAGATCAGTGGGAGCTGACAGCATCTGTTTCTTCCACCATCTCTCTTCATCTACTTGACAAATTGATCATTAAGTACAATCAGCAAAAGACTGGGCTGTTTACCTCCCTCTGCCAACATAGCTACACTTGATGATCAAGACCTGAGTCTTCTATATACAAAGATCGATGCCACTTATCCAGCTCCTAGCACCAGTGGCAAGTTCTTCTATGTAAGTGTGACTCAGAGCCAGAGGGAAGAGTCTGACTCCAGGGCCTTCCATGTCCACACAACTGCCAGCCACACTGTAGCTTCCTCGACTGGGTTTAAGAGCTAATCATATTTCTGAGGAGGAATAACTGAAGTTTGCCGCACATCAACTGTACACAGTTCTCTCAAGGTTCTGATATCTAATTCACTACTACAACAAAAATCTAGCAAGAAAAGTTTATGAAGAGTAGAACGCTGTGGTTTTTACACGTTCTTATATATGCCTAAGATGTTGGTTCAAGGACAAAATGCAGTTCTAAAACTGCTCCAAACTGTCATCAGCCTTATTGCTTTAATTGAGGAATTTCTGCAGATGCTAGAGGAAACACTCAACTTCTCCCAGGTACACACATTTTAATTCTTCCTTTCCATTTTGGCTCGTCCAGCTGCAATGTGCAGTCACTAGGTCATAGAAATTATACAATAGACATCTAGGATACTCAGGTCCATTTAAAATATTTTTACAGAATGTTGCAACAGACGTGAAAGTAGGAAAACATAGGAGAATCTTAAAATGCATATGGAGAATTTCAGTAAGCAGTTCTTCTTAGGTGACCGCAATGTTTTATATAAAAATAGTAGTGGTGTTTTATTGCGGGGGTGCACATGTTATGCAGAGTTGCAAAAATATATGATTTACTCTTCTAAACACGCTAGGGAAAAAAAAAATAATTAAGCGGGGCAGACACATTGCCCTTGATAAATGGATACCTGTCCAAAATGCATGAAGTTCCTTGGCTTTAAAAGATAGAGCCAGGAGTGTTTCTAATTTAAGACATGAGCAGTATCAAAATGTCAACTGTATGTGACTGCGTGGTATGACTTCTGCATTCTAATTTGTTTTTTGGAATGTCACCTCATATTGACCATTCTCATTTAATCCTCTGACCATCACAGACCTGGTAGCCAAGCCATAACTGCAATCATACTTAGTGGCAAGTGACAATTTTGAATTAGTTGCCATACTTCCATTCTACTTGCAATGGGAAACACTACTAATACTAAGACAGTATTTGGCCTTTGTCTTCAGAAGTGGCACATGATTTTTGCTGGAGTAACTGAACACCAAATTCTAGCTTGTGTTGAATTGTGTAGCAAGCTTATTGATTATTTTCTTATTCCTTTGTGTCTAAGAGAATCTAAATTTGCATTCTTGTTTCATGGGCTACTGACAGCTCTCATCAGCTACTGCCAGGAAAGGAAAGAATCTCAACATGAAAGATTATATTTAATCCTATTTCTATGTAAATTTTGTCATTGTTTGATGGCTGGGTGACGGATACAAGTGGGAAAGTGTCCTTTTCACAGCAGAGAAAGGTCCTCTCTACTGTCCCATGAATTCAAGATTGTTCATAAATATGACGTTAGGTTTGGAGAGATCTTTGTGCTCAAAGTTTCTGGCATCAACTATGCAATCTCCCTTGTGACTCATCAGTCCACAGTGATTCTTTCTAAACAGGGACTCATGTTGGAGTCACACTCCCTAAGACTCAGAAAGGGTATGAATAGACTAAATGTTAAATTCACGAACTAATCTGAAGTTTTTTTCGCCCATCCAGTCTCTTGGTGATGTGGCTATATCCACTGTGGATGTCTGCTTTTGCAAGGCAATCCTACCACTACTTCTTTATGTCCTGTGTGAAGAAAGCTCCTCTCAGGGCTTCTGAAGAATAAGGAAAAGTACCAAAACCAGCTGTCCTCTGTCCTTTTGTCCTTGGTCCAGTATTTCCTTTTGTCCTTGGCATATACTCACTTTTTGAAGGGAAAACCATGGTGTATACACTTCAGACAATAACTGCTGCAGGGGGAATCACCATAACACTGGTGAATTCAGAGCCTATACTTTATGGAAGCCATCTTTGACTCATCTGTGATTTCACTGTTCCGATTCCAGATTCAGTCTTTTCTGTCCTATTCTGCCCTTTTAGTTGCAATGAACTTGTAGTTCAAGTTTACCCTGACTGTGATTAATCTCCTGAAAGCTCACTTTCTTCATATGCTTCCTGAAATCTAAGTTTACGAATTAGGTTCAACAGGAATTACTGTTGTTTCCTTCCGAGGGCTGAATAGTCAATCTTTTTGCTCCTTTTCCCTTTGCTCTGTGGAATTCTCTAGGAAATGCAATACTGCATTCCTTGCATATGAACAAGACTGTCAGGACCAAACAACTAATTCATAACTATCTGCTGAAATACCACCCACATTCAGGACTACAGACAGCATGATTCTGTGCATGACTTCACTATTCATCAGAGACAGGGGACTCAGATGCTGCTGTTATTACTCGTAGATCATTCTCAATCATCTTTCACTTGAGATGCAGCTCAAATAATTTTATTTTTTCCTCGTTTCCTGTGTCATGTGGCTCTAAATTATCTTTTCTATCGGGTCTTCCACTAGTTAACTGAAAGACATATGTAGCTAACTCTCATTAAGAAGACAGTTCTGAGTCAGATGTTGGCTGAGAAGATCAGGTAATGAAGCAGCTATGGCAAATGGAAGTCCCAAAGACACTGTGATATGCAGTCTCTCAAATGAGATTTTTGGTGACCCACTACCTCTGTCTTTGGTGTTTGTTATAAGAAGTCTTCCACGCCTGTTCTGTCAGTCCCTCTATACTACCAGCTTTCCTGTTTATTCAAATTTCATTGTTACTTACTGTAAAGGGAAGAGATTTCAATGACAGCTTGTAGCAAATAACTTTTCAAGAGACTTGATAGAAATTTTATTGATCTCTCTTATCTGGAGCAAATGATTGCTATTCCACTAATACTGTTGTATAAATGCAGCAGAAGAATGTGTTACAAATGAACTGAAAAAAACCCAGCAAACGGGGCTGAGGGGGGAAAGAGTGTGATGTACGCAGATATTGAATAAGCATCTACTGATGCTATTTAAATACCACAAAAAATTTAAATCAGAATATTTTCAATTGGTACTTACATGATCTAGTGAGACTACCACTGGGTTAGTATGATAAATATTGGTCTTCTAAGAGGCATTGAAAAAAGATTTTTTTTTAAAACAGACTAAAGCATGGAATGTCGTATATTATAAAGAATATTCCAAATACTGAAAGGGGACGTCCTGGATGATTTAGGATGGTGTTGAAAAAGCAGTTGTTATGAACCTTTCTAAATACCAGATAGAAAGAGAGGAATAAATGGGAGATGAATAGCTTACGGCAATGAAAGGGACAAAATATAAAATGGAAGGAAATTCAGGTAAGATGTAAAGAAAAATTTCTGACCCTGGATACGAGTTTGCTATCGGACTGCTGTGCTGCCCTGTAGGCAGTCGGCACAATCAGCATTGCAGCATAGGATTATCTTTCCCTAGACAGCTTATTGGTCTACATGCACAGAAAGCAAGCATTAGTACCGCCTTCCATTCCTCTTACTTGCAAACAGTATCACCTGTAGGAAAATTTTAATTTTCCTCTAGAAAGCTCTTAGAGGTTATACAATCTCAAGTTAATGCCTTTTCAGGCAATATGATGTTCCTTGGGTGGAATATAATAAGAGCTTATGAGGAGGGAAGAAGACACATCAATCTGCCAAGACGGACAGGCCAAAAAGATTCATAACAGAAATCAGATTCAGTTCATGATGTAGCACAAATACAGCCTCTGCACTGTTGCAAGTGAAATACGTACGAATACAGAAAACCTGGAGTACTGAAGGCACTTGAATTACCTGAAAATTACTGGTGGTAAAACAGACAGGTGGACAAAGTTTAGCTTCCGGACTCTTAAAAAGAAAACTTCAACATGTCACCACATTTTTTAATCCATCATGACGTCCACACACAGGGAAATGGATTAAAAAGTGAATGCCATCTGGTTTATATAGTGGAATTGTTGTTTACGTCCTGAGCTCCAGAACGGAAGAGTAGAAGACACTAACTTGCTTCAGACCCATCCACAGCGGTGCCACCAGCAGCCCCGGTGACACGGCTGGCACTGGAGGCAGTGACTGCAGATGCTGCAGAGTGGCTGTTGTGTTGGGGCTCTTTGCCCTTGAGAGCTGGTGGTAATCATGCTCCATGAACCAGAAGTGCACTTCAAAATTTTATTACTATAATTTAAAAACTTAAATAATGTAGGGGCTGTCTCAGTTGCATAAGGTCAACTGATATTGATGTGAAAGGAGTAGATGACTGTGACAGAAGTAATCTGAAGAGGATGGGCACAAAGCCTTGTCCATTAATAGCCCATGACTCTGCAGTCCTCCCTGCCCCAATGACTGCACATGGACAGCAGGGACAGGACCTCCAGCATTCCTCTGTACAACTGAAGGCAAAACTCATTAACAGTAGTTTAACGTTTTCTGTTCTTTGCACAACATACGCAACACAAAGGGACAAGGCGAGTTACCACCCAGGAATGGTGATACCAAGGAAAACTGAGTTGGAATCCCTGCATTTTAGGAAATAAGATAGATTTGTTCTCCTGCCATTTCCTTATCTGTGCTCTTTTACAGTACTTTAAATCTCTGGATGTTTTACATCTAATGGAACTGGCAGGTCCATTCCTGAGCACATGCACAGCCTCAGTGTGTTGTAACTTAAATTACTAATAGTGGACAAAAAAAAAGGTTAAGTTTGAACTGTTTGGACTTTCAAAGATAAACATGAGAAATCAGAACAATAGGATTAATACTCTACTTAGATTTTTTTCCCACTGCATTCCATCCTTTTGTCTTCTATTTTGTACTTTTTGTCTCCATTCACCAAACTCAGTGGCATTGTGATAAAGCAAACTAGTAACTTCCCAAACATAGATCCAAGGTAGGATACTGACACTTTAATTTTGAACAATGGAAAAGAACAAATAACTTATTCAACATACCTATCCATCATCCATGATTCAACATACTCTTTCCATAGAGAACCTAATGGTCTCTGCAAATTGGAAAAGTCACATGGCCAAAGTACTTCAGTGGGACATTTTTCTGTCTCACACAGTTGTAATAGGCCATTGTCATCTGGAATAAGCCAGATTTGTTGTAGAATCATTATCGCTGTACTATGAACAAGAAGTGCAAATAAAAGACTGTGCTGTTGGTACTGGGAAAGGTGGAACTGACAGTATGCTTCAGACAGCGCTGAAGCAGTAATCAAAGGAGTAAAGGAAGAGTTTATTTCTACAGTCATGGAAATGTAGTGGCTGGAGCATCAGCAGACCCACAGCAAGGCAGATATTGTATTTATAGCTCACACACAGCTGCCATCAGAGAAGCAACTGATACTGTCTTTTTTTCACTGTTCCTGAGGTATGCAGTGTGCAACCTATAAATACCTCATCAATTGTTTTAAGGAATTTTGGTGTTCCTCGTAGCTGACCCTGCACAAATGCAAGAGCCAGGAAACTCCCATGTATCTGTTCTAGCCTCTTCGGAGCTGCCTGTGAAGACTGGAAGTGTGGGGAAGTCAGAAAAATATGGAAAAGCTTTATTAATGTTTCACCAGGGAGAAAAGATAAGAAATGAGGGAGGGTTTATTGTAGAACTTAAAATATATGTTGAAGAGCTGATAAAAGCATGTCATCAATTTTGAGACCTGAGACATGGACCTGCTGTGTTATGTGTCACATCTTTTAACCCAAAGCATGATGCAGAAAACAGAAGAGACATGACTGCTGCTACACAGCTAAGATTTCTGGCATTTATGGGTAACCCTCACAACATCATTAAAGAAAGGTAATTTATCAGATAGGAGATGCCACCTTTTAGGGGAATTTTTTGACAGAAAACATTCTAGCCCCAAAGAAAGACCACATCATGGTCCATGGCCTGTGGTTTGAAAATTGATGAGACAGGCAGTCTGAAATAAGCCCAGTTTAGAAGGACTAACTGAAGCAAGATGAGAAGCAGAGCCATGGCGCTTTGTGGTGTCCAGAGGGCAGGGAGTGTTGGGTATGATCCAGACCTCCTGACACTAGCTACTAACAGGGGACTCAGATGCAGGAAAGAAGGCCAGACACTTGGTGTTCCATTAGTGACCTCCAGGCTGCGCATGCAGCTGGTACCCAAGCACAAGAGAACAACTGTCCAGGAAAACAGTCAGTTATCTCCAGCCTAAGTCTTGTTGTGATCCAGACAGAAAACAGATTTGCAAACATTTACTGCTATTACATGCCCTGTGAATCTCGGTCCATGAAAAAGAAAGCTAAATGTGATTAAAGGGGACTAGTATGCTCAGTATGCAGGCATGCAATGAAATATACTGCACAATTCCAGAGAATTTTCAATCTCTGAATGCAATTAGAATGGTGAATTTCAAAGACTTTCAAAGACGTTTTATAGGCTTTAAGTATGCCCAGAATGATGATATTTAAGCCTCAAAACTCCCAGAAATTATCCAAGAGATTCCACTCAATTCTTTCTCCCTACAGGGCACCTAAAAATAATTTTTGGTCTTTGCCTAATAATTTCTTCTTTTAGACCATTATTTCACAGAAGTGGATTTGGAGCATGGAGTATTACACTCAGTACAGCTGTAGTTCCAGATGTCATAGCAATTGTTTTGACTAACACTTTAGGTTTTGATTTTCATTTTCAGTTTTCCCATACCACTATAGCAGGAAACAGAAAATACTAATAATTCCTTCACATGAACGATGCATTAGTGTACTATTAGCTATTTTGAGGGATAGAAATCTCATGGAGATCCAAAAGAACTGAATTATCAGTGGTGGGCTTATGGGTCAGAGTAAATTAAACTTATATCTGCCATCCATTAATATTATTATAAGATGAGAACAATTAAAATTCAGCTCTGAGGTAGACTAAGAATAATTTAAAAGAGAATAGCACTACTCAGACTCTTCTGTTCCCTAAGCAAGGACCTATTAACCATCCTTTTAACATTTTTCAAAACAAATTAATGCTTAGTGCTTATGTTAGTTTTTTATAGTAGGTTACAGTTCAGCCTTCAGGCAGGTCAGTGGAAAAATTCCAGAAATTGCAACTCATATGCTGTGTAAAATAAGTATGTAAAAAATGCCTTCCACTCTGGGGAACTAGGTTTGAGAAGGAAAACCACAGTCTACAAAGCCCTCCATTTAACCAAAGAGGGAGAATTTTGCCTTTTCAATTTGAAATAGACTAAGTGTGTTCCTGTTGTAATTGAAGAAGCTATCGAGAGTTTTTCCACTACGACAGGATTTCCCTCAACAAGTTGAAACTAATAATAGTTTAAATTTTGCAGAAACTCCTGGAATCCCATGGAGTGATGGTGTGGGCTGGATTTACAACATTATGTCCAAGTGGACAGGGATCTGGGTCATGGGACATATATTTGTGCACAGCTCACTGCCTCCAAAGTATAGGTATAAGATGATGCTTTTCAGGATGCGACATTATCTTCTAAGATATTCTAATCCTAAAAGAGTTAAACAGCACTGGTCCCGATATCGACCCCTGAGGAACGCCACTCGTCAGGGTCTCCACTCAGACACTGAGCCGTTGACCGCAACTCTTTGAGTGTGACCATCCAGACAATTCCTTATCCACCGAGTGGTCCATCTGCCAAATCCCTGTCTATCCAATCTAGAGAGAAGGATGTTGTGTGGGACAGTGTCAAATGCTTTGCACAAGTCCAGGTAGATGATGTCAGTTGCTCTTCCCTTATCCACCAACACTATAACCCTGTTGTAGAAGGCTACCGAATTTGTCAAGCACGATTTGTCCTTAATGAAGCCATGCTGGCTGTCACAAATCACCACCTTATATTCCATAGGCCTTAGCACAATTTCCAGGAGGATCTGCTCCATGATCTTGCTGGGCATAGAGGTGAGACTGAGGTCTTGGTGATTCTGGTGCAAAAATGTTACCAGTCACCAAAATCCAGTATTTTGACATGACATACATTCACAACATAGCCTCCTGTAGGCATCAAAACTTCCTAAATGCCTTTGGACTCAGCACTATGGTCTGGTTACAATTATACCAAATGAGGCACTGCAGTTGTCTCTATGCACACTCCTAGCCTGCAGCAGAAGCACAATAACATGACTTAATGTTTAACTGCCTCTCATGGTGAGGTAAGTAGCATCCCCTTAGCCTGTGAACTAAGAAGATAGTTATTCAGGCCCAGCTGACGTGGTGTCATTAGTTTCACTGCAGTAACTTCATAAGGACTAGGGCCCTAAGTATCTGCTGCTGAGCATGTGAACATGTACACAGGTCTGACAGCTGTGATCACTGGATAAAAGCCCTATATGGGTCTGCAAAATATGCAAATCCTGAGGAGACAGGCATACTCAGAACACATCAGGTCTCGCCAAAGACAGCCAGCAAGCAGGTTGTGGTGCTGAGGTTGAGGTTACTTTTGAGGAAAATACTTCTGTGTCTCATTCCAGGGAAGGTTCACAGCCAAATGCAGAGAGATGTGCCCTTGCCACTAATAGTGAGGTGCCTCCTTGTTTACAGACATAGTTGAAGACACATCCTGGATCTCCCGAAAATTTTTCACTCCCCTCCTTGTTCTATTCCTAACAGTATTTTTTGAAAGCGTGACTTTTGCTTCAGTGCTAAAATTCAGAATTGCAAAGAGGTCATGTTGTCTACTTTGAGTTTAGTAAGGCTTTTGACACTGACTCCCATAACATCCTCACAGAAAAACTGACAAAAGTACAGGTTAGATAATTGTACAGTGAGGTGAACTGAAAACTGGCTGAATTGCCAGGCCCAGAAGTTTGTGATCACCAGCACAAGTATGGTTGGAGGCAAGTCACTACTGGTATAGCCCAGAGGTCAATACTGGGGTCAATACTGTTTAACATCTTCATCAACGACGCAGATGACGGGGCAGAGTGCTACCTCAGCATGTTCAAAGATGATACAAAACTGAGAGGAGTGGCTGTATCATGAAGATCAACAAGGATAAATGCAAAGCGCTACAGCTGAGAAGGAATAATACAAGGGACCAGCATGTGCTGGAGGGTGACTGGCTGGAGACCAGCTCTGCAGAGAAGGACCTGTGGGTCCTGATGAACAACAAACTGATCATAAGACAGCAACAACTCATAGCAAAGGCAGCCAACAGCTTCCTGGGCTACATTATGAAGAGCACTGCCAGCATGGGGAGGGAAGTGTTCTTCTCCCTAAACACAACACCAGTGAGGCCACACCTGAAGTACTGCGCCCAGTTCTGGGTTCCCCAGTAAAAGAAACAGACTTACTGAAGCAAGTCCAGCGAAAGGCCTCAGAGATGATGAAGGGATTGGAGCATCTCTCATGCGACAAGAGTCTGAGAGAGCTGGGACTGTTCTGCCTGGAGAAGAGAAGGCTCGCAGGGGATTTTATTCATGTGTATAAATATCTAATGGGGGGAATGAGGAAGAAAGAGCCAGGCTCCTCTCAGTGGTGCCCAGACACAGCACAAGAGCCAACAGGCAAAAATTTAAAAATATTTAATTTTTTCCTGAACAGGAAAACACTGTTTTACTGTGAGGCTGGTCAAACACATTGCACTGAGGGGCTGTGGAGTCCCCATGCTTGAAGATACTCAAAACCTGACTGGACACGGTCCAGCACAACCTGCCCTAGCTGACTCTGCTTGAGCACAGGGGTTGCACTAGAGGGTCTCAAGAGGTCCCTTCAAACCTCTACCATTCTGTATGACTGCATGAAAGAGGAAAAATGACTAGTGTGCTTTAGGATTATAAACAGGCTTACTTATTTAATTGGGATGTGTCTTTCTGATGTTTGGAAGGTTACCATATTTCTTTTACAAGACGCAAATTATCTTATCAACATCCTAAAGAAGAATGCAGGTGAATAGTGAAAACCAGCATGCACAGACATGCTTGGTCCATTTGCTTGCCACACATTTCAGCATTATTTGCACACAGGCAGCTAGTGCTTTTGTCTTCAAGAGCAGCAGAGCTCTACATATTCTATTGAAGTAGCTTCTGGTTTTTATCAGTCTTTTTTTTTTCTTGCCTAAAACCTAACATAGAAGTGTAGAAAAAACAAGCCCTTCTTTTCTATGCAAATTGGATATGCCAAAGTCAGAATTAGAGCATCTTGTTCTCATCTCTGTATATGGATTTCACTCCTGCAATCTGCAACCTTTAAAATCCAAGTTCATGTTAGTAGTTACAAAGTACAGTTTACTCATACTGGAATGTTAAACATTAAATAGCAGCATAATATTTTTAACAGCAAGATTCTTGCTTCCCCTCGCAAGTGCTGGACAAGAATACATTTAATAAATAATTCATTTCATGGTTATGCTAATTATATCATTTATTTCTGAGACACGGGCCCCACTTCACTCACAAATAAAAACTTGTTTGAAAGCAAAAAAATATATTAGTCTGATCTTGGCAACTTTTCCTGGATCTCCTGTCACAGAATCAAGTTCAACATGATAAAAGTAGAGTTCAGTTTTCCTTTGCTTTTGTCTCATTCATAGAATCAAAGAATCAAAGAAACATTTAGTTTGGAAGAGACCCTCAAGATCATTGAGTCTAACCATAAACTAACTCTGACACTAAACCTCATCCACACATCTTTTAAACACCTCCAGGGATAGTGACTTCATCACTTCCCTGGGCAGCCTGTTCCAATGCCTGACAACCCTTTCATTTCCGTGAAGAAATTGCTCCTAATATACAATCTGAACTTTCTCTGGCACAACCTGAGGTCATTTCTTCTCATCCTATCACTTGTTACTTGGGAGAAGAGACCAACACCCTCCATGCTACAACCTCCTTTCAGGTAGTTGTAGACAGCGATAAGGTCTCCCCTCAGCCTCCTTTTCTCCAGGCTGAACAGCCCCAGTTCCCTCAGCTGCTCCTCATCAGACTACTGCTCCAGACCCCTCACCAGTTTCATTGCCCTTCTCTGAACTCTCTCCAGCACCTCAATATCTTTCCTGGAGTGAGGGGCCCAAAACTGAACACAGGATTTGAGGTGTGGCCTCACCAGTGCTGAGTACAGTTGTACAATCACTTCCCTGGTCCTGCTGGCCACACTATTCCTGATACAAGCCAGGATGCTGTTGGCCTTTTTGGCCACCTGGGCACATTGCTGGCTCATGTTCAGCCGGCTGTTGACCAACACTCTCAGATCTCTTTCCACCAGGCACTTTCCAGCCACTCTTCCCCGAGCCTGTAGCGCTGCCTGGGGTTGTTGTGACCCAAGTGCAGGACCCGGCACTTGGCCTCGTTGAAGCAATTGAGGCACTTGGCCTCAGCCCAATGATTGAGCTGGTCCAGATCCCTCTGTATGGCCTTCCTACCCTCCAGCAGATCAACATTTGGTGTCATCTGCAAACTTACTGAGGGTCCAGTCAATCCCTTCATCCAGATCACTGTTACAGATATTAAACAGAAGTGGCCCCAATACTAAGCCCTGGGGAACACCACTCGTGACCGGCTGCCAACTGGATTTGACTCCATTCACCACAACTCTTTGGGCCATCCAGCCAGTTCTTTACCCAGTGAAGACTACACCCATCCAAGCCATGAGCTGCCAGTTTCTCCAAAAGAATGCTGTGGGAAACAGAGTCAAAGGCTTTACTGAAGTCTAAGTACACAACATCCACAGCCTAAGTGGGTCACCTTGTCACAGAAGAAGATCAGGTTGCTCAAGCAGGACCTGCCTTTCATAAACCTGTACTGACTGGGCCTGATCGCTTGATTGTCTTATATGTGCCATGTGATGGCACTCGGCATGATGTGCTCCATGACTTTCGTCGGCACCAAGATCAGACTGACAGGCCTGTAATTCCCCGGATCCTCCTGGCCCTTCTTGTAGATGGGCGCCACATTTGTGAACCTCCAGTCAACTGGGACCTCCCCGTTTAGCCAGGGCTGCTGAGAAGTGATGGAAAGTGGCTTGGTGATCCTCTCTGCCGGCTCCCTCAGCACCCTTGGGTGGATCTCCTCTGGCCCCATGGACTTGTGGGTGTCCAAGTGATGTAGCAGGTAGCTAACCATTGCCCCTGGATTACTGTGACTTCATTCTGCTCCCCAACCCTGTCTTCTGGCTCAGGGGGCTGAGTACCTGGAGCACAACTGTTCTGACTATTAAAGACTGAGGCAAGGAAGGCATTTAGTACCTCAGCCTTTCACTCACCCTCTGTCACTGTGTTTCTCCCCACATCCACCAGCAGGTGAAGATTCTCCTGAGCCCTCCCTTTGTTGCTGATGTATTTATAGAAGCATTTTTGTTCCCTTTTACAGCAGTAGCAAGGCTCAGCCCTAGTTGGCCTTTGGCCCTTCTAATTTTCTCCCTGTAAAACTTTACGGCACCTTTGTAGTCCTCTTGAGTAGCCTGCCCCTTCTTCCAGAGGTTACAAATTCTCCTTTTATTCCCAAGTTCCAGACGAAGCTCTCTCTTCAGCCACACTGGTGTTCTTACCCACCAGCTCATCTTTCAGTACACAGGGACAGCCTGCTCCTGCGCCTCTTAAGATTTCCTTCTGGAAGAGCAACCAGCCTTCCTGGACTCCTTTGTCCTTCAGGACTGCCTCCCAAGGGACTCTGCCAACCAGCCTCACAAACAGGTCAAAGTCTGCTCTTTGGAAGTCCAAGGTAGCAGTTCTGCTGACAATCCTCCCTACTTCTCCAAGAACAGAAAACTCGATCACTTCATATTCGCTATGCCCAAGGCCACCTCCAACCAACACATTACCCATGAGTCCTTCTTTGTTCACAAACAATAGGTCCAGTGGGCCACCTTCCCTAGTTGTCTCACTGACCAGCTGTGTTAGGAAGTTGTCTTCCATACACTCCAAGAGCCTCCTAGACTGTTTCCTCTCTGCTGTGTTGTATTTCCAGCAGACATCTACTAAGTTGAAGTCCTCCATGAGAACAAGGGCTAACCATCATGATACTTCTCCCAGCTGCCTGCAAAATATTTTATCTGCCTCTTCATCCTGGTTGGGTGGTTTGTAACAGACGCCCACCAGGGTTATCTGCCTTGCTGGCTTTCCTGCTATTCATACCCACAAACACTCATAAAGCTATCATTTCCCTTGTCAAGCTCAAGACAATCAAAACACTTCCTAACATACAGACCTACCCTGCCTCCTCTCCTTCCTCGCCTATCCCTTCTGAAGAGTTTATAGCCATCCAATGCAGCACTCCGGTTGTGGCAGTCATCTACTGATGACAACTACATCATAGGTTTTCTGCTGCACAGTGGCTTTCAGCTTCTCCCATTTGTTGCCCAAGCTGTGTGCATTGGTGTAGACACACTCCAGCTGGGCTATTCATCCCACCACCTTTTTGCAGTGACAAGCCCTAATTCCTTTTTGACTATTCTCAGGTGCTTCCATGGTTTCTAACACATGTATAACCCTTGTGTCTTTGCTATCACACAGTTCCCCTACCTTCACTGGGATGGCAGACCGAAGGGCCTTGGTAGCACCCCATCCCCCAAACGCTGGTATGCCGCCCTTGGGTTTGTCTCTGCTGTGCCTGGTTTTCTCCCCTTCCCCCTTCAAATCTAGTTTAAAGCTCTTTCAATGAGCCCTGCTAACTCCTGTCCAAAGTACCTTTACCCGCTTTGAGACAGGTGCATCCCATTTGTCACCAGCAGGCCACATGTCATGTAAACCAACCCATGATCAAAAAACCCAAAATTCTGCCAGTGACACTGGTTCCGCAGCCGGGTATTGATCTGGTGGGTCTTCCTGTTTCTTCCCTCATTGTACCCTGCAACTGGAGGGACAGAGGAGAACACTACTTGTGCTCCTGATCCCTTAGCCAGTCATCCCAAGGCACTGAAGTTCCTCTTGATTGCCTCTGGATTTCCTACTGCAGTCTCATTGCTGCCTACCTGAAACATCAGTAGAGGATAATAATCTGAGGGCCTTAGGGCAAGAAGTTTTCTCTTCACATCTTTAACTCTGGCCCTAGGGGGGCAGCAGACTTCCCTAAGAAGTGGGTCCAGACTGGACAGTGTGGAGTCTCCTATGACAACAACCCACCTTTTTTTCTTTATAGTGGCAAGTTTGATTAAGGGTGCAGATCAACTTAACCTCTATGGCACCTCCAACATAGTTGCGCCACCTTCCTCAATATTGTTGTTTGGTTCCACTTGCAGAGCCTCACACTCGTTTTGCAAGGGAACCTGGGAAAGTGAGGCAGTCTATATAAAAATGCTGCTGTTTTGTCTATTTATTAAAACACCAAGCCCCTTTTACTCCTCTCCTTGTTCTTCTCTCCTTTATGTATTAACAACTGTTACATCTCCAGAGCCTTCAACTATTTTCTGCTGCCATTTCTCAATCTGCCTCTTGTAGCTTTCCTTTCTGGATGTCTCCATTTTGCAGCTCTTGACATTCTCCACTTCAACAGTGGGTTCCTGTCACCCTGCATTACGGATATGCCCCAAAGGCCTTGGCAGCTTCCCTTAGGCTCTTCCTGTCATAGTGCACTGCTGTAATTAGTAATATTTTTGCCCATTAACTCTGAGGAGCTTGGGAGTTTGTACTCAATATCCTATCCTTGAAAGCACTTCTATAGCAAGATCAAAATTCCCCTTTCATTTTCTGATCACAACATGCTTTCCTTTGCTGCAGTCAAATGTCTGATGCACTACCATGACCACCCAACCAAATAACAAACAACTGGACATGAATACATTCCCCAAATAGAGGTTTATGAAGACAAAAGGGGACAGTATAGTGACAAACGTGTCCTGATTCATTGTAGGAAGCTAAAATAAAATAGTCACAACCCCTGTTCCCCCAGTAAAGGCTTAAAGAACATAGACAAGTTTGTCTGGTTTCCTTTTTTTTTTTTTTTTTCCCCTCCAGAGAAGCCATTTGACATCCAGTTTTGTCTCTTTGCTTTGGGCTCACTCTGACAAATCTTTCCTACTGGGTGAGCTGTTAGCAAATCTAGTATGCCACAGCAGGGCTCCAGCCAACACCTTTCTTGCGTCTTCCAAAACAGAGAAGCTTTGCTCTTCTTTCCACAAACCCCTCCTGGCCACACTGCCTCCACACTCTCTTGCACTTCCCCAAAACTCCTTTGAACCAAGCATACTAAACTGACTTATTTGTTTCGTTTTCCCTAATTTATAGTTTTCTGTCATGTCACTGAATTGAATGGACTCACGGAAGGATTCAGCAAATGCCAGAGCTCATGCAAGGTACCTCATGGGAGTCTGTTGGGACCAGGGAAGTGTAGGTGAGGAATTTCCTCTTTTTATTACAGTAAACTATGAGATCAGCTATCCCTTTCTTGTGAAATGGCAGCATGAGACTACCTACAATGGTTAACTCTATACCTGAGAATATGCAGTTACACCTTTGGGCTTGCAATTTGCAAATGATTAACCCACTCCTGAAAACAGTGAGAAGGAGACAGAGGAATCTATAAGCATATAAGTTATTATCTTACAGCTCTTTATAACTTAATTACCAGATAATGGTGCTAATCCTTCCAAATCTATTCTCATTATATGTTGAAAAGCTTAATCTAAATGTATGCAATCTCTACTTTTCATTATAGAGTTACATCAAATTGTTTTTAAAGGTTATTTCTTTTAGAAAGGAAGATAAACCACAATGATAATCCCATCAGCTAATAGTACATTTCCAGTCATACCTGTGATCATACTTGAAATGATTAATGGCAGAATGATAAGTTTGAGCATCCTCATCAGCACTTCACCGGGAAAGGAAAAGTAGAATTTATCCAGGTTAGACAGTTTGCCATATTCCCGTACCAGCACGCCGACTCCAATACCTAAAGGCACATAAAAAGTGACACAAATTAGCACTAATTTATAGTAGAGACATGGGGGAAAAGGAGGAAAAATAGGAGAAAAACAGTAAAACCAAAAGAGCACACAATAGGCACATTTTTACAGCCATAGTGGAACTTCTAAAGCAAATCAGAGAAAATATGTTTCCTCTTCTGTTCTATATATTGATGATAGAAACGGTAATAACACATATAATTCTGAACTTGGAGGATGTCTTTAGGTATGTCTTCGGAATAATCTTGATTATGCCCTCTCATTATCAGTCCAGTCCAGCAGTGACTTTTCACCTGCTTTAACTAGATCTGGAAGACCCCTACCTGGCATTAAAGAAACCAATGTAATATATAAACACTACTGAAGTTTAAAGTAAGTGATATGATTAATATAAATATTTTAGATAATTTGTATTGGCAAAAATATGTCTACCCAGTAGCAATACTTTCACTAATTGCTGCACTACATAATTAGAAAAGACTGTAACTACCAGGGAGTTTTTCAACAAAAATACACTCATCATATTTCACACTCATTCAACTACATGACCAACATACAAAATACCAGACTGTAAATATAATCCACGTTTGAGCCACAGCACAAGGTACCTTTGTACTTCCTCTTATCTTTGGTTTAAATGAATTATTGGATAGTTCTAGCTTTTGAGACAAATTACAGGTAAGTCTTTGACCAAAACAAAATGAATCATAGGCCAAAAGACTAATTATTTCAGCTTGACCGGCAATACCTTTATTTTTCATTTTAACATGGCTATCAAATAAAAACCACTGGTACAGAAAATGTATTTGTCAGCGTTTAGAAGCCATTACAACTGTTTTTTCGTGTACAAACTTTGTAATGCTTTGGTCCTGGCTAAACTGAGTATCAAGAGATCCAATTTCTAACTGGATTCTGTGAGAGACATGGCAACTCAGAACCCTTCATTACTGAGTGCTGAAAGGTCTTATCCATATGAATAGCCTCACTGAAGTTAATGGAATTATTTACACCCCTTGGTATTTTAGTGACACCAGTGGTGTGCATTTTGCAGATTTGTTACACCACCACAAGAACGTGTTCCAGTCTACCTTTACCAGCCTCAGTGGCTCATGTAAACTTGCAGGTTCCCAGGAAAGCTCCTAGTGCCCAAGCTAAATGCACCTCTTCCCCTGGTTTTATTTTTGATGGTATACAAGCCACTTAAGTTATATATTGCTCAAGAAGCTGGTGTAAAGTTTGAGTACATCGGCTTACAGGATACATTCCTTATTTTAATAAAGTTGTGGAGGCAGACAATACCAGCAGGTTCAAAAACAGATTTAGGCAAATCCACAGACAACAGGTCCATATTGTTGATATTGAAGGAAATAGACAGGGATCTCATATCCAATTCTCTACCAGAGAAGAAACTCATTAACATTCTCTTCCAGAAAGTATGGATTTTTGCAAAAATCCTCTCTAAAGTTTCACCATGGTTGTGGTTTCTGATAGCTCATATGCTGTCTGGATGTTGCTTGATGCAGAAATGTAAACTACAGTTATCTTCGCAGAATTTGCCTCTGGGAGGACAAAAAGATAACAAACTGTCTTTTCTGTGCTCTATCTGCACATGGTAAAACAAGCTAAAAGAAAACAGAAGCTGACTATTAACTCTTACCAAGTCTTTACTGTTAATAAGGAGATGGAAAATGAAGGCAAATAGGTTGCTCTAAGCAACTATTAAGATTTCTGATTTAGGTGTCACTTGTGGCAGCAAACACGGACAGTTTAAATTCCTTGCAACAATCTTGAATATTAATAGCTTTGAAGATACTTGCAATATTATGTAAATGCCCTTGATCAGTGAACGATAAGACACGATGTCTATTTCTAATCTAGTGACTGAACTAAATGTTTCAAAAATTATTAGTCTGCACTTTAAGATAAGCCCAAGAAAGGTAAAACTCTGTTTGTAAAATGGCTGCATGTATTGAAGTAACTTGCTATGGCTTTGATCCTGAAAACATCAGTGTAAATAGCTGAATCTAAGCGTACAGGTAATCTCCACATCTTCAGACTATTCTCACAATTTAAGAGCATGCATGTGCTTAAATTGCATAAAGACTTATTAGAAGTTGTGTAATACCGCTTTACTTCAAGCAGCTGTGACGAAGACATGTTCTAACCACGCGCCTCTCATTCAAGAAGGTGACCGTCATGTCTGACCAGCAAGAAAGTCTGATTGTTGTACTTTTAGCAGGATTACTGGCAGGTAGAAAGACCCTCGTTTTCATTCTTCAGAGTTCCCTTTTCCACTTTTTTGGATTTCACTACAAAAATTTTCCACGTGCTCTCAAAATTTTAGCAGGATTTCCTTAATGTTTTAAACTTACATATTTATATTTGCTTATATTTTTTTAGGTAAGGATATTATTTATCTAGTGGCAGTAACTGAGAATAGGTTTTCCTCATTCCATCTCTTGACATTACATTATTGCTCTCGTTTCCTTGTCCATGCTATTCCTTCACCAGACAGAGCATTTATATCCATATTAACTTGTGTACTACGATACAATACAGTAAGATGCACCTACCTTTTAATTTGAACTAGTATCCAGCATATGCTGCTTGAATTTAGCATGGGAATATAGGAAGAAAATTTATTTTTTAACAGTAACGAGAAGGCAAGAGAGTTAGCAGAATAAATTTGCTTATGAAATGGACATATACAAAACTTTTTGATCTTCATTTCAATAACCAAGTTCAACTGGAACTTTCTTCCTGGGAATTACAATGTATAGAAAAAAGTATGGCCCAGCATAAACATATTTCATACAGTCACCAGGGCTCACACTGATTGCAGCAGCCCTCAGCAAGTATAGATGAACATCTTATAAAATGTTAATTTCTCTATGTGAACGCTACTGAGACTCCACCATTTCTGAAACTAATTCTTACATGTGTGATTACTTCTAACAACCAAAACCACCCTTTAGGAGGCAATGCCTCTACAATATATTATATTATTGAGAGCAGCCCTGTGGAGAAGGACTTGGTGGTACTGGTGGATGAAGGGTTGGACTGTAATGTGCACTCACAGCCCAGAAAGCAAATCGTATCTTGGGCTGCATCAAAAGGAGTGTGGTCAGCAGGTCAAGGGAGGTGATTCTGCCCCTCTGCTCTGCTCTGGGGAGACCCCACCTGGAGTCCTGTGTCCAGCTCTGGAACCCTCAGTACAGGACAGACATGGACCTGTTGGAGAGGGGCCAGAGGAGCCACAGAAATGATCCGAGGGCTCAAACAACTCTGCTGTGAGGACAGGCTGAGAGAGTTGGGGTTGTTCAGTGTGGAGAAGAGAAGGCTCCAGGGAGACCTTATTGTGGCCTTTCAGTACTTAAAAGGGGCCTATAAGAAAGACGGGGACAGACTTCTTAGCAGGGTCTGTAGTGATAGGACAGGGTGTAATGGTTTTAAACTGAAAGATGGTGGATTTAAATTAGATATAAGGAAGAAATTCTTCACTATGGGAGTGATGAGGCACTGGAACAGGTTGCCCAGAGAGGTGGTAGATGCCCCATCCCTGGAGACATCCCAGGCCAGGCTGGACAGGGCTCTGAGCAACCTGGTCTAGCAGAAGGTGTCCCTGCTCATGGCAGGGGGGTTGGACTGGATGACCTTTGAAGGTCCCTTCCAACCCAAACTATTCTATGATTCTGTGATATTAGGATTTTTCCTTTCTTTTAATTTATCTTTTTTCATTTATGGAATAAATTACTTCTGCTTTCTCAAAAGAGAAAAACATCTCTTTTCCTGCTTGCTGTATTTCTCTTTCCTCAGTTTCAACCACTTCACCTTCTTGTCCATGCTAAATTGTTTTTCTTTCTTTTCCATCCTCTCTTTGCTTTTCCTTCTTGCCCACATGGCTAAGTTAGGTTACGATTTTCACCACAAGAGCAATCCTCTACTTACAGCATGTACTGCCTGAGGACCAGATTTCTGCAATACTGGGCAAAAGAGAAGAATGAAGGCGTAAAAACCAGTACAATCCTATGTCTTTAATTTTCTAAGGGAAATATCTCCTTGCAACTGCACACAGTACAGCCCATGCTGTATAGCATGGTGTCTACATTCTCCCACCCAGCAGCCACTGACACAGATGCAGAAGGTGTAGTCTGGGTCCCTGGGACTGGAATGTGTAAAGAGGCTACAAGTCACTTCTCTTGTCTGAACCCATCTGAAACAGCTCATGCCTCGATTCATTGGCGCTACTCCCCCAGGTAGCACACAGTCCTTTTCAAGCTTGATAACCAAGAGAAAATCCTCCAAAGAAAGGCCATAAGTGCAGACTAAGAAGTGAGGAGTGAGGGTGAGAAGAACAAGAGAAGAAAAACAGAGTGAAAGAAAAATCACTGAAAATGACCATACTAAGAGAAATCTGTTTGCACCATCTTTCAGGTAGCCCCAGGAGGCCCAGCATATAAAGCCAGGTGGAACACATACTTCATCTGTAAGGGATGATCCATTTTTTTTGTAGTGTCACCCAGGGAAAGGGGAGCAGGAAGTGCTGCAGGGGACAGAACCTGCAACTGGCTGCATTGCGTGTAGCACTCGATCCATCACATCTGCAAAGCCTGAGGCTCTCCATAGCCCAGGAGATGGCTGTATGTAACAAGGAGGCAGAACCAGTCTGGTCTGTGTACGTGTGTGCAGTGCGTGAACCACAGAAATTAGGTAAAATGTGTCTTGGGAGACCATTATGTTGTAGGTTCTGCATATCTGCAAAGCTAACTCAGTGACGTTTGGGTATCTGGTGAACACTCATTTATCACAATCTGCACTACATCTAAAGTATGTCTTTTTTGCATATTGACGTTGTTTCTGTAGTGCTGTCTAAGGGAAAAGGCAAATTATTTGCATGGGAACAACTATAAGACTACTACATTCTTCTTCAAGTACTGTACGCAGTTCATGACACAGATTTGGAAATGAGTAAAAAAAAAACCCACACCTTGTTCAAACAAATTCCATGATCTCTGGGGTCATCTATACAAGCACCCATGGGGAGTGTCACAGATCGTCCTACAGCTATTGTAAACTCATAAAAACGTGGTGTCTTCTCAGCAGCCACCTGAGCAACCAAACGTGGAGACTATTTACAGTTTTTCAGGAGTGATGGCTGAATCCTGAAGCCTTTTTTGTAGAATTACGTGGGGGCAACACAATTCAGATCTTGAATTTGAAAACTCAGAACCCTTGAGTAGCTGAATCTGTTTAGGACAGGCAGTATGAAGCGACTGCAGTTACTTGCGCTTTGTTGTCACAACACACAGGGTTAGATGCTCTTCAGAAGCTGATTACATCTTTGATAACAGGACAGCAAGATACTACTTACTCTTACATTCTTTTACCCTCACTTACAGGTAAAACAACTCAAGATTTAGAAACAAATAACTGAGTCCACACGTAGACATGCCTAGTCCTATTTCTCACTGAAAGAGAATACAAACCAGGTAAAATTGTTATCTATCAGGTAGGATTCCCTAACATGTTATTTTACTCATAGATGACAACATGGGATGCAGAGTGTTAACTGGCAAGGAGTTCTCACTCCACCACTGTGCATTACACTGCAGAAACTGCACATCACCTTCAACTCCCACTGACTTTATTATGGGAATAATCCTTAGGAATAAAGACAATGAGAAAATAAATCCAGCCTATGTTTCTGGAGAACAAACATCTCTTTTGTAAAATGATCTGTTCTAAATTATACCATGTCCCTCTTTGAAAAATTTAGTATTTATTTTTCCTGGTTTTATATAAGCCCACCATGCAGAAACTCCATTTCCAGGAGCAGAGTTAGTGATTCTGGCTAACACTGATAGACACTGCGGGAATTATAGGAATTTTGCTTTGTTATGGCATTGAAAGAAGCAAAAACATGGGCTCATCTCATGGTTCAAACCTGATATTATTTAATTGTACTGTAGCAACATGGATTGTTCTATTAACGAAGTGATTAAGCTCTTCATAATTTCACATGATATGCTGTTCACAAGACAGACAATTACTTCTGTCATATTGGTAAGTCTTAATTAGATTATCTTCACAGCAGATGATTCATGAGATTGAAAAGGTTGGCAAACAAAGTTCCCTGACTTGATTTGAAACACAGTACAAAACATTCAATATAAACATGTCAAATTACAGCACAAGTAGGCAAGACTTCTGCAGTCTGAGTCCTTCAGTAATATTTTATGAAATCCATTTTGCTTTTGCTCTCTCTAGAATATATTTAATATCACTGGCTCTCTCTTAGCTACAAAGAAATACACAGTGCCAAATATAGAACACTAAAATAGAGTGTATAGAGGAAATTATGACTTATAACATTATTTCATCTTACTAATTCAGCTCTCTTTGGATTATTTTTAACATTTTCTAATGTTACACATTTTAGTGTTTTCCACTGCACTTGGCAATTAATATTCCTTCCAATAAACATACTGATGTTGAATGAAAAGAACAAGATTTTTAGAAAACTGCAGGCAACTACTGAGGTAGGATTTAGAGTCTCTGGGGTGTAATTGCATGGCAACTGAGCTTAACTCTCTGGATGCTGGTGTTGCCCAGACTACCAGTTTGCTTACAATGATACTTGAAGGAAAAGTCCTTTCAGAAATCTTCCAGAAGAAGAAAGCTCCCAAGTCATATCTTGATTTACTGAAAAATATTTAGTAGGAATGTATCAGAGGAAGGTGTGCTCATTCCTCCACCATGGTGAGACCCCGTGTCCTCTCTCTGATTAACCTGTTGAGGGTGCAGAGGCTGTAAATTCCTTTCCGCAAATGACACAGTCACAGAATCACAGAGTCACAGAATGTCAGGGATTGGAAGAGACCTTGAAAGTTCATCTAGTCCAATCCCCCTGCTGGAGCAGGAACACCCAGATGAGGTTACACAGGAAGGCGTCCAGGCGGGTTTTGAATATCTCCAGAGAAGGAGACTCCACAATCTCCCTGGGCAGCCTGTTCCAGGCTCTGTCACCATCACTGTGAAGCTGTTTCTTCTCATATTTAAGTGGAACCTCCTGTGTTCCAGTTTGTACCCATTGCCCCTTGTCCTATCCTTGGTTGTCACATCATCTGACTGCAGCATGAGGCAAATTTGGGTGGACAGTGGTTCCCTGTGATGGACCTTCGGGAATGAAGGCAAAGTGGAGCACTGGCCAGAGGGGGAAAAAGCAGCCCCTCCAGTGTGGGGTAATCCTCTTACACAGGTGTGAAGGCCGCAGCAACTGACAAAGCCGTGTAACTCCTGGCACTTTCTGTGCTGCAGAAGCCTGTAGCAGAGCTGATAATATAGAGCAGCCTGTAGCAGTCACTGATAACACAGAGCAGCCTCTCTGCAATGCAGCCCTGCACAAGACCCACCCCACCCTTAGTCAAACCAAGGGCAATTATTTTGTCCAGCCAAGGAAAGGAACTAATCGCAATTCTCCTGTGAATATGAACGACCACAGTTCTGCTGAACAGTGAACCAGTGTTCCCCCAGACTGGCAATGTGCAGATGGCTAAGCAGTTTCATAATTTAACAGTCTCCCCTATTGGACTCTTTGTTTCCTCTCAGTTATCTAAATATGCTGTAGATGAATTTCATGTGTACATATCTTCCAAGTATTTTCAGTATGCAGATGTAACTTCTACGTAAGAAAGCCAAGGTAAAAGAATACAGTTGAAGAAAAAAACCTTTACAACTGTGGTGCATCTGTATGTGTATTTCAGTATACTAGTGAGAACTGCTGTACAGAACTTACGTATAGGAACAGTCCATTAACATACAGAAAAAATACAGAGAGGTGTTGTGAAGAATTCAATACTTGGTCAGTCCTTAACTCTATTAAGATAAATTAATTTGTATCAGAGATAAAATTTGCCTCTTTCACAGCCTTTCAACAAACTCGGTGACTCATCAGATTTGTGAAGTGCAGTACTTAAAACCTTAGCATAATAAACATCATATTTTAAAGATTATGTCATAAATTAAGTAATCTAGGGAAACTGACAGTTCCTTCCCAGCAGCTATACAACATACATTTCCTCATTAACTGGATGTGTCCTGGTGAAAGCACCTCTTCTGTTGGGGAATACTGTGTGAAACTCATCAAGGCTTCAGGAAAAATGATCTCAAACTAAAACACAGGCAAAGTAGGACTATAGTGTGATGAAAAGAATGAGTACCCTACCTTCTGAAAGGAGATTTAAAAGCTTGGTTTGTCCAACATGGATGAGTGAGCTAGAAATTCAGAAAATGGTTGAAGAGCAGAGAAAGAGCAATGTTTTAACAAATGGATGCATATTGAACCTGAATACATTTGGACTGGAAATTGTAAGGCTTTCAACAATCAGACTGATGAATATAGCTTCCTAGGAGGATGCACAGCACCAAGAAGGCTACCTGGCTTTAAGATGGAGCATGATATGTTACAAAAGTTTATATAAAATGGTATAACCTGAAGCTGCAGTGGACTGGATGTGATAACCCAGGAGGTATCTTTCTATCTCATGTTCCCGTGTTTTACAGTAAAACTGAAATAAAACGTGATGATGGTAACTTGCCCTTCTTCTTTTGCAGATCTTCCCCATGGCCCCTGCTAGCTGTCACTTCTAAACCCACTACCATTCTCCTTCACCCCACCCATCTGCAGCTGGAGGCTTCTTTAAATATGACCTTTCTCCTCTGCAGTCATCTAGACATGTACAGGTGTTGTGGCTTCCTCCATGTCTCCAAATCCACGCAATGATATATGATAGTGCTTTCATTTGGACCTCTTTTGTCACTCCTTTCAGATACTGTCATGTCCCCAGTTCTACTGTTCCTAGTGTCTAATATTTTGCCTACCTGGCCTAACATATTACAACACAAATGGCAGCATTACAATGCCACCCAAAAAAATAGAGCATCTCACCCTTTCTTGCAAAAGCTTACTGATCTTCTGTTCTTTTCACAAGATTTGCTTGCTATTGCAAAGCTGTATAAGCACCTTTGTACATCCTGTATAGCCCAAGAGATATTAGCTCAATGGAGCACATCAGGAAAAATACAGCTTCATTTAAGACCCTTGAAACACATAAGAAATGAAATGGTTGGCAGTGGTATAAGAAAGGTGAAAGGCTAGTAATTGGGAATATCTGGCAGATTCTGAACCTTGCTCCAGATTCTGTTTTAAACTGTGATGAAAGGAAGGACAGTAAACAGGACATACTGTTCTAGCTATTCCCTTGCTGGAGAGGCAGTGGAGTGATTCTGACTGTAATAAATTGAGATAAGCAGTTGGAAAGGCAATTTAGTGGAAACTAAAGAGAGACAGATAGTGACATGCAGAAACATCATTATTCTGAAACTAATGAAGACATCAAAGGGTTGAGAAATCAGATATGACCTAGAAAATCAGTTCAGATTAAGCAAGGCCAGTTTGCTTGTGGTTCCAAAAGCATGAAAGAACCAAGAAACAGCTGTTTTGCAACATACTGGGAAAACACTTAGAATATATATAATCCATAGAAATTGATGAGCCGGTGGGTAAGAAGACCAGCGTGGCTGAAGAGAGAGCTTCGGGTGGAACTTGGGAATAAAAGGAGAATTTGTAACCTCTGGAAGAAGGGGCAGGCTACTCAAGAGGACTACAAAGGTGCCGTAAAGTTTTACAGGGAGAAAATTAGAAGGGCCAAAGGCCAACTAGGGCTGAGCCTTGCTACTGCTGTAAAAAGGAACAAAAATGCTTCTATAAATACATCAGCAACAAAGGGAGGGCTCAGGAGAATCTTCACCTGCTGGTGGATGTGGGGAGAAACACAGTGACAGAGGGTGAGTGAAAGGCTGAGGTAATAAATGCCTTCCTTGCCTCAGTCTTTAATAGTCAGAACAGTTGTGCTCCAGGTACTCAGCCCCTTGAGCCAGAAGACAGGGATGGGGAGCAGAATGAAGTCACAGTAATCCAGGGGCAATGGTTAGCTACCTGCTACATCACTTGGACACCCACAAGTCCATGGGGCCAGAGGGGATCCACCCAAGGGTGCTGAGGGAGCTGGCAGAGGGGATCACCAAGCCACTTTCCATCACTTCTCAGCAGCCCTGGCTAAACGGGGAGGTCCCAGTTGACTGGAGGTTCACAAATGTGGCGCCCATCTACAAGAAGGGCCAGAAGGAGGATCCGGGGAATTACAGGCCTGTCAGTCTGATCTTGGTGCCGACAAAAGTCATGGAGCACATCATGCCGAGTGCCATCACATGGCACATATAAGACAATCAAGCGATCAGGCCCAGTCAGTACAGGTTTATGAAAGGCAGGTCCTGCTTGAGCAACCTGATCATCTTCTGTGACAAGGTGACCCACTTAGGCTGTGGATGTTGTGTACTTAGACTTCAGTAAAGCCTTTGACTCTGTTTCCCACAGCATTCTTTTGGAGAAACTGGCAGCTCATGGCTTGGATGGGTGTAGTCTTCACTGGGTAAAGAACTGGCTGGATGGCCCAAAGAGTTGTGGTGAATGGAGTCAAATCCAGTTGGCAGCCGGTCACGAGTGGTGTTCCCCAGGGCTTAGTATTGGGGCCACTTCTGTTTAATATCTGTAACAGTGATCTGGATGAAGGGATTGACTGGACCCTCAGTAAGTTTGCAGATGACACCAAATGTTGATCTGCTGGAGGGTAGGAAGGCCATACAGAGGGATCTGGACCAGCTCAATCATTGGGCTGAGGCCAAGTGCCTCAATTGCTTCAACGAGGCCAAGTGCCGGGTCCTGCACTTGGGTCACAACAACCCCAGGCAGCGCTACAGGCTCGGGGAAGAGTGGCTGGAAAGTGCCTGGTGGAAAGGGATCTGAGAGTGTTGGTCAACAGCCGGCTGAACATGAGCCAGCAATGTGCCCAGGTGGCCAAAAAGGCCAACAGCATCCTGGCTTGTATCAGGAATAGTGTGGCCAGCAGGACCAGGGAAGTGATTGTACCACTGTACTCAGTGCTGGTGAGGCCACACCTCAAATCCTGTGTTCAGTTTTGGGCCCCTCACTCCAGGAAAGATATTGAGATGCTGGAGAGAGTTCAGAGAAGGGCAATGAAACTGGTGGGGGTCTGGAGCAGTAGTCTGATGAGGAGCAGCTGAGGGAACTGGGGCTGTTCAGCCTGGAGAAAAGAAGGCTGAGGGGAGACCTTATCACTGTCCACAACTACCTGAAAGGAGGTTGTAGCATGGAGGGTGTTGGTCTCTTCTCCCAAGTAACAAGTGATAGGATGAGAGGAAATGGCCTCAAGTTGCACCAAGGAAGGTTCAGATTGAATATTAGGAAAAATTTCTTCACAGAAATTGTTGTCAAGCATTGGAACCGGCTGCCCAGGGAAGTGGTGGAGTCACCATACCTGGAGGTGTTTAAAAGGCAGAGAGATGTGGCACTTAGGGACATGGTTTGGAATTGGACTTGGCCATAAGTAAGAATGCCTTCCACAAATTCTGTAAGGCTTTAGTAAAAGACAAAAAATGTAGATTTGCAAACAGTGCAAGTATTGTTTGTGAGTAGTCTCAACCTGAACTTTACCTATTTGTTGGAATATATAAGAACTGTCTTTATGCTTTGTTAAGATGCAAATAGAAAAAAAACATACTCATAATTACATTGTGTTATTTTCCCTTAAACAATATTAGGAAATTGGAAACAGTAAATGTTTTGCTGGTATTAGTATTGGCGTTATATTTCATTGACTTTGGTAGCTTTGGGGTTTTGTAGAGTGTAAGGTGATGTTAGGCTCACTCCTTCCAAAGCTCCCTTTATTTACAAGTTCAGCTCTACTAATAGTTTCACTTCATTTACATGAAGTGAAACTAAAGCTTTATGTTAAACAGCTCAAGAGCAAAAGAGGTACAAGGCTTAATTTAGTTATATTTGGTTTCTTTTGTTGGCTGTGTTTCTGGATCAGAGCATTTTTGATTCTCAGTAGTATGTGAAACTCTCAGACAAAACTGTTGGCCATTCTGCATTTTACTTTGTGTCTTTAAAATTAGATTCAGACATCCGTTCAGAACTGCTGGGTTTCAAACATTACTGAACAGATCCCATCCTGTATTGAATTGCATGCAGTGTGACAGAGAAGAACAGACAGATAGGCATCACAACTGTCTAAAGAGGCATAAAAAGTCACAAGTATCATCTGTGCTGCTCTAAATCACACCAGAAAGAAATCAGAGACTTCTGCTAAGTTGCCATGCTACTACAGTTGATTCAAGATGTCTGGTCTTCACTTGTTATAAATTCCAAATTAATAAAATGTTCTGCTTCAGAATTAATTTAAGGAAACAGATGTTTGCATTACAACTATACTTGTCAGGAACTGACAGAGTAAGAATTCCCTTGCTTTAGTATACTCCCTTTATTTTTTTTCCTGCTGTCAAGAACAGAGCTCTGTTTTTGCTAGTATATTTCAAGAGGTAATTAATCTGCTTCATTGTTTGTAACCTTCACAATGCATTGTGCAAGCAAAGAGAAATGGTACAGAAGAAAGCCTAAACTAAGCTAATAGGTCACTTTTTGGTCAAGTTATGAGGAAGTGGATATTAAAAACAGTGAAGCTGCTTACTCCATATCCAGAATGGGCTTTTTATTTTTATATTACACCTGTCAGAGACAGAAACAACTTACTGGGAGAAACTGAAAGACTTTACAGGTTTATGGGGTTTAGAGGCTGCAGGCTACATTTGCGAAAGAAACTCCCCACCCTTGGGGAGCACGGTGAGCTCCCCGGATTCAGGGTGGCCTTCTGTGTGGTGAGGGGCCGTCAACAGAGCGGTATGCTACTAATTTTTCTGTTATTGTCAACACCCTGCCAGACATTCATTCTTCTAAGAACGCACTGGTGGGCTTCCAGTAATGCTAGCATGTGCTGACACTGCTCTGACATGGATGAATTTCAATAGGAGCTAGTGCTTTTAAAATCAGCTGATTACACAGGAAGCCTAGCTCTTCTAGCTGCAGTCAGCAGGTGTGAATGCACCTGACTTTTTTTTTTTAAACACAGATCTGCAAACAAAAAATATTCTTATAGGGAGATATTACTACTTAACACTGTAATATAAAATAATAATTTTCATTAAAATTGAAGAGAATAAATTTTTGGCATATGGACTGCTGGGGTCATATCATAAAGCACACTAAACGGAAGCTCCAGTGCCTGCTGCACTCATCAAATCCTGGAAAACAGCTATGGTCGCACCACTGAAGGTTTCTGCAATGCTGGTGTTACAGATATGAACTGCGTATATTTTAATCTCTCTTCCCAACGCAGGGAGAAAAGGAAGTCTGATGCCAGCCTCAAGTTTGCAGCAAGGGAACTGCACAAGCAAGGTGTCTGATCCCGCAGAGACTGAACAAACGCCACCTCGGAGCTACAAGCGTCGGGTGTCCTGCCATGCTGGAGATGTTCGCCTGCCCGTCTCTGCTCTCAGCCGCTCCACCGCCTCCGCCCAGCACCACAGCTCCACATTCGCCTGCTCTCCAGCCCCCTGTCCCCTAGCTGTCCCCGGGCTGTCCCCATTGTCACCTCGGACAGCTCCTGCTCCCCCAGCCCCGCGCGGAGAGGACATGGAGCCCCCGTTCTCTTAAGATCTGAGATGTCCAGTATGAGCACACAGAGTCACGTACGTATGTGAAGAGAAGGATGATGGCGGAAGTTAATGGCAGGGCACAGAAGGGTCCTTCACTGCATCTATGCACCTTTGACAAACATGATACATGGCTGGCTGAAGGAGGGATACCTGCCATTCACAATCTCTTGTGATTGGTGGCTGTATCAATCTAAATATTGAATTTCTCCTATCTTCCTGATGAATATCTAAACAATTCCAGTGTCCCACACATATGCTGTTGAAAAAAATCCTTCAAAGTCACAGGCAAGCTTACAGGTGTCTGAAGTTCTGAATTTGTTTAGGAAGTGACAGACAGATGCCACATTAAGCAACAAAAAAGAGTATTTGTAACCTGCAAATTCATGCAAACTGAATCCCTCATAATCACATTCTCCAGCCACAGAACTACAAGAAGATATTGGTCTCAGAGATTTGAAAAATCTAAGTATTCAAAAAAAAAACCTGCAACCTACTTGTGTAGCCCCCTGAGTATGTAAAAAGATCTCTGCTTTATTATAGTGTGCCACTGCAACTCATGCCTGAGATCATTTATACTCAAATAACTTACACTTTGACTTCCACTCTAACAAAAAAAAAAAAAAAAAGCGCTATTCTGCTGAAGAACTACACAGGACTACAAGCTGTTAGGCTATGACCTGCAGACTAATGAATGAGTAAGTATTTATACATCATCAGCCTTTTCACCTTCATGACTGGTTTGGTTGCACGCAGTGGTGACCTCCTGGAGACAAAGTGATGACAAAAAATAGATGCTCTATGAGAATCCTATGAAGTGTGACTTAAACTCTCCCTTCACAATTGTCCTTTGGAACCCTGTTTCAGGGCAAGTAAATTTCAGTGATATTTCTGTTTTATTTTGATTTGATTGTACAAACTGAAGGCAATATAACTTTCTTTATTAAAGGCTGAAGAAGCATTTGAAGCAAGTAGAGTTTTAAAATGCTTTTGTTAGCTCAGCTGCTTTGGGCTCAGTAAGGCCAGCAGAGCAAAGAGACGCAAGATAGTCCTCCTTTTGCAGCTACCTGTGTGAGGCTGCTGCTCTCCTGCCCCTCTGCCTCCTGGAGAAGGGCAGAGAGACAGAAGAGGCACAGATGAGCACAAACCTCACCTCTGAGTCACTGGCCAGCACAGATGACCCACCACATGCTCCAAGTATGCGCTAAGAACTAATGAACAATGAACTTGATTCTCAGGCCTTGTGTCCAGGCAAATCCGTCACTTGCAATTGTGCAAACCAGAAGCCTATCAATTAGCCCTGAGTCTGAAATTGACTGAATTTGAGCTCACAGATCTCTCCCCAACAGTTAGGTGATCTGAAGCAGAATCTCTACTAAGGAAAGAAAAATAATCTCTTGGGTGCCAAGTTTTGTTTTCTTTGAATAATACATACAGGTGTTTTGACCAAAGAGATGTGACATTATTAAGATATTTTGTGCACAGATATTAAATAACTTCCCCCTCAAAGTGCCATAAAAGAAAATAATTTTTTTAAAATGTAAACAACAGGCAAATGATTAAATGCTTAAAATACATCACACAAAATAATTACCCTTGAAGGAAGAAGTGTTTGGAATTCTGAGGGGTTCCCGTCTGTCTCCTCTTGTCAGAGACACACAAGTAACCAGGAAAACTTTTCAATTTAGGAAGGGTACTGGCAAAGACAGGCATATCTCACTAGGATGCTGAACACAGCTCTGATAATGATGAGCAAAAATCATTATTCCATATTATAATGGTGGAATATCAGGCGCTTTGCAGTACAGCTGGACAGCTTTCACAGTACATTTCCACAGCTTGCTGCATTTGATATTTCCACTCCTCACTCATGCATACTTTTCAGAAGAGTTTGACCATATTTTCTGCTTTCAAAATAAGTGATACTTTTCTGTTCATGAATGCTAAATTGGTCCTCCAAACTAAGTAGATTAACAAACCTCAGAGCAATTTCCCAGTGTATATTAAAAAAGAATAAATACATAAATTTAATGATGAAGGGTTTGTGGACTCCAGGTATATTACAAACATTCATCAAGCTGTAATAAAAAGATAACACATGATTCAATTGAGCTATCCTTACCAGGATTTCACTGTTCTCCTTGTGTAACTTATTTCGCCTCCAAGAAATACTGAAAATGCAGCAGACACACAGCAACTTGCAAAATGTAATTTGGTCCAAAGCTCAAGGGATTTTTATGAAGACTCTCGGAGGTAAAGAAGTTCAAAAACACAGGAGGTATCTGCGTGTCTGTCACTCTCTTACTATGAGTTCCCATTGGGTATTAGGGATATTAGGGTCAAATTGTCCCCACAGCTCCTACAATGCTAGGCTCTGTGGCTCTCAGGGAAATCTCCTTTCAGAATGATCAGCTTGCGGAATCACATCGCACACTTCAGTTCTACCTACATTCACTGAAGATAACGAGAGAGGAATATTTCTTAACCACTTCTGTAACCGGGAAGCATGTATGTCAACACACAGCATACCTGACAGGAATACACAAAATAGCAATTGTACACACACAAACACAGAAACATACACACACTCCTCCAGTTGTACAGCCAGATTTTCAAAGCAAGCCCTTAGCACTTGGTATACAGGACTTATGAAAAACTTTCCACTTTCTAAAGTGGTGAAAAAGAACAGAGAACTTTCAAATACTGAATGTGTGGAAGATGACACGCATGTATAGGTAAGAACATCTCTGATCATAGCTTCTATATAGCTGGGTAGAATTCTAAAAGAATAATTCTCTCCTGAACAGACACGCACAGAAATAGATATGTTCCAGCCAAAACTCAAACCGGCAAAAGAGTCATCTGAAAGAGACTCATCAAACAGGAAGCGCTGTTAATGAAATACATAAAGTAGCACTTCTCTACAGGAGCAATAATGTGAAGGAATCTCTCCTTGCATAGCATCAAAATAATCACCAGACGAAAATAAAAAGGGTGTGTGACTAGGACCAAAATTGCGTCTTAGGGAAAACTCTCTTTGGCCAAGACATTTCACAGCTTCTCTTGGCCTTTTTGCCCACCTGTTCTTAAGAAGATGGCATCCAACTCTCACCTCCTTCAGAAACTTCAAAGAGAGGATAAATCCTCCTGTCTTTACAATGACACCCCTGAAAACAGTGCTGAAAGCGGGGTGGCACTGCCAAACTCTTCCAGCTGTGCTGCTTGCTTAGGCCATCAGAAGCACGCCAAACCACTACTAATGCTCTCCAGCCTCCATCGCAGGGGGGCTCCAACCCGCAGCCTGAGCCAGGGCACCCCGCGTCCCCCTCGCCGCCCAGTCCTGGCAGACCGAACTGTGCTGCCCCAAGGTGTGCGAATGCACAGCCTGCCGGGGGGCGGCCGGGAGACCCGCAGCGCCCGCGCACGGAGGGCTCACAGACACCCATCCAGCCGGGGCACCTGCGGGTTTTGCGAAACACGGTCTTACCCGACTAACCACCCGACCTTTGTCACGGGGGCTCGAGGAATGCGTGCGGCGGAGGCCCGGCCCAGAGGGCTCCGGGCACGCCGCGGCTCGGCAGCCTGCAGCCGGCCGGCTCGCTCGGGTGAGGGGAGCTGCGTTTACGGGCGCGAACCCCCCATTTCAGATCGGCCGCCGCGGCACCGTGTCACTGCGGACCTGTCCCCCGCGGCAACGGCGACGCGACGCCGCGGAGCTCCTCAGCCGGCCTGCGCGCCGCCGGGGGCGGGCGGCCGGCCCCGCGCCCGCCGCTACGGCCGCTGGCTCTCGGCGGCACCGGCGGGATCGGGCCGGCGGGGTGCCGGCGGATCGCCCCGCAGCGCCCGGCCCGGTCCCGCGGCCGCGGAGCGCCCCTCGCTGGCGCTGCCCGGCGCTCCGCCGCGGGCCCCGGTCTGGCGCCGCGCCGGCCTTGCGACGGGCAGGGCCGTAACGTGCCGCGCGAGGGGCGGCGGCGCGGCATTCCCTCCCTGCAACGGCCTTCGGCCCCTCACTCACCCAGCAGCACGGCGGCCACCGTGCTCAGCAGGAGCCAGTTCCTCCTCAGGAAGCCCGGGCAGCTGCATCCCTTCCTGGCCGCCTTCGCCATAGCGGGGGGCGGTGGCGGCTGGGGGGGCGATGGGCCTGGGGCGCTCCACGCCGTGCGGAGCCGAGCGGAGCCAGCGGCCTCCGTGCGTGCGCTCCGCGCTGCTGCGCGCTTACAGCGGGGAAGCGGAGACGTTGCACCTCACCTGGCAACGGGAGAGCCCCGCCCTCCGCCCGCCCCTCGGCCTGCCCGCCCCGCTGCCCGCACCGCGGAACGTTCTCAGCTTCCCGGCCCCGCTGCCCCTCGCAGCCGGCCCGCGGGGTGAGCCCCGGCTGCCGGTCAGCTCGCTCCTTGTTGGGCTCTCCCCGTGCCCGCCGGGGCTGTGCATGGCGCGCAGCGTCCTCCGGGGGCGCGGGCCGGGCAGGGGAGACGGCAGCACCCCGCAGCCCAGACCCGCCTTCCCCCCAGGGCCGCTGCCCGGAGCGCTTCACCCCACCAGCCGCGGGCCGCAGGGCAGGGCGAGGGCGGGAAGGAGCGAAGGTGCCCGGTGGGCCCTGCCAAGGGCCGGCAGCCTGCAGCCGTGCGTGGGGGTGCCATGCCCAAAACCCGCTGCCCCGGCCTGCATCCCGGCTCCTTCATGCTTTATGCTCCGGTCTGGTTGGAGCTGATGGGTTTTGTGCCAGAGACATGTGAACCAGCCCCACCTGACAGCCCCCATGGCCTCATTAACGTGTATAAGTACATAAAGGGTGGGTGTCACGAGGATGGAGCCAGGCTCTTCTCGGTGACAAGCAATGATAGGACAAGGGGCAATGGGTACAAACTGGAACACAGGAGGTTCCACTTAAATTTGAGAAGAAACTTTTTCACAGTGAGGGTGACGGAACACTGGAACAGGCTGCCCAGGGAGGCTGTGGAGTCTCCTTCTCTGGAGACATTCAAAACCCGCCTGGACCCCTTCCTGTGTAACCTCATCTGGGTGTTCCTGCTCCGGTGGGGGGATTGGACTGGATGATCTTTTGAGGTCCCTTCCAGTCCCTGACATTCTGTGATTCTGTGGCCGAGGGGAGGTTGTCCCACGGCAAGGCCTGTGCCGCCGAACCACCTGCCAGCGACCTCCACGCTCTGCAGGGCGGTGTGGGAGGCCCACGGCCCCGGCAGGACACGTGCCCCTGGGCGTGTGTGACTGCTAGAAAGCCACCAGTGGTTGCGGTGGCAGTGATCTCAGGTTAAATATTAAGGGGAAATATTCTGCCCTGTGCTCCTAGTTGGAAAATTTGAGGTATGGAGTACAGGAATGGCTTGTAGGATTTCTCACTGGGTTTTTGTCATGGTATGTTCAAATACCAAAGTTGTAAAGAAGCATTTATTTCTCCGTGCAACTGCTTGACCATGGTCTCCTTCCCTTTGCCTGTCCATATGCGTAATTAAAATATGTGTAATGTTGGGGCCTAATTCTGTATGGAACTATGGTAGGATTTTCAATGTCTGTTTGTCATCTTTTTTATTATGATTTTCAAACTTGGAGATCAATCAGTAAATGTAAGCGGAAAAATAACTACTGTCGTCTTGCTGAATGACATGAAGGAGAGTGCAGAATGAAAGTTTTATTTATCCATTTATCCATTCCAAAACATACACTAGTGAAGTTTGCATTATTTCTGTCTGTGATGACCAGGTAATGAAGGCCTGGGGTAGATCAGCAAAAACTGCAATTGATAGCTTGTGACATTTGCTCTTCAGATGGATGTGACTGTTCCAGGTGACAGCGAAAAATACCTTTCTGAGGCAGCAAAGAGCACTGAAATCCACCTGGATGAGAAGCAAGAGCCGTCATCTATTCCAAATGCTAAAACCTGGAGCCAGCTGCATAAATTTATGTAGAGACTCCTAAAACAGTGGCCTTATTTTTCAAATGTGTTGAGCAACTGCAGTAATTTGTCTGCATCTCTCACCATCAGGAAAATTTAATTAAAAAAATAAAAGGAAGCCTAGTGGTAGGAAGGAAGGAGATGAGTAAGTATCATATTAATTTAATTAAATCATAAAAGGTTCTAGACCACTTAAAAGGAAAGCTGGCATACTACCATGTTACAAAGCCACAAAAAAAGCAACCCAAAAATAACTAATGCAAAGAAATAGTAAGAAATACCATGATGATTACAGGCTTTGGTACAGAAAGGTGGGAAAATATGAGTGGCATTGAAGAGGTATAGGAAGAAAAAGGCACATGAGACTTCAGGGTGGGCAGAATCAGGCTTATCTTGTGCAGGAGAGCTTTGGCCTTGGTTCTCACTGCCGCAGAGAGTAATTTTAAATTTTTTATTTCCTCACACATATACTGGGAACCTCAGATATTGCTTTCAGTAAGTAAAAGGTCTGATTTGTCCCAGGAGGCAGAGACGTGGTGCCTCTCCGGACAGCAGCAACAAAACTTGTTGCAAGACAAATTCAGAGTTTAGGCCTTCCTTTAACTTTCTGTCTATTCACCTTGTCATGTATCCCTTCTTATAACATACTCTGCTTTTCTTTCGAGCTGTTTTGGTGAGCTAGAGGAAATAACTGCAATACAATCGTTACTGAAAAACAGCTAAATTTAAGTTAGAGTTTACTTCTTCATCCATGGGAGTTTCCATGGTTTGTGTGTTTCTCTTAATGCTTTAACTATCCTTTTTCACATTAAGGATTTCATAGTACCTTTTGGGAAGAGCTACAATTGTCTGCAGCATTCCTAACACAAAAAATGCCCTCCTACTAGTATAAAGCAATGTGGTTGTAGTTGATATATGTCTTCCTGGATCTTGCAATATCTGGAAGGACTTGTGCAACCTTAGAAAAAACACAATACAATTATGTTATATAACTGATGAAGACTAGAGACATATCTTATTTCCATGTTCTGCAACAGTAGAACAACATATATAGAATTATATTGAAGACCTCCACATACTTTTTGTTTTCTGTCAAAGTACAATGTTTCTATTCTTTTCTGCTAGTGTTTCACACCTTAAAATACTTAAGAAAAAAAGCATGCCAAAATGATAGTCTTTTTTCCTTAACAATATGTCATCTTTTTCTTTTTTCACTTCGTTAAATGTAATTCCATGGACATGACCCTGAAAAAAGAAGTTGATAACTCATGGCATCCATAGAAACTCAAAGAAGCATTTTAAAAAATACTTAGGCAGGTGAAATAGAGATGTTCTATACATCCTGATGAGCAAGCTGTTTTTAATTTGATCTTCTTATAGAATGACAGACATTGGCTTTGATCCTAGATGTAGAATCAAGCTGGCAGTTTCTGTATGGGGAGCTACATATAAAAAAAAAAAAGTAATAGAAGTGTCCCAATAAAATGGAAAAGAACTAAAGGTAGCGCAAGCCCATGGATAATTTTTGAAATGTTGAAGTTATTTTAAAAATTAACTTAGCTATGGAAAAAGACCAGAAGAACTAATACTTTGGGAGACTAGCTGCCTGTACAGATACCAAGCACAGCTTGGTACCAAGCACAAAAATCTAAATTCTATTGAAACTGCTTTTAGCTTTGTACAATTTCAAGACACTCTAGAATAACTATGAAATGAATAAGATGCATGTGTGAAAAAAATGTCAATATGCTTCATGTGTACAGATGATAGGAATACATTCTTTAGCTATATTGCTTACAAAGTTCTCAGAGTAGCTCATGGATAAGACTGTATGCATGGCAATATCTTTTTATTTTTTGAGTTTAATTTTTCTTTGGTGTTAATGAAACATACAGAGGAAACAGCCTTGAAAATCTCAACGTTTGTTTGGGAAAAAGTGCCATGCATTTACAGATATGATTTTTTTTCTTAGCTTAAGGCTAAGCTAACCCATTTTACTTTGTTGTAGACCTAGGACCATACATAAATACATTACTATTATATTTACAAGTTATTACCACATGGTAACTTGGTATATATGTAGCCGTGTGTACCAACATTCATTTCCAATCTGTAAAACTGTCTTAATGACATTTTAAGCTAATTACTTGGAAGTAATTTCACAGGCTGGGAAGATTTTCAACTTTTTCAGGCATCTGAGTGTTTCAGTGCTGGGAGAGGTCCTACAGGAACATGTGCAGTACAGTGTAGCGCACAGTGTAGCAAGTGGAAGCTTTCCACTTCATATTACCTTAAAATTATCACCAGAGATTGTAGTTGAGAGAGGCAAAAAGCAATTGAGTTTTACTTATTCAGTCCTTCAACGTTTTCTGCCTAGTTCAGCCTATTATTATAATTTGTGTAAGATTTGGTGACTGTTAATTTGATCCATAGAAAACTAATGAAGTGCCTTTTCCTCATAGTTTATGGTGACCATAGGTTAGAAATCGCATCAGAGGGAATTGCTGAAATTGTATTACATTTTTTAAAAATGCTTTGGTAAAACAACAGTATTTAGCAAAGATTTAAAAAAAACCAGATGCTAATAATCTACCTAGAATGCAGTTAAAATAATTGAGTTTGCTTTTTTTATTTGAAGTCAGCCCATCAGATAGGAAGTTTGCAATTGTTTTTTCATACCATAAAGCCAGGGAACACATACAAAATTTCAAAACACAATCAATTCCTGTCTGATATATCTCATCTTAATGAGAAAATAATCCAATAAAAAGTCTAGTATTTCTAAGTACTGCGAACATTTTCAGTTGTCATCCTTTGGCACTAGACCATGTTGCTGCACTGGCTTCTTTTATTATTAAAGTGACTGAAATTCTTTTGTCTTTGGAATACAGTAAGTTGAAGAGTAAAATCTTTATGCAGTTAACTAAGCATGAGCCATCAAGCACAATGCTTTTATCTCTGAATTCCAGAATTAGGCTGTTAGCAAAGTCGCCTTGCTTTGGTTCCACTCTTTAGCTTTCTAGCCAAATACAAAGGCTAAAATTACAGACGGAAACAAAAAGTGTGATTCTGGATGCAGTTCAGTGAAGAGCCAAATGAGGCTCAAGGAAATGCACAAAGCTGTGTCTTATGCATATATGAATACTTTACTGTAACTAAACACCCCAAAATTGCAGGATTTTTCCTTACCTGTGTCTCCTGACATCTGACCTCAAAGTTTAACTGCCATATACACTATGTAATATAGCTGGATAAGCCGAAAAAAAAAATATTATGGTGCTGAGCCAACCTGCAAAATAAATAAACAAGACCTCTTTCACATGCTCTGACAGTCCCCTGGGACAGAGCTGATGGAGTGCTCGTTTTTATTTTTTACGGTGTTACTGGTTTCATGGCAGTAATGTCTTTGCACGCTAAGACCCAGTTTAATCCAATGTAGGTTAAATTTAAACTACCAGACTGCTTATGGTGTATTTAACTAATCCAACCCACTCTTCTAATTTTAAAGGCATATCTATTTCTATTCCAGTAGCTGGTTCCAAATACATAGAGGGATCCTTGCTGCCTACTTACAACTTCCAGTAAGATTGCCAGTAGACACCTTACCTTCTGTTTGCATAGGGTTTTTTTGCTGTCTTACCAAAGACACTGTAGACCTTATCAAATTAGTCATTCTTCTCTGTATTTTCCTCAACAGTTTATTTTTCAGAATTGTTGTGTTATTGGTCAAAATACATTCTTTGTAGGTAAAATGGTCAGGATTTGGCCTTAAATCAACAAGGAGAGAAGAGTGGGGGGGTTTTGTTGTTGTGTTTGTTTTGGGTTTTTGTTTGGTTTGTTGCTTGTTTGATATTTGTGGGGGTGGGGTTTTTTGTGTGGTTGGTTGGTTTTTTTGCTTTGGTTTTTTTTCATTAAATGAAATCCTGTGCCAGATCAATGGGATTTTTTTAACTTTGTTGAAGCCAATGGGATCACAGCTGGGAGGAAGACAGCTGAAGACGGGTTTTTTGTTGCTAGTTTATAGCTCTCTAATGCTATCTTTTTTCTACCAAAACCCAGTTTTGTTCCCTCTCAACTGAACATTAGTGTTTTATCAGCAATTTTTCACTGTGAGATCAGAACAACTCATGTCCAATTAACATAGAAGAGTAATGATGAAAACATATTAGAATTCCTTGATAGTTGTGCCCTGTTATACTTTTAAAACCTTGGATCTGGAACACTGTGTTCTAAGTCACTTCTGTTTTTTCTTAAGTTGTGTTCCTGGTCCCTATAAGAATACTGTGTATATTGTTACAGATATTTATAAAAGCTGGCAGAGACCGTGCCCATGTCATAGTTAAAGGAATTCCTATCAGTGAGAAATGCTTTGAATTTTTTTTTCGTGTTTTCAGTTGTGTAAACATTTCTTACAATGCTTGTAGGTTTTTCTGGCTGCAGACTTTTTATGTTGTCAGAAGGCTGGCAAGCAGAGTGGGAAATGGCATAAAAACGTGTTTCACAAATTGAGATCTGAATGGTACCTGTGTGCTATTTACTGAGGGTTGAAGGAAAGCCATTTTCTAAAAGTCATCAAGGGAAGGTACATTTTACAAAGTCCAGCAGTTCTCGGTTGCTTACAAAGTCTGACGACATAGCTGTGGAGCAGTCATGCGCCAGCACCTGTGTAAATCCAGGTGCATATTTTGGTAATGGTTTTTAAAATGCTTCTTCCTTTCTCTTAATTATTCAGCCAATTAGATATCCATGAAAAGAGCTAGACCAACATGACTGCAAACAGTTTTACTTCCTAATTACACACAGTGTCAAGGATGAGGATTCTTCTTTAGCCGTGTGTGAAGGAGTTCTAGTAGTAGTAATAAATGAATTAATTTTGCATAATCATTTAAAATTTCCGAGTTTCTGTAAAGTGTTTGAAAAGGCCTGGCAGATAATATCAGAATGGCAGGGATGAGGTTTGTGTGGAGAGATGATCTCTTCATGGGCAAAATTGTATTCAGTAACCGATCGCTGTCTACAACTACCTGAAAGGAGGCTGTAGCATGGAGGGTGTTGGTCTCTTCTCCCAAGTAACAAGTGATAGGACAAGAGGAAATGGCTTCAGGTTGCACCAGGGAAGGTTCAGATTGGATATTAGGAGAAATTTCTTCCCAGAAAAGGTTGTCAGGCATTGGAACAGGCTGTCCAGGGAAGTGGCGGAGTCACCATCCCTGGAGATGTTTAAAAGACACATAGATGAGGTTCTTAGGGACATGATTTGGTGCTAGATTGAGGTTATGTTTGGACTTGATGTTCTTGAGGGTCCCTTCCAACCAAAATGATTCTATGATTCTATGATTTTTAAACATTCATATAAATTCATAAAGGTGCTGTCCTCAGCTGAGGGCTAGGCCCAGATGCAAGTAAGATAGGATGAGATAGAGAAGACCAATACATCTGCAGTCTGGAGTGGAGGCTGACCTTTTGATTTCTGCAATAGCTTGCCACCTGCAGACTCAGAAATGCATACTGCTTAAGGCAAATGAATCACAGGAATTTGAACTGGACCTGATACAGGTTTCCAAGATTTTGGGGCTATAGATCAAGCATCATTACTTGCGGATGTGACTTGCTACTGCCTGTTGCAAAGGAAGAAAGGTATTTAATATTGCTCTTTGGCACACCAATACCTAAAAGGCACTTGACCTCAGAGTGAGAGTTATTTCACAGTAGCACTGGTATCAGACCTCCAGGACTGTGTGATAAGGCTGGATCCTCACTGTACTGGCAATCAGCTCTTATCTTGAAAATCTGAGAGGTTAAAGTATGTTAAACGAATACCATCTTTTAGTAGAATAATAAATTGTTGCTCAAGTGAAGATGATGGTGTTGCCTTGCCATGTTGGAGTAACATTGTTTTATCTCCATAGTGTGCAAAGTGCATATGCATTAATATATGGTGACAGTGAACAAAGTTTAGGATAACAGTGGGCAAAGTTTTTGTTGGCAGTCCTGTTGTGTACATATCTGGAGAACTGTAGTTATTCTTGACAGTCTTATTTTGTAGACTGTGGAGTCTTTGTGATAGAGACATCACTTCAGTCCGTATTTAAGTATTGCTTTTCCTAATAGAATTCTGCTCCACAACTGAGCCTTGGGGCACTTTCAGAACCTATATGGTAACAACAGCAACCTCTAATAATCAGAGGGAGACCATTTGCAGTGGCCTCTATGCCCTGAATACCTTACCTATTCAGTATTTTCAGAGTATGAAATTGGAGGGGAGGATAAGAAACCCTAATTCCTGAAATGATTTAGCAGATACTATTTGTCTTTGAAAGGGATGACAACATTATTTTCTAGTGAGCACTTTGGGCTGCAGTATGGAGGAAAATATGCAACTCGTATTGCTCTTGGGATAGACAAGTACTGACTAATGGCAGAGGTCAGAAAATCAGAACTCAGAGGTAGATTTGGAGAACAAAAATAGAGGCCAGGAGAAGGAAAATTATGCTGAATTGATCTAGGAGTACTGGGATTCCATCTTGTACTTGCAAAATCTTGTTGCAATTCAATGTACATAATTACTTTCGTTGTCTGAGACAGTATGTACCTATAATGGCCCAATTACAACTGACAAAAAATTAGGAGATTTGGGAAAATCTCCTAATTAGGTTCTGGCAATTAACTTCTGCAGCATAGTCAGTATTGTGCTTGATGCTGGGGTTAGTATGGATCTTCTAAACTTAGGGTAAGCATAGGTGGAGTATAAGATATTGCATTGGAGCTGTACCATTAAGTCATACTTGTTTACATTTTTCAGAAAGACTGTGAAACAAAGTATATCTAAACAGTGCAAAAGTTTAAATGTTACCTGACAGTTAGGGTCACATAGGAATTACAAACAGTGTCCCTATCTAATAGGACTAATGAGTGGAAAACAAAGATGCCATTTCCTTTTGTTACTGGGGCAAATATGTATAGGTGAGATCTGAAGCAGATTTTTCCTTTGACATTTCTTCATTAAAAATATTGTTGTGACCCTATCTTATCTGATGATTGATATTCACAAGTATGACTCTTTCCATCCATACCATGGGCTCCAGTGTATGACTGTGACTCTGGAAGTGGCAGGGAACCATGCATGTCAGAAAGAGAGGAGATGGACAAGAAGCAGCAGCAGATCAGCTTTTCTGTCTTAAAAAAAAAGATGTCTGCGCTCCTCTAAAGACTTCTGAAACATAAGAGGAGTCCTTTCCATTCACCCTCCCATAACTGTGAAAGATTGCTGATGAAAGATAAACCTCACCCTTACCGCTGTCATCCTGTGTATCCTTTCTCCATGCTTTGAAACTACTTCTGAGAAAGACAAAATTTCTTCAAGAGCTGGCTGACAAAAGCCAGCAAAGGATGTATCACCCCAGGAGGAACATGGTGACCACCATGTGTCATCATTTCTCCACAAACTTAGATGAAGGGATGGCTGACAAATTACAGCCCTCCCTGAGTGGCAGTGAAATGAACACCAGGAGCTGTAGCTGTAAGGAAATAGCTGATATTTGAAAATTTCCCATGGTTTGGAGGCAATATTATTTTGAGACTTGAAGTTTATCCATTGGGCTTTGGTTCAGCTGCACTGGAAGTCATAGGCCAAATTTTCATGGTTGTAGGAAAGCCTTGAACAGCCAAGCATCTGTCTCAGTGCATTAGCTGCAGAAAAAGCCTGCTAGGAACAAGGAAGATAAATTAATGCAGTGTAGTGCAGAGGAGCCAGGTGAATGCTCAGTCGGTGTGGTAAGTAAATCTTACACACAGCTGTTAGTATACAAGAGACTATATTTTAGTGCAAATTATGCAAGCAGTTTGTACAGTGGTATGGTCATTGTTTCAGTATATCATGTGAGAGATATTGTTCATAGTAGCTCACAGGACACATGGGACTTACTGTCTTTCTTAGTGTCTTCTTTTCTACCCTGTAACTATTTCAGTCCTCTTTATGCCTTCTAGTGCTTCAGTTCTGAGGCATGTTAAATGAGGGTGATGGTGCTTGCTTCTCACCAAAGGTCCATCTAACACAGTAAGGGAACAATGCTGTACAGGAGGTAAGGATTTCTAGTTTATTACTTAACAGTAGCCAAAGGAGAAGTCTTGAGGCTTTACCTTAAGGCTGTAGTCTACCTGGTAATTAGCTTCTAAGAAATCCTTTAGCTAGAGATCAGTAAACTACAAAGTAGGAAATAGAAAGAAAAACATAAGAAATTATATTTTTTTTTAAGTGTTAAAATATGAGGTTTTAACACCATGTTGTCATGGAAATGCTGCTAGGCTTGAAGCCGCTGTCTTGTCTAGTTAGCCAGAAACTTGTAGTCACCAGCAGCAAGTAGGACTTCAACCCAGGATTTTAGCAAGCTTTATAGTTTATCCATGGCAGTATATTTTCACAGTTCTGACAGAAATGTCCTGTGAGAACAAATAAATCTTTCTGAAAATAGCCTCTAGAGAGGCAAAATGTTTTTGAGAAGTAGCAGTGGAAACTCTTTGTCATCCAAGAGGACATAAGGTCCCTCCATGCATCAGGACTTCACTGCAGTACTGCAAATTTGCATGGTAAGGTTTTCAACTAACTGAAATACAAATGTATTTTAACAAGTGAGCAGCTTATTTTATCCTGTGCTAGCAAAATAACTGCGTGAAAGTGACTGACCCCCCGCTGCTGCTCAATGTCAGCATGGCTACTTTAGAAGCCTGCAGAAGGCAACCCCTTCCCATGGCAGCAGCACACTGTATTCAAGAAGCTCATCACAGATTTTCCTTTTTGTGTGTATAAGTTCATATATACACATATATGTGTGTGTACGCTGCAGTGAAAGTTGAACTCTGTCCCCCTCTCCCCACCATAGCCCAATTTGTGAGGAGACCTCCACGCCAGCATGTCCTCCTGCTTTTGTCTTCTCTTCACCTGCTAAAGAATGGAAGAGGACCTGGGTTCAAGAGTGTAGCAGAATATTATCTTTCGAGCTAATAGATTCAATTGTGGGTTTGCTTCAGAGTTTTCACAGAGGTGTCTCAAGCTCTCCAGGTTCTCTGGATCTTGTGACTGCATTAAGATATGACCATGGCAGTAGTCTCTCATATTCTCATGCTATCAGCCAGCAGAAAGGAGTAAAACATATTCCTTATCAAAGCAGGACTCATCTCACAGGAATCATGATGTTGTATATTCCTCACAAGGTCAGCTGATATTGGGGAACTCCTTTTTATTTAACATGCCTGTGAGGTATTGCAGTTGCATCAGTCTAAAGTAATCCTGATTAACCTTAAATGCTGTTATTTTTTGATTGAGACCACCTATTTTCTTGAAAATAACAGTCTGCATTGCAAATTACAATTTAATGACAGGGATAGAGGCTGTTGTAGTACTGGATTGCTCGGTCTCAAATTCCGTGAATGTGAGGGTAGGATCTTGAAACAGCTTATCATCAGCTCTACTGTGACACCACCTCAAGGACAAGCCAATGAATCATGTGTGTAAGTTTGTTTGGAAGAGGCTGTATGTTGAAAATAACCATCTAACAATTTCTTCATGGTGAATGAATATGTGGATAATTTGGGGCTGATACTCCTTCCTATGGGCTTGTTAATGTCATCTTTACAGGAAGGTAAGGAGAAAATTCTGATATGTATGTAGAGATGTTTGTTCAGTAAAATGAATTTCAGTGGTGGGTTGGTCACTTAGTTTTCATATCCAGCGGCAATACAATTGACCACAAGTTGCAAGATACAGCAAAACCTGGACAGAACAAGGCAGAAAATCTCGGAACAGGGGATCTATGAGTGTATGTGCTGAGAGAAAAAATGAGTAGTCTGAACTAAAAGAATCATTTGAGTGATCCGTATGCCAATATTACTAGGGAAATTATCCTAGCTGGGCAACTGGGCAATTTGCAAGAACTAACTGGGCAATTTGCAAGAACTCTTAATGAAATGTCTACCGCTTTTTGGTTTTTGGTTGCCTAGTTTTTTCTCAGTTTGAAAAATGAAACATAAAATATCCAGTAGAGGCTGTTTTTGGCAAGGAGGTCTGCAACTCACTGTTTAAAGTATTTTTCCAATTACTATTATATGTCACTTTAGCTGTGAGCGTGATGCTGGAAGTTTGTTATTGCAGTTTTTCTGAATTCTGGAAGAGAAGGGCCTGAACATAAAACAGAGGAAGTTGATGCAAACTAATGTATTACTTGTGAATTAGACAACCAGAGGGGCATTCTGGACTTGGGCACACACAGTCTGGATGTGTCATCCAAGATGCAGGAAGATTAGTCCATGGCAGCTTGATATTGAACCCTTTTTGTCCCCAACTCTGCTACAAGACAGGCTATGCTATTCCTTTAATACATGTAGGAAGTGAGATAAACATTTTGGGCAGGAGTAAGTCAACAAAAAGATAGGCAATGGGATCTTCTCTGGTGGGACATGATAAACTCTGTAGCCAGAATAAAATGGCAGTTAGTACAAATTCTTGCCATAACTTACAGCTGTAAATAGGGTAGATGATCTAGGGATGACATCATTACAAATGAAGTCAAGTTGGAATACATGGTCCTGATTTTCTTGGGGAAATCACACCTGGACCACAAGGGGAATCATCATGACATAGACTAAACAGTACTAGAAGACCTGCTGTGAAGAGAACTTTTCCAGATCTGCTCGTTATAACACTGCAGAAATTACCCTATAAACTCATTAGAAAAACCACATCCTTCTTCAACTGTCAGGTCATCACTTACCTATAAAAAGGCCTTGACAAATGACATGGCACTTACATCTAAAGCATGACTTTTCTCTTCTTTGAAATTTACTGTTTTCCCTAGGGTAAAGAGGAAATGCTTTGGATGGCCCAGTGTAGCAAATTTGAAATCTAAAAATATGCCAGGGTCACTGTTTTTCTTGTGAAGCTGTTGTGTGTAATCAAATACAAAATTTTTGTTTGAAGAGGCCTTCTGGTAATAACAGTAGTGCTGGCATTATGAAAAGTCCTTAGCTGGGCTGTCTGCATACTACCTTATCAGTAAATGTTTTATGAGCTTTGCAGGTCTGCTGCAGACTGACAAGTCAATTTCAGCGTTATGTCCATGTACAGCTATCAGCACGGTGCCTGTAAGTTGGCAGCCCTCCTGTTTCTCTAGTCTGTGGGTTCAGCTGGCCTTCTGCCACGGCATGTGTCAAGATCTCAATGCCTTTTTCACATCTGCCCCTTTTATGCATCTAACAGGCTGCAGCAAAGCAATGTGGTCCCTAATGAGGTGGCAGTAAAAGCTGATAGGGAATTTGCCGAGGAAGAGAAAACTAAAGAAATACAAAGGTTAAACAAGAAGATTAGAAGACAGAAAAATATTTTCCCTTGGCTCCCTCATTGGAGGCAAACTGATATTAGTTTTTCCTTTACTGTTTTCTTGGTAAGAGGACAGACTCACTGAATATATGCACGTTTATTGAAATAAATTACTTGACATTTTTATAATGTATTATTACAATAGGTAGATTAATATATATTTTGTTCTCTTATTTTGTTCTGTTTTCTTAGATTTGTGTGTTCTTATGGGCCAATCCTATTCATCTAATTTCCCAGTTACCACAGAACTAATCTCATTGCAGTCAGTGAGATTACTGGAATTGTACTTGAGAAACTTCTATGTGTGTATATTAGGCCCCATTTTTTTGTTGTTCAAATTTAAGCCTTCACAACAAAAGACAACAATAACATGAAAAGCCCTTAAATAGTTGATTTTCCCATGCTAATTAATTTCTTATTATCTACATAGCATTATTTTGTTTGTATCATTTATTTTCCTGAAGTGGTAGTATAATAAACATAATCATAACTAGTAAAATAATTCCAATGCTTTTATGCAAGAATAAGATTTGTATTATTTTTTATAGGAGCTGGCATGCTAAAATAAGGTGACTGCTTCTGATTGATGACATTACTCTATATCATTAATAGATTCCTTATTGCTGAGTGAGAATCTAACAATTCAGTTCTTTGCAATTTTAAGTAGTTGGAAAGTAGGCACTGAACTGGAAATAATTCAAAATTGCTTAGGTTTTGTGTTCTCAGCAGTAGATAGATTAGCTTGTTTTTTTGTCGTGCTATGCCTGCCTTTGACTTGCTCATCTTCAGCACTTTGAAAACTAAGCTTCAGTATCTCCAACCGGATGCTCCACATCACTTCTTGCTTTGAAAATGCTACTCTGGTCATGGCGCCTTGACTCCTTCCTGAGAGCAGAAAGGATGATCTTCGATGCTATATTTTCCTCATTTTATCCCATCAAGTATATCCCTTGTGCTTTCATTTGTTGCCTTTATTTGCATGCATGGGGTAGGTTTTCAGCATGCTTTGCTTCGTGCACTTGGATCTGCAGGCTAAGCATGATGGATTTGTCTGTCTCACTCTCTCTTTATGCTCAGTGAAATTGTCCTTGTACCATCAAGCACTTGTTTCACCTCGCTGCATCGCAATAGAGCTTACACAAGCAATAATTAATAAATGCAGAGGCATTCTATTAAAAAAAAAAAGTAAGAAAAATTTTTTTCTTCTGAATGTCTTTGAGACAAAGCAATCCTACTCTTAATTTTGCCATGGACTCTTTGCAGTGTCTGACATCAGCAAGCTGGATTGTGCTCTACTGCTACTATTATTCTGATCTCATGTGCCTGTTTGAGAGATTTATATCTGGAAGGCCTAGAAAACCTTCAGTGCCCATAGTGTAATATTCTTTATTCAGGGAGACTCAAGAAGGATGTCTGCCATTCCTCTGTATTATAAACCATGTCTAAATTTATTTAAGGTGATATTGTGCAGCTTGCATTTGGCAAGGTAGGAACCTTACAGAGAAATTGAATTAGGTAAGAGTTTATTTTCACTGAATGCTTGCTTCTTTTTATTAATTTTTGCTCCACATGGTTTTGGAAAGAGAGAGAATCTGACCGTGGATTATCTGTGGGTTCAGTTACAAAGTGCTTGAAAATGGCACCTGATTTTGGTGGAAGACCTGGTATCCTCCGTACATGCTCCAGACTTCAAAGAAGAGGATGAATGAGAGAGAATACTGTTGAGACTAATGAGTCACTCGTGCTACTGTTGTCAGATATATGAACTGTCAACATTCTTATGAGACCTTGAAATGAGGCTGACATTAACTGCGAAGTCATTTCTATATGTGTTTCAAAAGTGCTCATTGCACAATCCTGTATATACCATCCATAAGAAACCTGTATCTCTATTTTCCATATATGGGAATGTTGCGCGATTTCAGAAATAGATCTCTTTGTAGAAATACACAGTGCAAACTTAGGAAAAAACTATGTTCTTTCTCTCATACAGGTTTTCCTTCCTACATTCTGTCACACAGTGAGAAAACATCAGGTTCAGTCTACGCTGGTTATTTTCCAACTAAGTGCAAGTTCTCCTGTGCTGTCTTATACTACATTTTCCCCTGAAGCTCTGTTCAGAGAGAGTGATCCTGAAGGTGTGCTCAGAGAGCATGATCCACGTGCTCAGAGTAAGGTGGAGGTTGTGAGCAGTTAGGCAGTCATTGCTTTTCAAATTTCCGTGGAATTCTAGGCAATTTCCCTGAAAAGATGGCTGATTTGTGTGTGTGTGTGTGCAAGCAGCATAGGTAAGCACATTCTTGCAAAAGCAGTGAAAAGGATGTTTATTGTTGTCAGCCTATTCACCAACTCCCTTCTGTGGCTTAGCTGAAACACACCACATCTATATTCTTATATTGATATGTCTCTGTGTTGAGATCCAAGCAGACAAGAAGAAAAGTATTATAAATTCCTGAGTATATTGTCACTAACTGTTTATATTTCTTTGCAAAAATATCACAGACTTGCTATTTGTTGCTTAGAGAAGTCAACAGATGCTCTCAAAACAAGTGTGAAAGAGCTGTAATGAAAGGTAGGTTGTGTTTGACAGAGTTCTCTTTATTCAATGTGTGTTCTGTTTTCTCTTGGGCATTGAATACAGACCCATATTGACAGATGTTAAAGCATCTGGACTATGTTATTTGGTAGAGATGGTGGGAAGAGAAAGAGAAGCAAACAATCATTAAAGAAGCTTTTGACAGAGTTTTCTTCATGCTTTCTAATAATATAAATGAACTGTGATCTATGTCATTTTCTGACTACATCAAATGCTTGTTGTGGAGAAAATGAACTGTTTGTTTGACAATTATATTAGCAGTTCTCTAAATTGCTTTGCTTATGCTGTAAACAAGTAATAATTATTCTTTTTTTACCCATCATCATAGCAAAGTGTAATTTCATAAAGGAAAAGAATGAGGAATTTTAAAATAAAGATATATGAAGGACACAGTAAATTGGTTATTAAATAATAGCAAAACATATTGCTAGGCAGATGCGACAGAAGGCACCAAAACATATAATCTCTCAATTAACTGTGAGTAAATTACAATCTAACCATTTAATGAATAATATGATCTTGTAAGGAATTGACTTCACAGAGCCGTGTGCATTTTTGTGCTATGGAAAAAAAGCCGTAATTGTAGGCAGTGTTTAGCATGTAATTGTGATGCAGTCAGAAATCCACGAATCCAAATCCTCTTGTAGAACACCACTAAACAGCTGGTTATTGTGGAGTGGATTCCTCACAAACAAGATATAGTGCAACGAGCTTATCCAGGGATGAATTCAGGCGCTGAGTAGATAAGGCACAGGAATGACAATTAATTGGAAGACCATGGTGTCACAAAGCATATGGATTTCAGGGGTGGACCTGGGATAAGGGATCTGTTTTATTGCTATTAAAGTGTTTAAGTGGGCTAATGAAGGAAATGTGGGTATATGTGTATGTACACTTATAACTAACAAGAAAAATCATAGTTTCTGCAGATTCAATTACTACAATAGACCAGTTTATACATATTTATCTTCAAATATAGAAAACATTGTACTTCCAAAATCATCAATTATAATCAAAACCAACAAGAGTTTTACTAGAGTTGCAAGATCAATCTTCAAAAGCCAGTAGGTTGCAGGATTAGTTTCCACTGGACTTTGATTCCTTGCTTTGCTACATGTGTATGTATTGTTACATAGTTTTTAATGACAATGCCACCTGACACTTTGGAGCATTGATTTCAAAGGAATAAACAGACTTGAAAAGGCATAGATAATAACATGATGCTATCTCTGCACAGCATTTCCAGTCAAACGTTCAGACCTGCAACAAAGATGATTAAGGGAGTGGAGCATCTCCCTTATGAGGAAAGGCTGAGGGAGCTGGGGCTCTTTAGCTTGAAGAAGAGGAGACTGAGGGGTGACCTCATCAATGTTTATAAATATATAAAGGGTGGGTGTCACAAGGATGGAGCCAGGCTCTTCTCGGTGACAACCAACAGTAAGACAAGGGGTAATGGGTTCAAGCTGGAACACAAGAGGTTCCACTTAAATTTGAGAAAAAACTTATTCTCAGTCAGGGTGATGGACACTGGAACAGGCTGCCCAGGGAGGTTGTGGATTCTCCTTCTCTGGAGACATTCAAAACCTGCCTGGACGCCTTCCTGTGTAACCTCATCTGGGTGTTCCTGCACTGGCAGGGGGATTGGACTAGATGATCTTTCGAGGTCCCTTCCCATCCCTAACTTTCTGTGATTCTGTGATTACAAGCACTGGCCTGCTCCAAACCAACAGCTTTTTTAAAATTTGCATTTATGATTCATAAAAAGCAGAAAAAGTATCATGGAAGCACTGGTAAGTGTTAAGAAAGGCTTTAATTTTATCAGTTGTATTTATTCCCTTTTCTTTTTGTTGTCTGTCTTCTACCTGGTGTAAAAGAGAGAAATGCCTGTATCTCAGGGCGGAAGAGGAACCTGGTGACACTGGCTGGAGTGGGGACAGTTACTTTCCTTACTGGAGTACCAGCCTAATCGCTGTGCAAACAGCTCGGTTAAGCAGTTCAGCAGCAGGTGTGAGAAGCTCTTGCCTTACCACTGTGTGCTATCAGGACTGGGAAACAGACTGACAGCCGTTTTGTGATCTGGCCTCTCTTCTGATGCCTTTCTACCCACAACATATCTTCTACCTGATTTAAGGGGGACTTTAAAGTTCCTCGTGGATGTGTTGACAGCATTTTCTAACTTTAGCAAAGCAATGTATTCTCTAGTCCTGTTCTTAGAAATAACAGAACACTTCTGACAAAATTTTGTCATTAAAATTAAGAGAAATTATCAGTCCATGACAGACAGCTGGTATATGCAGTTTCGGCTTGAGTGATTAAATAAAACTAGAAAAGCTGAAAGTGGAGTGAGTTGAATGGAAAAAGCATGCTAATTTAGCATGTACCAGTCCCCAGCACATAGCTTTGGCCACTATTATTTTTCTTAATGTCTTTACAGCATTTTAAAACATATTTTATGGAACAAGCTTGTGGCAGGAATGAACTTAGTAGCTTAGTTGTAAAGTGCTTTAAATGCAAGGAACAGCAGGTGAGAGCTGTGCTCTTTTTTAAAGCGCTGATGATTTGACAGAAAACAATACTGGACCAAAGCTACCTAAAGAAAGCTGGAGACAGATGTGTTGGACTTTACTATGACATTTTCTGAAGGTTACACAATGCACATCCATTTTTTCCTGTGGCACTGCAGTGGCTTCTGCTCAGTGCTTTACACCAATTACTCTTAATCTAGTAAGAAAACACTGTACCAGAGAGTGGTGTGCATGGCTGACTTTGGCTCAGGCTGACATAAATTAATATTGGTTTTGCAACTACAGAGGCATTTACTTGAGGTAAACTTTTCTCATATTTATAGGCACCAATCAAAATTCCATGGATGGGAGAGCAGGAGAAAAGGTCACTACTTGGTAAACTTCGGTCTATTTGTTTCTACACCACAGGTAGGTGTGTAGTGTGGACGCAAAGGCAAGTCTGCAACATCCTTTCTGCATCCTTCATCTGCCTTTGGGTGGATTCTTTAAGGTCAACTGTAGTTCTTTTACTTGTAGGAAAATAGTGGATACTGCCTTGAGGATGTTTGGGTGTTACCTGCCATCTGTAATGGCTTAGAGTGAGCAGGCAGGCTTATTCTGCACTGGAGCATTTAGAAGGAGGTATCACCTTGCAACATGCTGCTTTTTCTGAAGGCTGTAATTTAATCTATGAGACAAGGGAGGTACAAGTTCCCCAGCTGGAATCCCTGATGCCCTTAACCCAGCTGAATGGTAAATTATGGTGTGGGAAGGGTTTTCAATCTTTTATGTGTATATATGATCACTTCAGGAAGATGTCGAAGAGGGAACAGCAGGAAGGGAAAATAATGCACAGCCAAGTCAGCTTACCTTTCTGTGGAAAAGCAGACCTGAGTACATATTCTTTGCCTGCCACCTCCTGCCTTGCATCTTGTGGTTTCTGTTACCAAACAAGCTAAATGAGGACTAGTGAGTGAGGCTCTGCATTTGAAATGTCTCTGTGCTTCAGCAGAAGGAAAAAAGAAGCAAAGGGTAGCAGTGCACAATTCAGTAGTGACAAGTATCTTCTCCTGCCTGTTGCTGGCTCAGGTGTTCTGAGAATTGAATGCATAGACTGAGAGACAGTATTTTCAGCATGGAAACTACAAGTTTTGAAAATAAGTTTTCCCCATATGTCTCCTCTCTCCCAAGGATACACTTGTCTGCATGTTTACTGCTTCATGCAGTAATCATGCAGAAAGTATTTTATCTGACTTGCCAAGGAAACCAATTCAGAAATCCTATGGAGATTTTTCTGATGTTTCCATTAAATTAAGTTCCATCATGGTGAATATATGACCAGCAAGAACTCTTCAAAGTCTAATTCATTATTTTAAGGTAGTTACCCATATGGGAAGAAACTATTTTGCAAGTATTTAACGCTTCATCGAAATGTAAGTTATGTCAGAAGTTATAAATTCCAGATCAAAATAATGAAAAATTTTCAAGATAATAATAAGCTTACCCTTCCCCAATGCAGAAGAGCATGCAAAAGTGTTTGCCTAATAAGTTTAAACTCCTGAGATAAATATGCTGAGCAGCAGCAAATACATCCAGTGCTTAGACTGTGTTGTAAGTAGGGCCAGACCTAGGCCTCTCCAATTATACCCAGTTTGAAGGGAGAAAATCTTTGCAGTTAACATAGCTGACCAAATGATTCAGTGTCCAAGGTCTTTTAGCACTGCTTGAACATAGGGGAGAGGAAGCAAGGAGGAAAAGTGTTTCTTTTCTCCTTGTTCCAGGACCACATTGCTGGCTCTTTGTTTTGAATCTAAGAAGGACTGACAAAGTGTGCCATAACCAGCCTGTACATTTCTCAAAAGATATAAAGGTCCCAGATCCAAAATATTTGGATCCATAAAAATATTGTTGATTATCCGGCAGTTAATAAACAAGACAGAACTGCAAATTATTCTTTTGCCTGCAGATGATTATAAAGCATGGCATTGGTTTTTACATCCAGATTTAGCTCTGTCCCACTGAAGCCTATTTTCGTTTCAGTTTGTGATATTGATGTCACAAGTTTTTTTTTTTTAGGAATATGTTTCTCATTCTTAAGAAAAACAGAAGTATCCTAGCTTCTAGCTTTGCTTTTCTGAACAGTATCATACAACTTAGAACCATTTAGTTCCAGCACAGTCAGAAATGCAAAAAAAATACAATGGCAGGTGATATTTTGATAGTTCAATTCCATCAAAACTAGCTGATCTTTGAAAATGTGGTTTGTTTGGGTTTTTTAATATTTTTTAGCTTTTTAAGCCACAGAACAGCATTATACAGGCAGCCCTGTTTCTTTCCTTTAAAGATTGCTCTGTTGATTTTATCTGAAGTTGATGTCTAACATGCCTCTGTAAGTGAAAAGACACTCAGGTCTGGAAATAGATCTCTCAAGGTATTTTTCCTTCTGAATGCTTTTATTATCATAACAGTTTCTACAAAGTGAGAGAAAGTGTTTCCAAGTGTTAATTTTATGCCCCAAAAATACCGATCAAGCAATTCTATTTTTTTTTTTTTTAAAGTAAGCAAATACTTTGTTTCAGGTCAATCCGACATTAACCTGAATGTCCCTGTTTTGATGGGAAGTCTGAAGGGAATTGGACTTTAGAGTCCTGACACCTCTGACCCCTTGTGTGTGCCGTACCCTCTGGCTGGCCCGTGTCCCGGCAGCACAGCTTGGCCTGCTGCTTGCTCACAGGCTGAGGAGATGCCTCTCTGGTTCAGTGGCTGCCGGGTGCCGCAGGACAGAAGCTGGAGCCTAAGCAGACGTCGCTGTCTATTGACATGAGCTTGAGTACCAGAAGTATGTGGGACGCAGGCCTGACCTGACACAAATACACCTCTGTACGAATCTGCCATAAAACATAAAAGACCAAGTGGCTAGACATGAGGAAGAAATTTTTTACAATGAGTGTGGTGAAACACAGGAACAGGTTGCCCAGAGAAGTGGTGGATGCCCCATCCCTGGAGACATTCAAGGCTGGGCTGGACAAGGCTCTCTGGATGTTGCCAGATGAGCAACACATCTACTTGAAGATGTCCCTGCTTATTGCAAGGACATTTGACCAGATGACCTTTGAAGGTCCTTTCCAATCCAAACTATTCTATGATTCTGTGATGCACAGACAGTCATGTAAAATGTCTGCACCTGGATACATCACCCCAAAACCATCCAAGTTTTCTTCAGTGCTGCATCAATCTAGCAAAGGCAAATTACTCCACCCGCTGAAATGTACTGGTGTTGTAACAGCCTGGGAGCTCAGATGAGTATAGTGCAAGAACCTAGGCAGATGGTAAATTTTTCTGATTTCTACTGTGTAGCTTGTTTACAATGTCACATTTTTTCCTCAGTGTAAACCTTCAGCCTGCTGTGCCAACAAGCAGTTTAAGACTGTGTACACCAATTAAAAAAGGGCAGAGTTTCTGACTTTGGAAAGCACAACAAGACAACACAGCTATTTTGACTGCAGGCAAAAGATAAAATGATAAAGGACAAAATATTTCTCTTTCTGATTAAAAAAAAAATAAAAAACCAAAACCAACCAACCAAAACCCCACAATGGACTAGATGGCTGGACTCAAAGAATTGCAGTGAATGGAGTCAAATCCAGTTGGCAGCCGGTCATGAGTGGTGTTCCCCAGCGATCGGTATTGGGGCCAGTTCTGTTTAATCTCTTTATCAATGATCTGGATGAGGGGATTGAGTGCACCCTCAGAAATTTGTGGACGACATCAAATTGGGTGGGGGCGTTGGTCAATAGCTGGCTGAATATGAGCCAGCAGTGTGCCCAGGTGGCCATAAAGGCCAACAGCATCCTGGCTTGTATCGGGAATAGTGTGGCCATCAGGATCATCCCCCTGTACTTGGCACTGGGGAGGCCACGCCTTGAATCCTGTGTTCCAGTTTTGGGTCCCTCACTACAAGAAAGACATGGAGGTGACGAAGCATGCCCAAAGAAGAACAACGAAGCTGATGAAAGGTCTAGAGAACAAATCTTACAAGGAGCAGCTGAGAGAACTGGGGCTCTTTAGCCTGGAGAAAAGGAGGTTGAAGGGAGACCTTATTGCCATCTACAACTACCTGAAAGAAGGTTCTAGCAAGGTGGGTGTTGGTCTCTTCTCCCAAGTAATAAATGACAGGATGAGAGGAAACAGTCTCAAGTTGCAGGGGAGGTTTAGATTGAACATTAGGAAAAAGTTCTTCACTGAAAGGGTTGTGAATCACTGGAACGGGCTGCTCAGGGAAGTGGTTGAGTCACCATCCCTGGATGTGTTTAAAAGACACGTGGATGAGGTTCTTAGGGATGTGCTTTAGAGGTGGACTTGGCAGTGCTAGGTTTATTCTTGGGCTTGGTGATCTTAAAGGTATTTTCCCACCTAAATGATTCAATGATCTGTGATTCTGTATTTCTTGCAATCTGTTGGTCTGCCTCCTCCCTTTCCCCCCATCAGTGAAATTGTTCCAAAAGTTAGTGAGTGCTCCTGCCCGTTCCACTGATCCATCATGCCCTGCCAGATCTGCAGACAAGAAAGGCTGTATTATCCTGTGCAAAATTCAGTAAGTGATTGGCTCTTCTTGGCTGGCTGTTTAAGTTATTGTAACATGCTGAATGAGAAGAAGATAAAGATATACCTTCAGTCATGGCAGAGATGTGAATTCCAAGTGCAGTGTTAAGCATCAAAGTGTCTAGTAAAAGGGCAGCTTCTCAGCCAGCATTTATTGCATAACCCTTTGGGTTTAGTTGCATATTTTGAGGAAACACCCAAGCGTGTAAATTAGTACCACTGAGGGTCTGGCAGACCATCCCTTTGTCATAGCTCATTTTTTAACCTGTTCTCAAGATTTTCAAGGTAGGCATCTGTGGGTTAGGCATTGCAGATCCTGGCTTTGGGCAGGAGGGGGAACTGTGTGACCTTCTGAGCTCCCTGTCAGCCCTGTGGTCTGTTACACCTCCAGACTAGACGCACTGAACTTGGAAGGCACTAAGATGTGAGGAATCCTACCTAGGAAGGCATGAAGATGTGAGGAATCCTGCCTTGCTCTTCCCAGTTTCTTCTGCAGTAGACAACAATCAAGCACTATTATTATTTGAAAGCAAACTCCCCTCATTGTATATAGCTTTGTCATCACTTCCTGCTGTCATAAGGTGCATTAGAAAGTAGCCTTCCATTATAGTTTGGCAATGCAAAGAGCAAATTTGATGGTATTGCAATTCTTTTGAGATGGCTGCGAATGGAAAGGGTTCATATGAAGCCTACATTTGCAATGTCATTTTGGCTAATTGGCCCATCCTGCGCTGGTATGTAAAACAGATATGAAAACAGGAAGAGATATGATTGCTGAAGAGAACTGGAATGGTGTTCTCATGCATCACTGTCAATTCTGGGAACAGGAAACAGCATGGGGGCTGATTATTCTTCCAAACTTTTGTACCAAAGCTATGCATGGGTCTGGAGACTATTCAGCTTTCTAACACTAGGATGTTTTGTGTGCTGCCCAGTGTGAAAGAAGGCAATTAAACAGTGAGTCCACAAAATTCAGCAAAAACTGAAAACTGTCTTCACAGGGAGCCACAAAGCCAATGGTATACTGTGATTTTATACATTGAGTAACTGTTCATATGTTATAGTGACAGCTCTCAGAATATCTACAAAGCTAATGGAAAAATAAGAGAGAGGTGACGCTGTCAAGGTTTGCTTATTTGTTGAAGTTGTTCATTGTGGATCATTGCACACAGCACACAGAAAAATGCATAACATATTTGGCCACTTCCACACCCACATTCTTGGAGGAGCGTGTGGGGTTTCAAAGGAGGGTGCAGCCATGGGAGAAAGGCTCGGTATTTTTGTACTTTCAATCACAGCGTAGACATCGTGCTTTTTGGTAGTGTGGACACCAACAGCGAAGGGAATCAGGCCATACAGGTAACTATGATATAATCAGGGCATTTCCTGACTGCTGAGTGCTTAAAACTCTTCTGATGTAAGGTTTGGTTTGGTTTTGTTTTCTGTATTGTGGCATTCTGTCCAGTGGCTGTACTGGTCCTAATGTCACATCAGTACTACAAAAAGACATGCTGGAACTACCTTTAGAAAGGGAACAGAACAGAATGGCAACACATCACCACTACTAATACTCCTTTTAGACATTCATATCAATACCTTTGTAGTTCCATCTTTATCACTGATTGTAACAAAACTGTCTGGAACATGAGAGTTTACTCTAATTCCTTGTCTTTGCGCTGTCTTTGCGCTTCACAAAATCAGGGCAGTAGCAAAGCCCTAAGTCATTAATTCTGTACTCCAGAACTGTTTATCCACAATATCCATACTTCATGTTGCAACATATAACCTTCCAAATTACAATACTGCCATATTTTCTCATGTATGATTAAAAAAAATCTGTACGATTTAGCTCTGCATGTGACCAGACCATGATGGAAAAGATAATCAGAGGGGGTGAGAAGTTCGTTTGGCTCAATGCAAAGTTACTCATCACTGTGGGAGGCTGCGTACAAGCAGCCTGGCATCAGCTGAACACCTGCTCTCAAAATTTTCATCGCCGTTTTCCAGAAATGGCTGCCAATGCTACCAGCCTCAATTTAGTTATTTCCTGGCTTTTGAAGGCTTGACTTGATGGCCTGACATACTGTTTTGTTTTGGTTGGTTTGGTTTGGTTTTTTTTAGTTCTGTGTGTGATGTCACGCCAATACAAAACACGGTGCCTGAAGGCTGGAAAAGCCAGTTCTTGTTTAGAGTTGTTTATTTGAAAATGTTCATTATATTATACAACTGGTCTTTATTCGAGTAGAATTTCATAAAAACTTGATACATATAAGAAAAATGTGCTTTGTCTCATGCTTATAATGAAATGCTGTACTGTCCCTTAATGGTGTACAACCTCGAAGACTAGTATGCTATTTCCATTCCATTTCCTTGGGGAATCCCAGTATTAAAGTATTCACCCAACCTGAAATAAGTAGGCTGTGATTTCTGAAATGAAAGGAGTGGCATGAAAGATCAGAGATGACCTAGGAACTCACTTGTGGGCTGTAAGGGCTATATGAAATGCCTATTTCTGGTGGGTCTGCCTGCATTGCAGAGCTTATTGTCTCCCATCAGCACACTCCTGCCTTTCCTGCCCAGCTGATGGAATGCAGAAGGAAAAGCTTTGGTATAAGACACTGATATTTACTTCTAACGCTTGGGACTCTCAGGGTCTGTGGAGATTATTTGCACCTTGCCTAATGCTCACTCCTATTATTTTGTCCTTTAAGTGTGACTGCAAAGCCCCTTCCCTAGTCTCAGAGTTTGCGATAAAGCTGCAGCTCAACCTGCATCAAACCTGTGTTGTGATGCCTCTGAAGGCAACGGAGCCATTCTTGCTCACTGCAGTGAAGTTTAGGGTGACCTTTATGAACATGAACAGCTTCTTTGATGCACACAATAAATAAAAGGAAAAAAAAAAAAAGAAAAGCGATCTTCATAAAGAAATTAGTATTTTAAGCTCTCTTCAAAGAGTATTACTATGTGCATAGTAAATCACAGTGGCTGACTGGGTGCTGTCTAGATGGTAGTGCTGTTCCCTACCTCAATAAACAGCTAAAGCTGGAATGCGAGAACAGCTTTGTAAGGAAAAACTGGTCACTGACAAGGAAATGTTGGCTGCAGGGATCCACCAACTTGACTTCTGGCCCAGGACCTTGGCACTTGGAAGCCAGAATATCCAATATATTTTTTGTCAATCCGTTCCAAATAGTATCTGCTACTTGTCCAGCCTGTTCCTTACTGTCTCCTCCCACTGTTATCTACATATTGCGTCCAAGGGCACTTTCACAGTGTCAAGGAGTGCAGCTAGGGCATTGTGGGCAATAGTAGGAGAGTGCATGTACCCCTGAGGAAGCCAATTAAAAGCATATTGTCTCCCTTCCCAGGTAAAAGCAAGTTGATGTTTGTCCTCCTCCCTTAGGGGAATCATGGAAAATGGATCTTCAACACCTAAGGCGGCTATCCATGGATGGGCTGCTGATGGTTTTGCAGTCACCACTGAATTTATGTTTGGGATGGCAGCTGTTAGGGGTGGGCTGTTACTATTCAGTGTTCGATAAGTGATAGTTGAGAGCCATTGCCCATTGGGCTTGCAAACTTGCCAAAACAGAAACTTCTAGGGAAAATGAGTGTGGCTTATTATCTATCTTTTTTAAAGATCATTAATAAGCTCAGTAATGCCCCATTTCACTGGACTTGGCAGGGGTTATTGTGGAGTGCAGGTTGTTTTGGATAGCAGCAATGCAGGACCAAACTGCAAGGTTCTAATGCAAGCACCCTCTTCAGGCTGCAGCCATGTGGGAGCAAACTGCAAAGTCCTAAAACTAGCAGCTTCTTTAGGCTGCAAAGGTGTGGGAGTGAGCTGCCAAGTTCTTATGTGAGTAGCTTCCGCTCTGCAACTCCCATGTTAATAAAAAAATAAATGTATAAACTTCTCCAGTTTTGGACTGAGATGTGTATGTAGGATTTCTTAGCAGCGGACCATTGGCAGGAATGTACTAAGCAGATTGGGCAGTCCAGGTCCCATTCTTCAGCTTCTAGTTTTTCAACTCCTTTAAATCCCCTCGTGAGGATATGAAAGGGTTAAGGTTCTGTTTCTCCTCGATGAGGAAGGCAGTTGCTGGTGCTCCCGTTGTGTCCCCAGGAGGGGGAGGTCATCCATGCAGAAGCGCTTGGGGTACCCCTAAGGCTAATGCCTCGCACCACAGGCTGCCCCACTCAGGGCCGGTGGTCCAGCCCGACTGGCCGTGGAAGGGTTCGTGGTTCTGGGAGGCGAGGAGACTGTCCATTGCAGGGCTTGCGGCCAGGCTGCCACATCCTCCTACTCCCACCTGTGCCGCTGGGATCACTCCACCATTTCATACACATAGGTGGCTGTATTGTACAGTATTTCAGCCCAGGTTAATGCACTCGTGGGCGGACTTTGGGGGTTTTGTTTGTAACATTCTGTAGCCCCCTGAATTCTCTCCTTGAGGGACTCGACAGGTATCTTTAAAGAGTTCAGCAGCCCCCTGATAAGTGGCTGAAGGTGGGTCAGATTTACCAGCACAGCCATGGGGATTCCTTGCTCCCCTTTCTCATACATCACCTGTATGCAAGCAGCCTTTAGAACGCCCTCAGCCAACTCTGACAACCCTCTTATCCTAATGCTGACGGGCTCCCCACATTCCTTGGGATCCACGCTGCCAGCCCAGTAAGCCACACAAGATGTTACGGACTGATCACCATCTGGACCATCACTTAAAAACATGCTGGGTCCTCAAAATCCCCCAGCTTCACGGCTACTCAATAGTATCTGATCAATCCCCATAAACGAAACACGCCAAAGATACTCAGTTTCTGTTTTGCCCACCTTGTGTGAGAATTTAACTTACAAATTGCTGAGCTCGAGTCCTGTCCATGGAGTGGTATGAACAGCAGTTTGGGGATTTCCACCTTGTGGACCTGTAAATCTCTCAGTTTTAATAAGGGGTCTTACATCTTTTGGCTCTACCTCTTCCACTTCATCAACACCGTTTTCATCAGAATCTTCCCAGATGTCCCCATCCCAGTCCTCAGGGTCTATGCCCACAATCAGTTTCCTAATTTGGGCAACGCTAGGGGGGTCTTCACTTGGGTTAACATGAGCTCAATGTTTTGTTCTAATTAACATGTCCACTTGCTCTCTTGCCATAAGTCTGCTTTCAAACGATCTGTTTCCAGTTGTTTTTCAGAGTCACGCCTCACCAATTGGTTATAGCATTTGTGCTGGTCCTGTGCTTGCTTTAAGCAGGCACACAGAACAGCACAAGCAATAACAGCAGACATGGCCACAGCCGCTCCAGGACTGAACCACCTCTCTCCCAACTGATGTGTGCAGGCAAGTGTGGAAGGATTAGAGCCATACCCCCATAATAATTCCTCCATTTCTGACATCCTGCCGACTATGCCAATTAAAACGTCTTGGAGGCACCCCAAAAGTCAATTTAGGCAGGCAACAAGTTCCAAACAGACTTTACTCTAACCAGAACAGTTTAGCCAAGAAAAAAACTAGAAATACGGTTTATCCAAATTGTTTAGCACTCAAAAAACATTCTAAAACACAGTTTTGGATACTAGTTGAGGATATTATTATTGTATGACCACATATGAATAATAAGGATCCGCAACATGCGTTCATGCACAAAAAACAGAACTGGAGGCCTCTTTCATTCAAGGGTACCCAGCAGAAAATAATCATTTTCCTGGGGTGGGCAAGGGTTTAATCAAAGATATATCAAGAAAGAAAATCACTGACCAAAGAAGAGGCGAGGGCACTCAGTCCCAGGAAGTCTCCTTAGATGGCATCCCAGTCGAAGGGGAGGGCTCCATTCACAGACCCACTACTCCTAGAAGACCACTCCAAGGGAGTCTCGGGCAGGAATACTGTTCTATAGCCTGGTCAGATCTGGCTGTGGTCATTACAAGCATGGTCCAGAAGCTTCTTAGCTTCCCTGGCCACCTCCTTTGTTGAGGACTCTGTCTACTGACAGAGAGTTCCTCCCCTCCTGCTCCCCCAGCCAAGAGGAGGTGAACCTGAGGAGTCGCCATGCCCCAGGGCAGGGGGGATGCGACTGTTGGCACCTTGGCAGCAACTTAGATGTGTATGTGAGGACATGCACAGTGAGGCAAAAAAGGTGCTAAAGAGCCATCAACTGGCCTGTTGAAAGCTCTGGATCTCATCAAGAAAGTGGAATTCTTGGGCAACACCCCACCAACCCCCACCACTCTGTCCTGTGAATTAGCTTAACGACAATGCAATTCTGCACCTGAACTTGCCTATTCCCACATTACACTCAAAAGGAAATGAGGAAAGTGAGGTGGAAGGAGAGTAGAGGTGCCACAGCTTTCCCCACAAAGCTGCACCTACTGGAGTGGGAGGGACATTGCATTGGTCTTCAGGCCTCCTATTACTACACTTAGCAGAGTAACAGGGGTGATGGTGGAACCATCAGGTTGACGCTTCAGAGTTGACATCAGTCTGCGATGAATGGGTAGGTCCATACCCTTGCATAGCGGCTGCTGAAGATGCAGAGCTGGACTAGGCAAATCTCCCTGTGACAAAGACAGATGTTTGTGTGTGCAGCATTCAGCTGGGAGCTGCCTGTGTGCTCAGGGCAGGGGAGCAGTGGCTCTCTTGATGAGCAGCAGAGGAATAAGGGCTTAAAGTGCAACAGCCAAAAATCCTGCTGCCCTGGCAATAACCAGCAGGTTCGCTAGCAAGGGAGGACAGCGGAGAGCCAGAGGAGAGCCCAGAGCACTCTGGCTGGATGGGGAAGAACTGGGATGGGTCCTGCTTCGGGCTGCTGTCCCAGTGACCAGGAGCCTGCCCTGTCCCCATGGGCAGCATTGTTGAAGCATCAGCCCAGGAGCTCTGAGGGACAGTGCTCAGTGTGAGTCCCCTGCAGAAACCTGTGGTGCTCTGCTGTGGTGGAGCACCAGGGCTTGTTGTGTGCTCCGAGTGGAGCTCCTGGATGCCAGAATGGCCTGGGAAGTCCAAGCAACAGTTTTTATCAGCAGCGGGCTGCCAAGCGGACACAGGGAGCCGAGCCAGGATCCTCCCTCCTCGGCAGCTGGGCTCCTCAGGCCTCCTCATGCACCTCAGACACTCTTCATGGGTCCCAGACATGGCTGCACCCCATGTGGGCACCCAGTGGGCCCAGTCCCCAGAGCCAAGGTGTCCCTTGTACACAATGTGCCTTGGGGATCGTGACCCCGAAATGCTGCCAGGCTCTGAAAACTGCTTCTTGGGGCAAGATGGGGGACAGTGCTTGTGCCAAAGGATTTTGTCAGGGAACAAAAGGAAGGAAAGGATAGGCGACGGGAGCGTCATCTCCTTTTGCTTGATTAGGAAACATCCCCATGGTGGAGGGAAGGTGGAAAGCTGGAGGAAGGCCTCAGCCTGCAAAAGGCAGAAGGTGGCAGCCTTGAGAGGGCCTGTGAAACAACACTGCTCTGCACCAGACTAACAGCCGCATCATCTGGTCTGTTTCTCCATTTTCCTTTTAATTCTCATTGAGGCAAGGCCTCCACCTGGGTCTGGCCGGTGGCATTTGCTTCCACGATCTTCCCGTGCACCTGCACTCGATAAATGCAGGTGTATCCTGGTTTTCCCCAGTTGCTCTGTATGACAAGTTTCAAAAAACGAAAGGCTCTGGGGATCCCATTCTGCAAAGAAACCACAGCAACAAGCAGTGTCACTCCTGGGGTGTAAAGCAGCCTTTGCGAGAGCGGCTGACGTGGCGTGGGCGTTACCACGGTGACGGCGATCACACCCCCGCCCCTCGCCTTGAAAAAGCTTCAGGAAAGTGATGGAACACCTTATCCTTGGTGCCATCTTAAGACATATCAAGGATAAGAGGGTCATCAGGGACAGTCAACATGGCTTCACCAAGGGGAAGTCGTGTTTGACCAACCTCATAGCCTTTTATGAAGACGTAACAAGGTGGATTGATGATGGCAGAGCAGTGGATGTGGTCTACCTTGACTTCAGCAAAGCATTTCACACCGTCCCCCACAGCATTCTCATTGCAAAACTGAGGAAGTGTGGACTGGATGATCGGGTAGTGAGGTGGACTGCAAACTGGCTGAAGGAGAGAAGCCAGAGAGTCGTGGTCAATGGGGCGGAGTCTAGTTGGAGGCCTGTACCTAGTGGAGTGCCTCAAGGGTCAGTTCTGGGACCAATACTATTCAATATATTCATCAATAACTTGGATGAGGGAATTGAGTGTACTATCAGCAAGTTTGCTGATGACACCCAGCTGGGAGGAGTGGCTGACACGCCAGAGGGCTGTGCTGCCATCCAGTGAGATCTGGACAGGCTAGAGAGTTGGGCGGGGAAAAATTTAATGAAATATAACAAGGGAAAATGTAGAGTCTTACATCTGGGCAGGAACAACGCCAGGTTCCAGTATAGGTTGGGGAATGACCTATTAGAGAGCAGTGTAGGGGAAAGGGACCTGGGGGTCCTGGTGGACAGCAGGATGACCACGAGCCAGCACTGTGCCCTTGTGGCCAAGAAGGCCAATGGCATCCTGGGGTGTATTAGAAGGGGGATGGTTAGTAGGTCGAGAGATGTTCTCCTTCCCCTCTACTCTGCCCTGGTGAGACCTCATCTGGAATATTGTGTCCAGTTCTGGACACTCCCTCAGTTCAAGAAGGACAGGGAACTGCTGGAGAGAGTCCAGCGCAGGGCAACGAAGATGATGAAGGGAGTGGAGCATCTCCCTTATGAGGAAAGGCTGAGGGAGCTGGGTCTCTTTAGCTTGGAGAAGAGGAGACTGAGGGGTGACCTCATCAATGTTTATAAATATATAAAGGGTGGGTGTCACGAGGATGGAGCCAGGCTCTTCTCGGTGACAACCAACAGTAAGACAAGGGTAATGGGTTCAAGCTGGAACACAAGAGGTTCCACTTAAATTTGAGAAGAAACTTCTTCTCAGTGAAGGTGACGGAACACTGGAACAGGCTGCCCAGGGGGGTTGTGGATTCTCCTTCTCTGGAGACATTCAAAACCCACCTGGACGCCTTCCTGTGTAACCTCACCTAGGTGTTCCTGCCCTGGCAGGGGGATTGGACTAGATGATCTTTCGAGGTCCCTTCCAATCCCTAACATTCTGTGATTCTGTAAAGAGTGAGAGCAGGCTCCACATGCCTGCCTCTGCCAGCCCGTCCCCTGCTCCAGGACCAGCTCCCGCCCTGGCTGAGGCGGCAGCTTCTCCTCCTTCCCTTCTCGCACCCGGGCAGCAAAGGACCCTGTGCCCTGCAGAGCAAACACTGCGCTGCAGGGAGCGCGGTGGGCAGCTCTGGAAACCTGAGGCTCGCTGGTGCTGGGGCCTTGGCCCGGGGAAAGTCCTGCTGCCGGGGCAAGGTGCTGGGTGTCCTCCCTGCCACCACCGGCCCGGTGGCTGCAGCCAGGCAGCTCCGGGGACCCAGACGGCTGCGGGGCCAACGTGGCCCTTGCTCTGCTTTTGTGGCCCTGCCGGATGCCACTCTCCCTCCCCATCCAGCCAATGTTTCTCTTGCCTGGGGTCAGGCCCTTGCCCCAGCAGGGACCGTCCACACTCCTTGTGCGAGGGACTTGCTGCAAACCCACGTTTCTGCCCTGGCCTCTTGCCCACACACGCTCACTGCACCTGCAGAGGGAAGGTCTGCGGCGGCTCTTTCTTCACAGTGTAGGTGAATCTCCCCAGCACAGTTTCCTCCTCGCCTTCCTCATCCAGTCCCTTGGAGATAAAGCACAGGGGAGCAGGTCAGACTCGACCCGACGACGAGGAAAGGCTCATGCCAGAGCCAGGCCCGTGATCTGAACCCCATTCCTGCGGCTCCGGCACAGTCTGGCACAGGATGCGGTGGGGCTGAGTCTCCTCCTTGTCTCGTGCTCAGAGTCCTGGAGGTGCTGAGCCAAAACACGCTGAGCAAATCTTACGAGGGGGGACACCGCCCCATGTGTCCCTTGCAATGTCCCCTCAGGGAACAGCAGTCCTTGGGAGCACAGCAATCTCGGCAGATGCGCAGAGAGCACCGAGTCCCCATTACAGCGTGTCCCCGTGCCTGGTCCCAGCTCCCAGTGCCCGGCAGAGACTTACAGAGATGGTGAAATCTCGGGGGGCACTGCTGACAGTCCCCAGCGGAGAGGCGGCCTTTGAGGTGTGTTGTATGACGACAGCCGTTGGTTGTATTTGTGTGGGCAAGCGGATTAGCACCTCACTCCGAGACCCTTGGAAAGGCCAGCAGTATCCCGGGGATGTGTCCGGCTGAAAGCAGAGGCCAAGAGCAATGAACATGGGGCCGTGACGGGCCCCGCTGGGCTCCCGTGCAGCCAGAAGCACAGACGGCACTGCGCCTGTGGGCTGGAATTGCGCTCGACATGTGTGTTGGGAAGCGGGCAGAAGCGTCCGGCTGTGTTCCTGGTTCTGAAAAGAGGACAACAGCCAGCCAGTGGGAACCATCCGATACCCTGCACCGGAGTCAGGGCTTTCAGAAAACCTCTCATTTTGGCCAGCAGCTCTGCAGCCTCCCCCACCCTGCACTGCCCCACTGGGAGGGGGACAGTCAGAGCTGTGGTGGGGAAATGGGGTCCCGAAGGAGAAGCTCCTTCAGCCAGCAGTGACCAGGGATGGCGAGCAGCAAGCTCAGCTCAGCTCAGGCCCCTTCTGAGGGCAACTGCGTGTTCTAGGGAGCCAAGCCCTGTGTCAGACCTCAGCTGTCATGCACCGGACCAGTGGCCACGGCCTTGAGGACACCACTGGCCTGAGGGGAGATGCCCCAGTGCTGGCCCCCAACTTTATAAAACGCAAGAGAAGCAGCTCTGAGGGTTTCTGCTACTCTACCTGCACAAAGCTTTCCAGACGCGGTGGAGCACACAGGAATCAAAACACACTACAGAACCCTGTGCAGCGGTTGCATGATTTCTGTAGGTCGATGGCAGCCCCTGAAGGCAGAAGAGAGTAGCTGACTGCAAGAAGCCTCAGGCTTGGAGGAGCTGGTGGCTGCAGGACACTTGGAGGGCAGCCTGCCAGCCTTGCAGGCAGCACCACGTGCTCGGAGGTGCCCCAGGAAAAGGAGGGGATCCCCGTGCCTGGGGATGGTGTTTCTCTCCCAGCAGCACAAAGAGAAGGGCTGTGGGTGCTGGGAGGCAGCAAGCCCCACAGGAAGGGCAGCAGACCCAAGGCAAGGCCTCGCTGTGTGGACAGCAAAGGACGACCCATCCGCTCGCTTTTGTTCACCAGGAAGGCTCAGTGCAAAGGCAAAGGGCAGAAATGCTGTCCGGGCATGGCTGGGGCTCCAGCGAGGGCTCTGATGGCAGGGCTGGGGTGAGCCCAAGGGAGCCGCTCGGCCACAGTCGTGCTCTTGGTCCCTGTGGCTTCATGCCACCCCTCTCTGCCCCAGAGAGCAGCGTCTGCAGCACAACCTGCTTTTGGGAGCGCTAAGCACGACAAGCTCAGTGCGATGAGAGCCCTGCCTGCCTGCGCCCATCCGCACCTGGGGTTTTCAGAGCCCAGTCAGACATCCCCGTGTTTGCAGACATTGTGTCTCTCATTTGCTGAAATTCCTGGGAAAGACAGAAAGGAACAGGGAAATGGCCACGTCAGACCTGGCCAGGAGAAGGGGCTTTACAGTGGAGCAGCTCAACCAGCAGCCCCTGGCAAGGGACGGGTGTGTGGGCTGAACAGGAAAAGAACACACGCTGGCCCAGGAAGGGCCTTGTGCGGAGCCCTGCTCATCCCAGCCCTCCTTCCCAAAGTGCAGGATCACCTTCATCAGAGTACTGATCTCTGCAGCCAGCCATGCTGTCTCATCTCTCAGCTCTTGCACCTCTTGGGCTTGTTGCCTCCACAGAGCGAGCGTGTTCCTGCAGTCAGCAGGAAAGCAGATCTTGTCAGAGAGCTGCCCAGCCCAGCCCAGAGGCTCCAGTTCGCAAGTCCTTCCTTCCCCTCCAGGTTTAGCAAAAGGCCCAGGCAGGAGCGAAAGGCACGAGCCCTGGGCGCTGTGCAAGTGAGCGCAAGTAGCGTGGGCTCATCTGCCGGTACCCAGCAAAGCTGCTGCAGGTCAGGAAAGAGGAGAGGGCTCTTACCGCAGGGACCTCAGCTCAGCTGCAGGCAGCCCCAGCAGCACCTGAAAGTGAAAGGGTCCCAGAGCTGCCGGGGCTTTCCAGAGCCAGCAGCTCTAGGAAGGCACGGCAGAAGCTGGTGCTGATTTTGTGGGTCACTGGCTGGAGCTGGAGGATGGGGCAAACTACCCACCCACCCATCACCAGCAGTGCTCCTCAGCAGGACTTCCCTGTCCCATAACACTAGTCACTGACATGTGGCACATCCTGTGTCCACAGCCTCCACATCAGCATCAAGGTGCCACAGAAAGCACCAGCTGCAATTCAGATCTCCAAGAGAGTTGTTTTACCCGGGCTTTCTAACAATCCCCATAGTCACAGAGTCTCCTCCTACACCATGGTGGCAAGAGGCTGGCTGATGACATGGGGAAGGGGTGCAGAGAGAGGCAGCAGGTCCAAGCAGGGACCATCTCCCTGGGCCTCAGGCCTCTGCACAGCCCTAGTTTCAGGAAAAACTTGATGCCCCATAGCTACACCCCATTTCCCCTCCCTGCTCTGCATGTAGAGAGCATGTTGAGAGCTCCCTGAGCTGCAGACATGGCAGGCAAAAAGGGCCCCCCCCAGCTGCACTCTCTCATGCTCCAGCTTGCACCCTGTGCCTCTGTGCATCTGCTGGCAGCAGGCCAGTCCTCATGGAGAGCACCTAGCCTCATGGAGGTGAGGATCGTGAAGATCCTCTTCTTTTTCAAGGCAACCACGTCTTTCCCAAAAGAGTCCTGGGGTTAGTAGTGCTCAAGGGCAGAGCCCAGCACACGCAGGATTTTCTCTTACAAGCTAAGGAGCAGCAGTTTTGCAGGAGTCAGGGTCTCCTTGTTGGGACGCTGCCAGCCTCCCCCTGTTTGTCCTGAGCCACCAGCACCCGTCATCTCCACGTGAGCACAGGACATATGTTGTACTCATAGGGTAGAGATGCTTGGGCTGAGGGATTTCTGGAAGGAGAGCATAGCCACTGACAGACTGAAGACCAACCCTGGGCAAAGAAACCAGAAAAAGCCCGAGGACCCTTCTCGAGGACACTGATCCAGCGCATGTGAGATCTCTGAAAAGTGATGGCTGCTGGTCCTTCCTCCCTGGAGCAGGGCCAGGGTTATGCCCTGTAGAGGCGGGGTGCTGGTTGCACCCTGGGGGTGGAGGATGAAGGGCTGGCAGGATCCCCTGGCAGGCAGGGCACTGACAGCGTGGCTGGGGAGGGAGGGTGGATGAGGCTCTGGCCTCTCAGGCTCTACTGTACTGGGATACCCCATGGTTACTACAGTATCCCACAAAGACATGGACATGGTAGCTGGCTCCCTGTGGTCACATAGGGGAGGTGGCTCCATGTCTCCCTTGGGGCAGTGTGATACTGGTTCTGTAGGGCCATGGGTCCCGGCTGAGACAGGCCGGCTTGGTACAATCATAAGGTGAAAGGCAGCACTGAACTTATGCTCATTTTCTCTGGCTGAGCTCAGGCAGAACTCACGCAGAGCTAAGACTTCCACACTCACGGCAGGGTTCCAAGCCTCAGAGCTCTTACTTTGCCTACAGCCCTTTACAGCTTCCCCATCCTGAAAGCCCAGCCCTGCATTAGGGTTCGTGTGTCTCACCCGCTAGCTGATGTCCCCAGAAGAGGGACAAACATCAGATATGTTCTCTGGGACCTGAGTGGGCACAGCTGCATATCTTGCCAGGTTGCTGCCAGCTCCTCTTCTTCAGAGGGCTGTTAATGGCCCTCTTGGAGCAGCTTTTCTCCTCTTCATCTTGGGGAGAAATGAAGCTCTACTCCAAGCTTACGACCTGTTTTTTCTGCTGCAGGAATGCTGACTGCCCAGGGCGGGACACTCACCAAGAGCCCCGAATCTGCTACCAAGGAAACACCTGCCACAAGAAAACAGCCACCAGGATACCACAAGTTCCTTCCAGGTGGGAGACAGTGGCTCACAGTGATGTGGGGCTGGGCTTGGTGGCCACTCACTCATTTTCTCCCACACTGCAGTGTGGTGGACCTTTCCAGCTGGTGCCCTGATCCTCCTGAGAGGGGGGTGCACCTATGGAAGGGAAAAGATGGGGCCAGTCTCTGCATCAGCTCTGCACCACATGAGCCAAGACCCTGGCCAGAAGACGGGCTTTGGGAAGCCTCCAAGGAGACATCCCTGCCATGGTGAGACAGGGTAGAAGAAGCAGAAGCAGCACAAAAAGAAGCAGCAGCAGCAGCAGCGGGGAAGCACAACCGCTTCTCACCCTGAATGCCCCCCAGCCCCACAGCACCAGCCTGCTGCTGGGGAGGCAGCTGAGGCCTGGCGGTATATGGGCAGAGGGGAGCAGCTGCCCTCCTCCAAATCCCCACCTCTTCCCTGGGCCTCTGCAGCACGAAGACCAGAGCCATCTCCAAAGCACCCCAAAGGCTTCTCTGCCTCAGCAGAGACCCACCAGGACTTCCCAGCTGCAGAAGCACTTTCCCCGCGAGGCCCAGCAGAGCAAGGGCTGAGCTCTCCCGCGACTCTGCCAGAGGCTGCCCAGACACACTTGCACAGTGGTTGCTCCAGGTGCCCAGGAACAGTTGTGCTGGAGAACAGCAGGAACCCGTGAGTCTCCTGGTGGTACTCTGCACAGCAGGACCATAGGGTTTTGCACTGGGGGGTTGAGGCGCTGTCAGCTGAGACTCTTCCTCACTCACAGCGGGTTTCTCAAGCTCTGGGACTACTGCTCTGCCCACAGCCCTTGCTGGCTGCTCCACACTGTCTCCACCGCCTGCCTTTAGGCTCCAGGTGTCCCACCTGCCAGGTGACGCCCCGATGAGGAACGAGCCCTGGTACCAGTTTGCTAGGAGCTGCGTGGACCCCGCTGTCACCAGGAGGAATGAACCTGCCATGGGCACACCGCCACCAGCACATAGCAGACTCCCTCCAGCCCCGAGCTGGTGGGTTACAGTGCTCTGGCCTGCTGAAGACCAAACTGTGCAAGAGGACATCCCACACCGCTCTGAGCCAGTCCCACCCGGTTCCAGGCAGCTAGGCAGGAGGCGGAACCAGCCCTGCCCACCGTTTGCAGAACAGAACCAATTAGGAGAGGTGGTGTGGCTCTGAAGTCCTCAGACGCCTTTCTAAAGGGGCGGAGTGGGCTCAGGGCAAGAACCAGAAATGTCAGGGTGGAGAGAGAGAGGAAAAGAAAATGGCAGTAGTGCAGCAGGCTGGGGGGGATGTCCCGATAGGGACAGGTCTGTCTGTCCTAAAGGATTTGCTTGAGTGGCTCTTCCTTCAATACGAGGAATGCTATTTAATAGGGTCCTCCCAGGCAAGTTAATTAGATAGGAAAAATGCCCCGAATAAATAGTTAGCTTGGATTTGTCACAGACAATGGTGGACACTATGGCCAAAGCCTAGACCCAAGGTGGCCTGGGACTAAAGTAAGTGCAGGGACGGTGACACTCCGTCCTTCCCTTCTCACACCCAGGCGGCAAAGGACCCTGTGCCCTGCAGAGCAAACACTGCGCTGCAGGGAGCGCGGTGGGCAGCTCTGGAAACCTGAGGCTCGCTGGTGCTGGGGCCTTGGCCCGGGGAAAGTCCTGCTGCCGGGGCCAGGTGCTGGGTGTCCTCCCTGCCACCACCGGCCCGGTGGCTGCAGCCAGGCAGCTCCGGGGACCCAGACGGCTGCGGGGCCAACGTGGCCCTTGCTCTGCTTTTGTGGCCCTGCTGGATGCCACTCTCCCTCCCCATCCAGCCAATGTTTCTCTTGCCTGGGGTCAGGCCCTTGCCCCAGCAGGGACCGTCCACACTCCTTGTGCGAGGGACTTGCTGCAAACCCACGTTTCTGCCCTGGCCTCTTGCCCACACACGCTCACTGCACCTGCAGAGGGAAGGTCTGCGGCGGCTCTTTCTTCACAGCGTAGGTGAATCTCCCCAGCACAGTTTCCTCCTCGCCTTCCTCATCCAGTCCCTTGGAGATAAAGCACAGGGGAGCAGGTCAGACTCGACCCGACGACGAGGAAAGGCTCATGCCAGATCCAGGCCCGTGATCTGAACCCCATTCCTGCGGCTCCGGCACAGTCTGGCACAGGATGCGGTGGGGCTGAGTCTCCTCCTTGTCTCGTGCTCAGGGTCCTGGAGGTGCTGGGCCAAAACACGCTGAGCAAATCTTACGAGGGGGGACACCGCCCCATGTGTCCCTTGCAGTGTCCCCTCAGGGAACAGCAGTCCTTGGGAGCACAGCAATCTCGGCAGATGCGCAGAGAGCACCGAGTCCCCATTACAGCGTGTCCCCGTGCCCGGTCCCAGCTCCCAGTGCCCGGCAGAGACTTACAGAGATGGTGAAATCTCGGGGGGCACTGCTGACAGTCCCCAGCGGAGAGGCGGCCTTTGAGGTGTGTTGTATGACGACAGCCGTTGGTTGTATTTGTGTGGGCAAGCGGATTAGCACCTCACTCCGAGACCCTTGGAAAGGCCAGCAGTATCCCGGGGATGTGTCCGGCTGAAAGCAGAGGCCAAGAGCAATGAACATGGGGCCGTGTGGGGCCCCGCTGGGCTCCCGTGCAGCCAGAAGCACAGACGGCACTGCACCTGTGGGCTGGAATTGCGCTCGACATGTGTGTTGGGGAGCGGGCAGAAGCGCCCGGCTGTGTTCCTGGTTCTGAAAAGAGGACAACAGCCAGCCAGTGGGAACCATCCGATACCCTGCACCGGAGTCAGGGCTTTCAGAAAACCTCTCATTTTGGCCAGCAGCTCTGCAGCCTCCCCCACCCTGCACTGCCCCACTGGGAGGGGGACAGTCAGAGCTGTGGTGGGGAAATGGGGTCCCGAAGGAGAAGCTCCTTCAGCCAGCAGTGACCAGCGATGGCGAGCAGCAAGCTCAGCTCAGCTCAGGCCCCTTCTGAGGGCAACTGCGTGTTCTAGGGAGCCAAGCCCTGTGTCAGACCTCAGCTGTCATGCACCGGACCAGTGGCCACGGCCTTGAGGACACCACTGGCCTGAGGGGAGATGCCCCAGTGCTGGCCCCCAACTTTATAAAATGCAAGAGAAGCAGCTCTGAGGGTTTCTGCTACTCTACCTGCACAAAGCTTTCCAGACGCGGTGGAGCACACAGGAACCAAAACACACTACAGAACCCTGTGCAGCGGTTGCATGATTTCTGTAGGTCGATGGCAGCCCCTGAAGGCAGAAGAGAGTAGCTGACTGCAAGAAGCCTCAGGCTTGGAGGAGCTGGTGGCTGCAGGACACTTGGAGGGCAGCCTGCCAGCCCTGCAGGCAGCACCGCGCGCTCGGAGGTGCCCCAGGAAAAGGAGGGGATCCCCGTGCCTGGTGATGGTGTTTCTCTCCCAGCAGCACAAAGAGAAGGGCGGTGGGTGCTAGGAGGCAGCAAGCCCCACAGGAAGGGCAGCAGACCCAAGGCAAGGCCTCGCTGTGTGGACAGCAAAGGACGACCCATCCGCTCGCTTTTGTTCACCAGGAAGGCTCAGTGCAAGGCAAAGGGCAGAAATGCTGTCTGGGCATGGCTGGGGCTCCAGCGAGGGCTCTGATGGCAGGGCTGGGGTGAGCCCAAGGGAGCCGCTCGGCCACAGTCGTGCTCTTGGTCCCTGTGGCTTCATGCCACCCCTCTCTGCCCCAGAGAGCAGCGTCTGCAGCACAGCCTGCTTTTGGGAGCGCTAAGCACGACAAGCTCAGTGCGATGAGAGCCCTGCCTGCCTGCGCCCATCCGCACCTGGGGTTTTCAGAGCCCAGTCAGACATCCCCGTGTTTGCAGACATTGCGTCTCTCATTTGCTGAAATTCCTGGGAAAGACAGAAAGGAACAGGGAAATGGCCACGTCAGACCTGGCCAGGAGAAGGGGCTTTACAGTGGAGCAGCTCAACCAGCAGCCCCTGGCAAGGGACGGGTGTGTGGGCTGAGCAGGAAAAGAACACACGCTGGCCCAGGAAGGGCCTTGTGCGGAGCCCTGCTCATCCCAGCCCTCCTTCCCAAAGTGCAGGATCACCTTCATCAGAGTACTGATCTCTGCAGCCAGCCGTGCTGTCTCATCTCTCAGCTCTTGCATCTCTTGGGCTTGTTGCCTCCACAGAGCGAGCGTGTTCCTGCAGTCAGCAGGAAAGCAGATCTTGTCAGAGAGCTGCCCAGCCCAGCCCAGAGGCTCCAGGCTGGGCAGGAGCAGAGACGGAGGTGTTCGAGCCCCCTCTTCTTTCCCCAGTTCGCAAGTCCTTCCTTCCCCTCCAGGTTTAGCAAAAGGCCCAGGCAGGAGCAAAAGGCACGAGCCCTGGGCGCTGTGCAAGTGAGCGCAAGTAGCATGGGCTCATCTGCCGGTACCCAGCAAAGCTGCTGCAGGTCAGGAAAGAGGAGAGGGCTCTTACCGCAGGGACCTCAGCTCAGCTGCAGGCAGCCCCAGCAGCACCTGAAAGTGAAAGGGTCCCAGAGCTGCCGGGGCTTTCCAGAGCCAGCGGCTCTAGGAAGGCACGGCAGAAGCTGGTGCTGATTTTGTGGGTCACTGGCTGGAGCTGGAGGATGGGGCAAACTACCCACCCACCCATCACCAGCAGTGCTCCTCAGCAGGACTTTCCTGTCCCATAACACTAGTCACTGACATGTGGCACATCCTGTGTCCACAGCCTCCACATCAGCATCAAGGTGCCACAGAAAGCACCAGCTGCAATTCAGATCTCCAAGAGAGTTGTTTTACCCAGGCTTTCTAACAATCCCCATAGTCACAGAGTCTCCTCCTACACCATGGTGGCAAGAGGCTGGCTGATGACATGGGGAAGGGGTGCAGAGAGAGGCAGCAGGTCCAAGCAGGGACCATCTCCCTGGGCCTCAGGCCTCTGCACAGCCCTAGTTTCAGGAAAAACTTGATGCCCCATAGCTACACCCCATTTCCCCTCCCAGCTCTGCATGTAGAGAGCATGTTGAGAGCTCCCTGAGCTGCAGACATGGCAGGCAAAAAGGGCCCCCCCCAGCTGCACTCTCTCATGCTCCAGCTTGCACCCTGTGCCTCTGTGCATCTGCTGCCAGCAGGCCAGTCCTCATGGAGAGCACCTAGCCTCATGGAGGTGAGGATCGTGAAGATCCTCTTCTTTTTCAAGGCAACCACGTCTTTCCCAAAAGAGTCCTGGGGTTAGTAGTGCTCAAGGGCAGAGCCCAGCACACGCAGGATTTTCTCTTACAAGCTAAGGAGCAGCAGTTTTGCAGGAGTCAGGGTCTCCTTGTTGGGACGCTGCCAGCCTCCCCCTGTTTGTCCTGAGCCACCAGCACCTGTCATCTCCACGTGAGCACAGGACATATGTTGTACTCACAGGGTAGAGATGCTTGGGCTGAGGGATTTCTGGAAGGAGAGCATAGCCACTGACAGACTGAAGACCAACCCTGGGCAAAGAAACCAGAAAAAGCCCGAGGACCCTTCTTGAGGACACTGATCCAGCGCATGTGAGATCTCTGAAAAGTGATGGCTGCTGGTCCTTCCTCCCTGGAGCGGGGCCAGGGTTATGCCCTGTAGAGGCGGGGTGCTGGTTGCACCCTGGGGGTGGAGGATGAAGGGCTGGCAGGATCCCCTGGCAGGCAGGGCACTGACAGCATGGCTGGGGAGGGAGGGTGGATGAGGCTCTGGCCTCTCAGGCTCTACCGTACTGGGATACCCCATGGTTACTACAGTATCCCACAAAGACATGGACATGGTAGCTGGCTCCCTGTGGTCACATAGGGGAGGTGGCTCCATGTCTCCCTTGGGGCAGTATGATGCTGGTTCTGTAGGGCCATGGGTCCCGGCTGAGACAGGCCGGCTTGGTACAATCATAAGGTGAAAGGCAGCACTGAATTTATGCTCATTTTCTCTGGCTGAGCTCAGGCAGAACTCACGCAGAGCTAAGACTTCCACACTCACGGCAGGATTCCAAGCCTCAGAGCTCTTACTTTGCCTACAGCCCTTGACAGCTGCCCCATCCTGAAAGCCCAGCCCTGCATTAGGGTTCGTGTGTCTCACCCGCTAGCTGATGTCCCCAGAAGAGGGACAAACATCAGATATGTTCTCTGGGACCTGAGTGGGCACAGCTGCATATCTTGCCAGGTTGCTGCCAGCTCCTCTTCTTCAGAGGGCTGTTAATGGCCCTCTTGGAGCAGCTTTTCTCCTCTTCATCTTGGGGAGAAATGAAGCTCTACTCCAAGCTTATGACCTGTTTTTTCTGCTGCAGGAATGCTGACTGCCCAGGGCGGGACACTCACCAAGAGCCCCGAATCTGCTACCAAGGAAACACCTGCCACAAGAAAACAGCCACCAGGATACCACAAGTTCCTTCCAGGTGGGAGACAGTGGCTCACAGTGATGTGGGGCTGGGCTTGGTGGCCACTCACTCATTTTCTCCCACACTGCAGTGTGGTGGACCTTTCCAGCTGGTGCCCTGATCCTCCTGAGAGGGGGGTGCACCTATGGAAGGGAAAAGATGGGGCCAGTCTCTGCATCAGCTCTGCACCACATGAGCCAAGACCCTGGCCAGAAGACGGGCTTTGGGAAGCCTCCAAGGAGACATCCCTGCCATGGTGAGACAGGGTAGAAGAAGCAGAAGCAGCACAAAAAGAAGCAGCAGCAGCAGCAGCGGGGAAGCACAACCGCTTCTCACCCTGAATGCCCCCCAGCCCCACAGCACCAGCCTGCTGCTGGGGAGGCAGCTGAGGCCTGGCGGTATATGGGCAGAGGGGAGCAGCTGCCCTCCTCCAAATCCCCACCTCTTCCCTGGGCCTCTGCAGCACGAAGACCAGAGCCATCTCCAAAGCACCCCAAAGGCTTCTCTGCCTCAGCAGAGACCCACCAGGACTTCCCAGCTGCAGAAGCACTTTCCCCGCGAGGCCCAGCAGAGCAAGGGCTGAGCTCTCCCGCGACTCTGCCAGAGGCTGCCCAGACACACTTGCACAGTGGTTGCTCCAGGTGCCCAGGAACAGTTGTGCTGGAGAACAGCAGGAACCCGTGAGTCTCCTGGTGGTACTCTGCACAGCAGGACCATAGGGTTTTGCACTGGGGGGTTGAGGCGCTGTCAGCTGAGACTCTTCCTCACTCACAGCGGGTTTCTCAAGCTCTGGGACTACTGCTCTGCCCACAGCCCTTGCTGGCTGCTCCACACTGTCTCCACCGCCTGCCTTTAGGCTCCAGGTGTCCCACCTGCCAGGTGACGCCCCGATGAGGAACGAGCCCTGGTACCAGTTTGCTAGGAGCTGTGTGGACCCCGCTGTCACCAGGAGGAATGAACCTGCCATGGGCACACCGCCACCAGCACATAGCAGACTCCCTCCAGCCCCGAGCTGGTGGGTTACAGTGCTCTGGCCTGCTGAAGACCAAGCCGTGCAAGAAGACATCCCGAACCGCTCTGAGCCAGTCCCACCCGGTTCCAGGCAGCTAGGCAGGAGGCGGAACCAGCCCTGCCCACCGTTTGCAGAACAGAACCAATTAGGAGAGGTGGTGTGGCTCTGAAGTCCTCAGACGCCTTTCTAAAGGGGCGGAGTGGGCTCAGGGCAAGAACCAGAAATGTCAGGGTGGAGAGAGAGAGGAAAAGAAAATGGCAGTAGTGCAGCAGGCTGGGGGGGATGTCCCGATAGGGACAGGTCTGTCTGTCCTAAAGGATTTGCTTGAGTGGCTCTTCCTTCAATACGAGGAATGCTATTTAATAGGGTCCTCCCAGGCAAGTTAATTAGATAGGAAAAATGCCCCGAATAAATAGTTAGCTTGGATTTGTCACAGACAATGGTGGACACTATGGCCAAAGCCTAGACCCAAGGTGGCCTGGGACTAAAGTAAGTGCAGGGACGGTGACACTCCGTCCTTCCCTTCTCACACCCAGGCGGCAAAGGACCCTGTGCCCTGCAGAGCAAACACTGCGCTGCAGGGAGCGCGGTGGGCAGCTCTGGAAACCTGAGGCTCGCTGGTGCTGGGGCCTTGGCCCGGGGAAAGTCCTGCTGCCGGGGCCAGGTGCTGGGTGTCCTCCCTGCCACCACCGGCCCGGTGGCTGCAGCCAGGCAGCTCCGGGGACCCAGACGGCTGCGGGGCCAACGTGGCCCTTGCTCTGCTTTTGTGGCCCTGCTGGATGCCACTCTCCCTCCCCATCCAGCCAATGTTTCTCTTGCCTGGGGTCAGGCCCTTGCCCCAGCAGGGACCGTCCACACTCCTTGTGCGAGGGACTTGCTGCAAACCCACGTTTCTGCCCTGGCCTCTTGCCCACACACGCTCACTGCACCTGCAGAGGGAAGGTCTGCGGCGGCTCTTTCTTCACAGCGTAGGTGAATCTCCCCAGCACAGTTTCCTCCTCGCCTTCCTCATCCAGTCCCTTGGAGATAAAGCACAGGGGAGCAGGTCAGACTCGACCCGACGACGAGGAAAGGCTCATGCCAGATCCAGGCCCGTGATCTGAACCCCATTCCTGCGGCTCCGGCACAGTCTGGCACAGGATGCGGTGGGGCTGAGTCTCCTCCTTGTCTCGTGCTCAGGGTCCTGGAGGTGCTGGGCCAAAACACGCTGAGCAAATCTTACGAGGGGGGACACCGCCCCATGTGTCCCTTGCAGTGTCCCCTCAGGGAACAGCAGTCCTTGGGAGCACAGCAATCTCGGCAGATGCGCAGAGAGCACCGAGTCCCCATTACAGCGTGTCCCCGTGCCCGGTCCCAGCTCCCAGTGCCCGGCAGAGACTTACAGAGATGGTGAAATCTCGGGGGGCACTGCTGACAGTCCCCAGCGGAGAGGCGGCCTTTGAGGTGTGTTGTATGACGACAGCCGTTGGTTGTATTTGTGTGGGCAAACGGATTAGCACCTCACTCCGAGACCCTTGGAAAGGCCAGCAGTATCCCGGGGATGTGTCCGGCTGAAAGCAGAGGCCAAGAGCAATGAACATGGGGCCGTGACGGGCCCCGCTGGGCTCCCGTGCAGCCAGAAGCACAGACGGCACTGCGCCTGTGGGCTGGAATTGTGCTCGACATGTGTGTTGGGGAGCGGGCAGAAGCGCCCGGCTGTGTTCCTGGTTCTGAAAAGAGGACAACAGCCAGCCAGTGGGAACCATCCGATACCCTGCACCGGAGTCAGGGCTTTCAGAAAACCTCTCATTTTGGCCAGCAGCTCTGCAGCCTCCCCCACCCTGCACTGCCCCACTGGGAGGGGGACAGTCAGAGCTGTGGTGGGGAAATGGGGTCCCGAAGGAGAAGCTCCTTCAGCCAGCAGTGACCAGCGATGGCGAGCAGCAAGCTCAGCTCAGCTCAGGCCCCTTCTGAGGGCAACTGCGTGTTCTAGGGAGCCAAGCCCTGTGTCAGACCTCAGCTGTCATGCACCGGACCAGTGGCCACGGCCTTGAGGACACCACTGGCCTAAGGGGAGATGCCCCAGTGCTGGCCCCCAACTTTATAAAATGCAAGAGAAGCAGCTCTGAGGGTTTCTGCTACTCTACCTGCACAAAGCTTTCCAGACGCGGTGGAGCACACAGAAACCAAAACACACTACAGAACCCTGTGCAGCGGCTGCATGATTTCTGTAGGTCGATGGCAGCCCCTGAAGGCAGAAGAGAGTAGCTGACTGCAAGAAGCCTCAGGCTTGGAGGAGCTGGTGGCTGCAGGACACTTGGAGGGCAGCCTGCCAGCCCTGCAGGCAGCACCGCGCGCTCAGAGGTGCCCCAGGAAAAGGAGGGGATCCCCGTGCCTGGTGATGGTGTTTCTCTCCCAGCAGCACAAAGAGAAGGGCTGTGGGTGCTGGGAGGCAGCAAGCCCCACAGGAAGGGCAGCAGACCCAAGGCAAGGCCTCGCTGTGTGGACAGCAAAGGCCTTGTGCAGGCCCCTGTGTGTCCCAGCCATCTTTTTTGAAGTGCAGGATCACCTTCTTCATAGTGCTGAACCCTGCTGCCAGATGTGCCAGCTTGTGTCTCAGTGGTGGTTGGATCTGAGAGTTTTACAAGTTTTCATTCTCCTCTGTCTTCCATTGATATCTGCAAAGCATTCTTTACACTGTCACTTTAGTTTCTCCAAAATTAGATTATTACTACCTTATAATTAAACTGGCAGCACGGGTGAGAGGCTTGTGCTTTGTGATATCACATGCACAACAAGAAGGTTGAACAGATGGAAAAGTGAGGATAAGACAGTTTGACTACAATAGAACACATACTCCTCCGTTGTACATCCACTTCATAGTACCCAGGTATATTGTCATTACTACCTAGTTAAACAATGCATAGCTGAATACTTACACTAAGTAGTTACATGTGGGCTTTCATGTTGCTCATACTTTTACTCCACTATTCATCCAAATGCAATTAGTTCCACCATTGTTAATATTCATGATATATTACAGCCCTTTGTGACAACTGCAGTCAGTAAACCTGATGTCTGAATAGCTCCTTAGTAGATTACAAGGGAGGGAACAGATCTAATGCCAGATCCTGTGGTAAGAATGATATTGCAGTAATTAGGACAGAAGGGAAGGGCAAGAGAATTAGACTTTCATTGAGCTATTAGTAGGAAGCAGCAAACAACCTGCCTGCACTCTGTGTGTATTAGCTTTACCTGGGGCATCTGGAAAAGACATTTTGAAGAAGACTCCAAACCAGGTCATGGGACAGAAGATCCAAATGTCAAAGAAAAGAGGCACCTCTGCAACTCTCCCTGTTCATGATACTTGTATGCCCTACCTTGGTGGTTTGCAAAAAGACGACTCCAATCTGAGAGGCACTGTTTGGATGCTGAAGCTACCCTATAAACACATAGGGCTTGAAACATAGTGACCATGCAGAGCACCTCAGGCCTTGACAGATTTTACACTGCCTTGTAACGCAGTGTAATTCAAGTGATATTGAATGCAGTATTTACCAGGAAACACCTCGAGAGAACAGCATTTAGTTTGTTTTGTATGAGTACTGTGAATAGTCCATGGTTACTTTCATAGGGTGTGCCAAAATGCACTGGTTAAAAATGTTTCACGCTTCATTCCTAAAAACTGCTCTAGGAATACACTTTGCCCTTTCAAATTTAATTCTAGAAAAAGATTTTTTTTTTCACTTCACAGCATTATCAAGGTAAATTTTGAAAGACACAACATGCAGCTAAGAGAATATTTCCGCTTAACGTTGGAGGCAGATGGGAATCTGCTTCCTCTCTTAGCTTATAAAGACCTCTCATGTGGCTAAATCTCTTGAACTTCCATTTCTAGTGTTTTTCTAGTTATTCTAGTGTGATCCACAGAAATAGTATCATTGACACAATGTGCACGTACCCAGCAGGAGGCAAAAATAATGAACATGTCTATAATCATTTTAACTTAGTAAACAGGCAACAGTGGTAGATGAGATTTTAGAAAAATTATACCTTGGTGTACCACAATTCACTTGCATGTATTATAAAAATTCCTGCTTTAACAGGCCAAATTTTACAACAGTGATTATTTTGACAGGATGTGTATCTTGTAAATCAGCTTTGCAAATACAGCTCCTAAATAATAAGGCTATGAACTTTTTTTTTTCACTTTCTTATATTTGACAATGGTGACATCTTGTGGTAAGTTAACTCATGATATATAGCACCTGTTGCTTTTCCTGTCTTTGCTCTGCAGAGACAGCGTTATTGCTCTATGATGGAGTTCTGCAATCGACAGAAATGTAGTGTGTAACTTCACACTGGTGAGATACTAGATATTTTAACAAAATTAAACTAGAGTAAAATCGGTTTAGGTCACTGGTAAGAAAAGTGCCAGGAAAAAGTGTCTTAGTATGCTTTTTTGTTATATATGTCAAGTTTCAGCTCTTTCTATTGTCTGTGAATCCTCATAGCCAATTTCTGACTTCTATATTAGCAAGCACCCTATGGTCTTCTGCATGCTATTTAAAAAAAAAATTATTATTCTGGAATAAAAAACAGGGAAGTGCCTGCATTTAGTGGAAAGTAATCAAACCTGGAACTTCAGATTTGTCTCACCCATAGTTTGGCGTTTATTTGGCGTCTAGGCTGGGTTGTTTGGATATATTATAAAAGCTGTGTGAGAAAAAAGTACTAGGAATGTGAAAACTGCTAAGATCTTATATTAGTTATGTTCCTGGAGAGAAAACTTGTCAGCATTTTAGTATAAACATACTAGCATACTAACAAGGGCCACATGATGGCTGGTAGACTTGTGTAGATCTCTGTGTTTTGGTTAGAAGATAACCAAAAGATTGTCCTATTTTGGTTGTGAGCTGAACACTGGTGCCATCACCTCAGCAATACCTTCATTCCACTCCCATGTAAGTCAATAAAGACTGCATTTGGTCTGGCAGGCAGCTGAGTCAGTCAGCAGCCTGGCAGCTTGTGGCATTTCAAATGCTTATAGTCACCTGACGTTGCTACTTCTTCTAGAATTCCTGGTTTTCAGATTGTTAGGAAATGCTACCAAAATAACTTGGAACAGATCACTTGATGCAGGGGATGACTAAATGAGTTTTGCATCTTTACATCCTCAGTCTCGACGAAACTTTTCTTCCTTCTGGCTGCCAGTTAATTATTAAGTAGACAGCAGTTAGTGGGAAAAAAGTGTATTTTCTCTGCCTGTTATGCTGCTAAATTTCCTTTGGCTTGTTGTAGCTCTGTGTAAGTTAAGTGTTGAAAGAAATCTCGTACTCTATCTGCAGAAAGAAATGAGAAAAGAAGAAATCAAACCAGTAATAGTTGTAAGTAGCAGGTACCAGAAAGTTCATCATTCACATCTGGAAAGCCAAACACTTTTTGCTGAAGATAACTAGTTAATAAAGATATGAGATGGATGCAAAAGTATTTATGTATAATAACTGCCAGAAGAAGGGGACTGCAAATGTCACAGTCCTAAGCCTCCTCTTGTGTGTGATCTGCTGCAATAGAATGACTTGGACACTTTGTCCTCCCCAAAGTTACATAGCGAGTCCAAATATTATACCAGAATTACCAGCATTATTACAGTGCAAAGAAATCAGCTGCTGAAGCCTGTAAAAATCTGACTGTTTTGTTTGCCCTTTTAAACCAAAATACATCAGCCTGTTCACTAACAGGGAAAGAAGTGTCACTATAAGGTGAGTGAGCAGGCCAAATCATCAAGTGAAATAACCTTGTGGCTGCCTAGCACAGTCATGGTGACATGGATAGCTTTATCTGACCCTTGCAGGAAACGTGCTTGAGGTTTTTTGTTGTTGTTCTAGGCAGTTTTCCCTGCCATTCTATGTTTTGTTCATGTATGTGGCGGGGCTAGGAATGGAAGTGCGTAGTAAGGTACAGCTCCCAGGGATGCTGGCAAAGGAAACCTGACCCTGTGAGTTGCTTAATACACAGGCAAACATTCTGGTTTTGAAAGTGTTTTTAAGTGTCCCACAGATGCATTATGCTTATTAATACATGAACTGCAGTGCCTGCAACATCAGTGGAGTCTTAGATTTCAGTTAGGGGCTGAAATTTCCATGAGGAGGACTCTGGAGGTTCCCCTATCAAGTCATAGCCCAAGCACCCAGGGCAGAACCAATGCAAGCGATCAGTGTTGGTGGAAACAGCAGTCTGCACTGGTACAAGTAGCATCATTAACACTAAAGAAAGCATCAGTGCATCTAGGGCTGAACTAGTAAGGGAACATATAATATACAGAAATAATATGATGAGCGAGCACCTCACCCTTTGGGAACACCAGAAGGGTTAAGATACACCTTGGCACAATTACTTTTGCATGACCAGAAGGAAAAAAAATGTTAGAAAAGTCAGGGATTTCATATCTTAGACTTCATACACAGAATACTAAATGTCTGAACTGCCCATGTGTTGAACATCTGATATAGGTCTGATAGCAGAAGTAAATTACAAAACGATCTCTCAGAGATGCTTATCTAAAATACTAGACCTGTTGAAAGCAGTGGCAAAATCATATCATAAGGATTGTTCACTGGCCTAATTCTGCTCTCTCATGTAGCACTTTAAATTGGTTAAAAAGCTTTACCTGGGTTGTTACTGGCACTTCACCACTCTAGAGACATTTTCAGCAGGAGCATTCGACAATTTATCACCATGTAAGGCCTAAGCTGGAAAAAGAAATTGAAGTTGTTTGTCATTTCTGTTATCAAGATATAGAACTGATTTGCCCTATGAATAACACAGAACGACTAAGGTCAGATTGGACCTCTGGAGATCATCTAGTTCAACCCTCTGGTCATGCAGGACCATCCAGAGCTGTTTGCCCAGGGCAGTGTCCAGATGGCCAACTGCAATCCTGGCTTTTATCAAGAGTAGTGTGGCCAGCAAGACTAGGGAAGTGATTGTCCCCCTGTACTCGGCACTGGTGAGGCCCCACCTTGAATCCTGTGTTCAGTTTTGGGCCCCTCACTACAGGAAAGACATTGAGTTGCTGGAGAGAGTTCAGAGAAGGGCAATGAAGCTGGTGAGGGGTCTGGAGCACAAGTCTGATGAGGAGCGGCTGAGGGAACTGGGGCTGTTTAGCCTGGAGAAAAGGAAGCCGAAGGGAGACCTTATAGCTGTCTACAACTACCTGAAAGCAGGTTGTAGCATGGAGAGTGTTGGTCTCTTCTCCCAAGTAGCAAATGATAGGATGACAGGAAATGGCCTCAAGTTGCACCAGGGGAAGATTAGATTGGATATTATGAAAAATTTCCTCACAGAAGGGGTTGTGAATCACTGGAACAGGCTGCCCAGGGAAGAGGGTGAGTCATCATCCCTGGATGTGTCTAAAAGGTGCATAGATGAGGTTCTTAGCGACATGGTTTAGTGCCAGTGTTAGGTTAATGGTTGGACTCAATGATCTTGAGTATCTCTTCCAACCTAAATGATTCCATGATTCTATGATTCTGTGGTTCTATGATTCCATTCCCTGACCTGATTCTCTTCCACCAAGGGTGTATCTTTGTTGCTCCATATTTTTCCTCTTGTCTCTGGGATTCCCAAAGGATGGTCTTGCTAGTAAAGCCTGAGGCAAAGAAGGCCTTCCGTACCTCAGCCTCTTCCATGTCATATGTAACCAGGTCCCCTATCTCATTCAGCAATGTGCTCACATTTTTCCTAGTCTTCCTTTTGTCACCTATACACTTATAAAGGCCCTTCTTGTTCTCTTTCACATCCTCAGCCAGGTTCAATTTCATTGGACTTTAGCTTTCCTAACTTCATCCTTTCATGCTTGGAGAACATCTCTATATTTGTCCCAGGTTACTTGTCCTTGCTTCCACCCTCTGTATACTTCCTTTTTGTGCTTGAGTTTGCTCAGGAGCTCCTTGTTCATCCACAGAGGCCTCCTAGTATTTTTGCCTGACTTCCTATTCTTTGGGACGGACCACTCTTGAGCTTGGAGGTGATACGCAAATTAATCAGCTTTCTTGGACACCTCCTCCCTCCAGGACCTTATCCCACTGGACTCTTCCAAGAAGGTCTTTGAAGAGGCCAAGTTCTGCTCTCTTGAAGTCCAGGGTTGTGAGATTCCTTTTTACCCTCCTTCCTCCCCTCAGGATCCTGAACTTCACCACCTCATGGTCACTGCAGCCAAAGCCGCCTTTGATCTTCACATTCCCAACGACTGTTGGTGTGTATGAAGTTCAGCAGGGCATCTCTCCTTGTTGGTCCCACTGTCACTTGGAGGAGGAAGCATTGTTAATGCACTCCAGTTATCTCCAGGACTGCTTATGTAGTACTGCTCTGTTGTCTCTCCAGCAGATATCAGGGTGGTGGAACTCTCCCTTGAGGACCAAGACCTGCAAATGTGAGGCTGCTCCCATCTGTCTGTAGAGGGCCTCATGCATTTGTTCTTCCTAGGCATGTGGTGTGTAGCAGACACCCACTGTAACATCACCTTTACCTTTACTATCTTTAATCCTTAGCCATAAACTCTCATTTGGCTCCTCATCTATCCCCGGGCAGAGCTCCATACACTGCAGCTGCTCTCTTACGTAAAGGGCACGTCCCACTCCTCATCTTTCTTTCCCACCCTTTCTAAAGAGCCTATATCCCTTCATTGCAACACTCCAGTAATGGGACCAACCATACCATGTCTCTGTGATCCCAACAAGAACATAGCCCTGCAACTGCACACATATCTCTAACTTGTGTTTATTCCCACACTGCATGTATTAGTGTGCACTTTAGAGGGGCACCCCAGCACATCCACCTCCTAGAAAGGGTTTTGGGGATATCTCCATAATCGTGCCTTGTAGGCGCCACCTTGCCTATAAGAAAATCGTGAAAGTGACTTCATTTAAGCTCAGTTTTCTTGATTTTAAAGCTCTCTTTCTGAGTCCAGCCATCCTACTGGCAAAAAAAAGCTTTGGCCCGCTAAGTGATTTGGATCCCATCTATTCTAGAGACTGATCTGCAAACAGGGTCCTGTGGTCATAGAACTCCAAACCCTTTCACCAACACGAGTTCTGCAGCTAGTTATTTACATGTGCCATTAGTGCCTTCCTCCTCACATCTTTTTCTTTCCGCAGCAGGACTGAGAACACCACCTGGGCACCCAGGACCTTGACTACTGCCCCCAGAGCTCTGTGGTCACTTTTGATACTGTCCAAGTCTCCCCTAGCAGTATCATTTGTGCCCCCATGGAAGATCAGCAGGGGGTAGTAGTCAGAGTCAGACAAACCTCAGCTGTCCCTGCACAATTGCCTGGATCCAGGTCCCTCACAGGCAGCAACCCTCTCTAGTTGACAGGTCAGGTCAACAGATGGGTGCCTCTGTCCCCTGCAGCAAGGAGTCACCCATTACAATTAATCACTGTTTCTTCTTGGTAGTATTCCATGCTTTAGGGTCAGATCCTTTGCTTGAAGGCACATAAGACTCTTCAAATTTGAGGGCAGTGAACCTATTTTATTGTTGGAAGCTCATAGGTCAGGTATAAGTCTTCCTTTTTGTGCCAGAAGTCACCAGCTTCCCCACTTACCATTCTCCAGAAGTTGCACTTACCTCTCATGAGGTTCAACAAGGGCAAGATCCTGCACCTGAGTTGGGGCAACCCCCAGTATCAATACAGGCTGGGGGATGAAGGGATTGAGAGCAGCCCTGCAGAGAAGGACTTGGTGGTACTGGTGGATGAAAGATTGGACATGAGCCAGCAATGTGCGCTTGTAGCCTAGAAGGACAATCGTATCTTGGGCTGCATGAAAAAGGAGTGTGGCCAGCAGGTCAAGGGAGGTGATTCTGTCCCTCTGCTCTGGTGAGACCCCACCTGGAGTCCTGCATCCAGCTCTGGAGCCCTCAGCACAGGACAGACATGGACCTGTTGGACCTGTTGGAGAGGGGCCAGAGGAGCCACAGAAATGATCAGAGGTCTGGAACAGCTCTGCTGTGAGGACAGGCTGAGAGGGTTGGGGTGTTCAGCCTGCAGAAGAGAAGGCTCCAGGGATACCTTATTGTGGCCTTTCAGTACTTAAAAGGGGCCTATAAGAAAGATGGGGACAGACTTTTTAGTAGGGCCTGTGGTGATAGGAGAAAGGGTAATGATTTTAAATTAAAACGGGGTAGATTTAGACTAGATATAAGGAAGAATTTTCTTTTTATTATAAGAGTGGTGAAGCACAGGAAGAAGTTTCCCAGAGAGGTTATAGATGCCTCATCCGTGGAGACATTCAAGGTCAGGCTGGAAGGAGCTCTCAGGAAGTTGAAGATGTTCCTGCTCATTGCAGGGGGGTTGGACTAGATGACCTTTAAAGGTCACTTCCAACCCAAACTATTCTGTGATCCTATGAAGCTGAGGAAGCAACAGATCTCCCCAATTCTCCCATCCCTTTTCCAGGTTATCAGAAGGCCAGGGGCCTCTGCTGAACTTGCTCCAGTGTATCCATGTCATCCCTATGTTTTGGGGGATCCGAAACTGGACCCAGCAATCCAGAGTTGCCTCACAAGTGCCGAGTGAGTAGCACGGCCGGATAACCTCCCTGGATCTGCTGTCTGCACCCTTGCCAGCACAGCCAAGGACAAGGCTGAGCTTCTTTGCTGCAATGCCATTTCCCAGATGATCAGCCCTAAGGCTATACTGCGGCACAGGGTAGTCATGAGACATAATCATTTACTGCAGTTTGTCAGGATCGGTGAGAAGGACAAATTCTGAACTAGTCAAGAGATTTTGCCTAAACGTACACTGGAATCAATTTTGTCTCTTTGGTTTAGAAACTGGGACTTGGATTTGAAGTCTGTGGAGTCATAACTCAATGTGTTCACCTTTGCTTTCTCCCCATTGATGTTTATGTAAAGGAATAGGTAAACACTGTTGCTCTGCTAAAAATGTTCAAGAGGTCAGAGAACAAAATATTGCTTATCCTGCACAAACTGTCCCTATCTTGCAGTACAGTTGCTAAAGAAATAATCTAAATCATCAGACTGAATTGAACGTTATGTGATTGGTGGTTGTATCTCCCTGAGATAGCTGAGTCAGAGATTTGGTTACCAGGGGATCTCTGCACGCTGTAAACCTTGAAACCTAGCAAAACAGGTGGTTTCTCAGAAATAATTCTTCAGAAACCTTAGCGCAGTCACATCTGGCACTTACATGTCTAAAAGGCTCCAGGGCCCAGTGAGGAGGTCTCTATCACACTGCCATAGCAGAGTTGTCAGGCACCTGGGGTGCCAGGGTCTGAAGGTCGGCAGTTTCTTATCCTGGCATGGGTAGGCGGCAGATCTGCACCGTGATTAGGCTGGAGAAGCTGCAGCTGTGTCCAACGTGATTATGACTTTCCAAAAGTGAGTCTGGTGCATCAACGACCTTGTCTCAGGTCTGTCCTACAGAGGTCACTGCAAACCCACTTCTGAGACAATTGCAATGGTGTTTCACAGTACCATCGCACTAATACTGCACAGTGACAAATAAAAATGTCGTGTATTCTTCATAGACAGATTCCATGTAACTGTGAGAGTAAGACATTACCAAACATTGTGTTTTGACTTAACTTCTTGATTTCTTTTTCAATATATAAAGGAGCCTTAAAAGAAAAATGGAAAGAGACGTTTTACCAGGGCCTGTAGAGACAGGACAAGGGGCAATGGTTTTAAACTGAGAGAGGGTAGATTTAGATTAGACATAAGGAAGAAATTTTTTATGATGAGGATGGTGAGACATTGCAACACGTTGCCCAGAGAAGTTGTGGATATCCTGTCATTGGAAGTGTCCAACGTCAGGTTTTACAAGCTGACCTAGTGAAAGATATCTCTGCCCATTGCAGGGGGGGTTGGAGTACATGATCTTTAAAGGTCCCTTCCAACCAAAACCATTCTATGATTCTATGATTCTAACTAATAAACCCTCCTGGTTGTTTACTAGCTTAAGAGTATAGAAAAGACATGAAAGTATAGTGAAATGCAGAACTTTGAAAAAAAGATACTTGAATACAGGTACTTTATAATAACAAAAAGTAACTCCAGAGCCTGTCAGGCTTGAATACCAGCCAAAAATAAATCCACTGATTTTATGCCTGTTATTTGAGCAAGCAGTATCTTCTGTTGTCCATACAGTAAAAGGTGTACAGTAAGAAGCAGATTAATCTCAGAACGGAACTATGTTATAACGGCTGCTCTGTCTTGAGCAGAATAATCATAGGATCCTAAGAAATCACCTAATGATCTTATTATGCCATGTAACAAAAATGATCTTAGAAGCTGAGATTACAATATTGCAATTGAAGACAGGTGGCTGGCTTTCTTTTCCCCATGCAGTTTATATTATTAATTTATTAGTTTAATCTGTAATTTTAAAAAAGATTCACCATTGAACTTTAACAGTTGGCCAACTTCCAAAATACCTCATCCAGAGCAGAGAAAGGCAAGTTAAATTTCATTCTACTAAGCCCTGAGGTGGTGTGGTCTTCAAACTCGTATCTTTTCAAGAGCTCCAGTAAGACCTGAGTGAAAAAATGTGATGCCAAGCTCCCAGTAAATAAGACTCAGTGCCTAATTCTCATGACTAGGTCCCCTTTTCTTACTTCTTTTTTTTCTTCCTCAATAATATCAGGGATTTTAAAACAGGGCAAATGTGTTCCATGGAGTGAGGAACCCAAAATAGCACACATGTACCTGGCAAAGGAGAGAGGCCGGCTGAAGAGGCATACAGTTCTCCCTCTCCCAGCCACTACAACATCGAGTAGAAAAGCACCTATGAATGTATTCATGGCACAGCAATGAAAGTTAATGAGCATCTATTTAAGACATCAGGTTTTGATTTATGCTATTGCACAAATGCATAAGCTCTGAAAAATCATCAGCTTGAGTAAAGACCTTCAGTCCACCCATATTTTCTAGCTAGGCTGCATTTCTTTTTGTATTTTCCTTCATTTCTAGCATGTCTACTTTGTGAGGCACAGAAAATCATGGCTGCAATCCAGCTAAACATTTAAAACTTGCTTAGTTCAAAATATTTTTATTTTTTTTATTTAAATCCAAACAAACATATGAGCATATGAGCAATGAGATGCAACAAAAATGTTCATAAGTAGTGCCATTTGTTACTGACATGCAATATTGTTTTATTTTAATGGGCATAGGCTTGCATCAGACATTTATATGATTACTTTTGATTGGATTTTTGAGCATATGTATATGTCTGTACATATATTGTCTCTAGAGAGACAGTACCTCTTCTTGAAAAAAAAAAGGCTTCTGCCAAGGTCTTGGGTGGTTATAGGAAAGAAAAAGGTGACACAATGGTTTTTAAAGACTATTAGTATTTAATTTTTCTGTTTTCTGTAGTCAAGTTTTTCCACAAGAATTTATGTATCCCTAGGCTATGCAACATTATATGTTGTCAGAATTGTCAGAAAAAAAGGAACTGCTTTAGCACGTACTACACTTGACATCTAAAGCAGCAAAAACCAGGCAGTCTGAATTCAGCTGCCCAATAAATAATTTACATAAGTTTCTGAAAGTCAGGACTCTGTCTTCATTGCAGATGTAGCTGGGAACCTAGATAAGGAAAGGCAGGAGATATCATTAAGTATCACAGCACTTCTCTGGAGAGCTTGGAAGATTTTTCTCCTAAAGCTAAAGGATTTATTTCTCTATCCTTATGCTGTAGAATTTTTCTGACAATGTCATTTTTCCAGGTCAGTTGCATCTTAAATCTATGAATGCCAGAGGATTTTGTGGAAATGCAAAATGATCCAGTTATAGAGCACAGAAAATTAGTAATTTATGCTTTAAATGAAGATATTTTAAAAGCGAGCTTTAAGCATCCTTACAGAATAAACTAAATACATAAAGAAGCAACATATCAGGAGGATAAGAATATGTTTTTAGCAATGTGAAAAAAATGGATAGAAATGTATCTAAATCACTTATGCATATGGATTTGTACTGTCAGGCTCACCAAAGTTAGTGAAGTGCATAGGTGTATCATAGAGTAGAATTTAATGTAATATAAGAAATCATAGAACCATAGAGCCATAGAATCATAGAATGGTTTGGGTTGTAAGGGACCACAAGGATCACCTAGTTCAAATCCCCCTGTCATGGGCAGGGACACCTTCCACTACACCAGTTTGCTCAAAGCCCCATCCAGCCTGCCCTTGAACATTTCCAGGGTTGGGGCATAAGTAAATAAATAAGTGAAAATGCAGCTGGAAGCATTCAAAAGAAGAAGTTACTAAGATAAATTCTCAGGTTAATTGTATGAACATTTGGCTTCATGCTGTTACCTAGAGGCCTTGGGAAGTACTTTCCACCACGGCCTCTCAGGGTTATAGCTTGTATATAGGTGTAGAAATATGAAAATAGAAACTAAAATAGTGTGATCTAATCTGCAACATTTGCTGTAATGTAATGTGCTGAACCACAGTCAAGCTGAAGCCTTTGGGACTGGAAAAAATACAGAATTTAGAGATAATCAATTTGCAAAAGTTTCTTGTACTTCTAAAATTATTATAAAAGAAGACACTTGTAATATTTCAGTGTTTTAAAAGAAATTATGTTTCTGCAATTTTGCAGTGTTAAATTAAAAATATACCAAATTTATTGATGTCACACTAAATAAGCCATAGCTTACTAATAAATTTAGGTGCATTTGTGTATTTTGGGTCACTTCAGAGACACGTCATATCCCTAGCAAGAGGGAAGCATATGATTTGGTTTTACTCTTTTCTGGGTAGGGTCATTTTAACAAGAACAAACTAGTATAATAGGGAGTTTGGAACAGCTACATATTGTTTGTGCAATGTGCACTATTTCAGCTTAGAATACTAAATTCAAATGGAATTAAGGAAAGATTGTTATACTAGACAACCATGGCTGGTTATATATCCATTTTAGAAATGGATAAAAAGAGAGAAGTCGTTAGTGTTGCTTTACACGAAATTAAGGCAAAACTCAGGATCTGAGTTTCTCATCCACTATATCCCTGTACTTCTAGATTCTTGTAGAGCTAATTAAATGTGAAGATATGTGCATACAGTTATATGAACAGGGCTGGGAATATGAGTGTGTACTGTTGTGAGAACTAAGTATTTTGACACTTAGCTAGCATGTAGACATCTTTCTTATTTCCAACATATGTCTAAGCACAAGCTTCTGAGAATACTCTGTGACCAGACCTGTATCTGGAGCTTGATTTAACTTCAGTAACAACTATAGGAGTCTTTATCTGACTCCAATTAAGGAAATACTCTTTTAGGAAGTATATTCAACTGCACAGAAGCAGGAAACATGACAGAAACAAATTCTGAGAGTGAAATACATGATCCTAGGAAAAAGTTAGACCTCTATCAGAACTAATTACATGTAAAATTGAACAAGAAAAAGGGTAGCATTAAATTATTCACATAATTTTAGAATTGCACATTTTCCCATGGTGGACACATACTAAAGAACCAAAATAAGGGAGTCTGGGTGATTTTCTTAAAGACATGGTAGAAAATACAAAGTCAAGACATCTTTTACTTGGGTTTTAGCATTGAGTGGACAAGCCTGAGAAGGAATACTTATTTATAGTGAGGACAACCTCTCCCTGCCCCTAAGCTATTTTACAACTTTTAAATTTTTCATCTACCAGATTGGATGATACAGCATCACTAATTGTAGTGACCTGCATGGTGCACACGTCATCCTCTCCTATTGCATTTAAGCACAGGAAAGGTGACCAGTCATCTCAAATCAGTTTACTGAAGTGACAGCCCACTCTTGTTCTCCCTTCTATGGCTTGGGACAAAACCCATGTGACGTGGGCACAGTCAGACAGGACATATCTCAGTGTGAAAGGAGCAAAAGAACTTTCTCCTGCTGTCAGCAGGCAGACTTCTGAAGATTCGGGGCTGTCTTCAGCAGGCAGCATGCCTCTTCCCAAAGATGACATGGGATTTAGAGAAGGGCTTGAGGGAGGCACACGCATGAAGCTATTGCTGTTGCATGTAAAGCACTGCCATTGGAAGCCCATTACGTGGAAAGAGGCAACAGATCTCTCCGTGAGTAGCCATGCATGTGGGTCTTGCAGGTTTGGGGTGAAGTATTCGACAACTGATTGATTAAGGATCTACTTTTTAATGTGCTTTCCAACAGTATTTTCTGAACTACATTAGTTCCTTGGATGGAAATCCTGAGGTACTATGAAAGATAACTACATACATGTAGGTATCTATTACAGGGTATGAAGTATAATTCAGCACTGAAAATCAGTGTTGAAGTGAGTAGGTACAAAAACAAGAGTAGGATAAAAATTGCAGTGGTATGTGCATACCACAGAAGTGATTAATAAAATGCTTACTCTTTCAAACAAGAAAAGTGAGTTTCAACGTCACACTTATCAGCTGTTCAATCTTAAATTGCTGGGGCCTACAAAAGAAATCATTATTAATATCAGAAGATCTTACAGTAGGACAAACAGTAGTTAAACTTTATCGTAGCATTTTCTTCTAAGGTTTCAAGGTGGACTGTGGGAAATTTCCTTCTTTGCTTCTTATTTCACCCTCACTTAGCATCCTACCTATAATGCTATTTCCAGAAGCGCCAGTCATCAGTAGATACTAGGGAATGGAATGGATGTCATGCCAGCTCTTGATGCTGAAATCCCCCATACTATCTGAATGGAAAACAAGCATGTTGGGTTTACCATAATTTGGCCCACATTAAACTCAATTTGACTTCAAATTCTGTTCAGGCATGAAGACTGAGGTTCCCAAGCAAATGTAGTCCCTCTGTTCCCTTCACCTATTTGTTGATGTACATGATGTTCACACCTTGTGACCTGAACCCCAGTGTATGAAATACCTAGTGAAAAGTGTCAGTTAACTATTTCTATCTGACTATGTTAGCTAAACTGCATTGCTGCTATTACGTCTTCTCCCTGATTAAACTTTTGTGAAACTTGGAAAATTTATTCCACTCACCAGTCTTATTTCCAGCTTCTTCAGGTACATTGTAGCAACCTAAAACTCCCTTGCAATTAATTTTCATGTAATAATTTTCTGACCTTAAACAGTTACATGTTGTCTGTTCCCTCTGCTACAACGGCTTTTCTCTGGCTCCTGAATGAAATAATTTGACTTTCCATAAATTACGCGTCACTGCTCAGAGAGTCATTCCTGTACTCAAAAACCCCTCCAAAAATACCATAATAATGTTCTCTTCATGCAGCTTCTCTCTCCCCATTGAATGAGCTCTTTTCAGACATCTTTAGTCACCCACCATCTCCTTTCAGGGCTCACCCAGAAAGGTGGTCTTTCTCTAGGACAAAGGAAACAAGGATTTATATGAGCAGGTGTCTTTTCCAGCATGCCTGGTAGTAAAACTCTTTTGGACAACAAACCCAATGGCATAACGCAACCAGAATCGGGCCAGAAAGAGATGGGAGTGGAACTGGTGGAGACTGTCTTATTCCAAAAGCCTATGAGGGACGGGGTGGGAGGGGGACAGAGAAAAAGAAAGCATATTTTTTCCTCAAAAAAATGTTTGTAAAAATGCTTCGGTGTTTGACAGTTTGTAAACTGAAAGCTTAATTTAAAGTCTCACTGAACCCTCATATAGTACATAACTATACATTTCCTCAAGAGGTAACAACAGGATTTTATGGAACTAGGAAAATTTAACTGGGACTGAAGTAACAGAATACAATTTTTACCCTCAGGTCTAGTTCACAGATGTTGCTGTGGATTCTGACACAGTGAACTTCAATGTATCATTTTCTGAATCCACTATTTCCATTAGGTACATGCTTGTAGCTAGAAGGGAGAAAATTTGCAATAGAGAAAGACAAGTTTAATCTGATAAACAGTAGTAGTTTTCTGGACTAAGGCATAGCCTGTTCATCATCAAGATGGATGCTTTATGGGTGGAATAAGTACAGGCTCATACTGATGAGTATGAATAGGCAATGGTGTTACCCACTAAGAAAACTTGGGGTATACTCACTTCTAATATACTTATTAGTCGTATCTAGTTGGTTTTGCATAAACTTCACTTGCTTCTTCAGTGCATCAAAAATTAAGGATGATCTTTAGATGTGAGTTGCAGTGTCTAATGTTAACTTTGGTACTATGAGATATCCTCATTGTCCTCTTTGCTCCCTGCTCAAGATACTTCTCAGCAGTCTTCAATCATGACAGTAAAAACTCTTATCCTGTGTGTAAAGGCTGCCTTTACCCTGTGTTTTAAACCTTTACCAAGGTGGTACATTGCTAGGATCCATCACTTTTTTCAGTTGAAGAACTCAGGCAATTTGCTTCCCATAGATAAAAATGACTCAATAAATAGCTTTTTTTAAATGCCTGTCAGATTTGGTTTCTGAACACACTGTCAGTGTTTATTTAAACCAATTTATTTAAAGAAAATTCATTGTTTATTTAATCACTTTGGTAGATTTGAATTACAATGAGTATTTTGACAGTTTTCTTTTTTATTTAATGAGCCTTTTTTGTTGGCTAAACCTGTATTACTCATTTGCAATGTCAGTCTGCCACTGTCATTACAGTGCCTACTATGTGAGTCCAGGGATAATCCTGGAAATTTTTAGTGATGAGATCCAATTAAAATATAATTGCATAGAAAATTCTGGCGTATAGTACCAATAAAGAGACGGTAAACAAAGTGGATATTTTAACTCACAGGACTTACACGCAAATTCTGTGCTTTTGTGCAGTAAAGACCCCTTGTTCACTTGTCAGTTCTTTTAATACCCTTTTTAAAGTGGGGCACAGCTTACAAACAGTTTTGTTTTAAATATGCTATATATAGTAATTTTTATTTAGAAGTGATTCACTGCCTAAGCATCCATACACTTGGAAACAATTATGGGTACGTAAAGAACATACAATGTTGTCTTCTTATCAACTTCACAGTCACATTAATTTTATGTAGTATGAGTGAATGGCAAAGAACTTTAGCTTGGAAAAGCTCATTCAGCTAAGGAGATCAAAGCTGGCCTTGAGGAAACCCAGTGATCTGGGGACACCATGACGTGTCCACCCTCCTCAGCCCTCCACAATGGCTCTCGCAGCGCAGCAGGGATACAGGCTCCCCTTCTTGGAAGAAGCAATCAGGAGAGCCATGGTGCCAGGGTCATTTTTGGAGAACTGGGATTAGCATCTTTTCAAAGTGCAGGGTTGATCTTGCTTTGCGCGAAGGGCCTGAGCCTGCTGCACCCTTCCGGTGCCCATGCATGCAGGTGGGCTCCCCTGCTCGGAGACTTCTCTGTTGACAAGATGCCCTGCCAAGAGGTCTGCATGTTCATGCCCATTAGAGTAACAGGCAATTTGCTGCTCTCCAAGTCTGGCTTTTTAGCTTATCTTCATTTACACTCTCAGTTCCCCAGTTACAGGAGAGGGGAATGAAACCCACACAAACTGAGACAACCAACATGTTTGACTTACTGGGCTGCGCTGCCTCTGCATGTAGGAGACTCCCGAGCAGTGGGTAGTCTTAGCACATACCTCTGGGCTGCAACTGCTTCTGCAAGAGGCAGATCATCAGCCTGGGGGCTAAATATTCCTGGACTTTTTTGGGTGAGGGGACAGAGGCAGCACATCTGCCTGAATATTTCCCTTCCAACTTTTCTTTATCTCATTTCTAGTCCCCTGGTGTTTGAAAGCTGGATCCCCAACTTAAAATGGAGAAGAGCTCCTGCCTTCACACCACATTTCTAAAACGTGCACAAGAAAGTGCCACCAGGCATCAACCTCCTTTATTCTGTTTCCCAGCCCTATGGTACTGTCTCCCTCGTTTACCTGCTCCTCTGCCCTACCATACAGTTTCCCATACACCGCAGACAGGTCCCATGCAGGTCCCCTTACAGCTCCCTACAGCCTCCATACCATGCAGTCCCTATAAAGCCGGTATGCAGCCCCCAGGCGCCCCTCCAGCTAGCCTGCAGCCCCTAGAGAGCTCCTAACCCCCCTGCAACCCTTGTGCAGCGCCGCAGTTCCCTCCGCCCCGCCTCCAGCGCCCCCATGCAATCACCTCCACCCTCTCGGCAACCCACAGGTCCCCCATCCCCTGCAGCGCCACACCCCCCAGCGCCTATGCAGCCCCTCCAGGCATCCTCCAGACCCTACAGCGTCACCCCGCCCAGCCCCGTTCCACCTCCTGCACCCCAGTGCCCCCAGCTCTGTAGAGCCGTCCCCACACGCAAGCCCCCCCAGCCGCACGGAGCAAGGCAGCCCGACGGGGCTCCCGGGCGGCGGGACCTCCCCGCTCCCCCTGCGTGGCGGAGGAAGCGCCGCCGCGCAGGGACAGGCGGCTCCGCTGCGGGGCCCCGGCCGGCCGCGGCAAGGGTTAACGGCGGGGCCGGCGGGCACATGACACCGCGGGGCACGGGCCGGCGCTGCACGCTGCCGGCGGGCAGCACCGGAGGTGAGTGCCGCCCAGCGTGTGCGGCAGCTCCGCGCCCTGCCCCGGCTGCCCGGGCGGCCGGGGGGCGGCACGGGCGTGGCTCAGCCGCTCCGCCGCTGCGCTCCCGGGCGCTGCCCCGCGCCCCCCGCGGGCGGGGAGAGGGTGAGTCGGCGGCTCCCGGCCTCCGTGTCAGCGCGGGGAGGGGGGGCGAGAAGAGAAGGAAAAGCAAACCAAACCCTCTTGTGGTGAAGTTACTTCGCAGTTACTCACCTCGCCGACAAGCTGCCGCGGAGATGAGGACGCAGCGCTGTCTGGGAGGCCGGGACAGACACCCGCCCGGCAGATTTGTCATCCCGCTGATGAATAAGCGCAGATAGGTACCCGGCAGGAGGAGGCTGCGGAGCGGAGCGGAGAGCCTGCCTGCCGGCCGCCCGTCGGCGGGAGGGCAGCGCGGAGCAGCGCGGAGGGCAGCGTGAGCAGCGCGTGCGGCGCGCAGGGCAGCGCGGGCGGTGTCGGCGGTGCGGGGAACGCGGGGGGAGCGCGGACGGAGAGCCCGGGGGTGCCGGCCGGAGGGATGCGCGGCCCGCGGGGCGGCCCCGGGGACGCCCGTGCCCTCGATGCCGAGCGGCGCCTTGCCCGGGCCGGGCCGTCGTCCGGGCAGTGGCCCCGTGGGCAAAAAACCAGACGTGCCCTGCCCAGTGAGGTGACAGGTCTGCCTCGTTTGCGGGCCTATGTGTTGCTGGTAACTCCAGCCTCTTGAACTTAATGGGCTTGAAATTCATGGCTTTCAGTTGTGTCCTCCTCTCCCGAGACCCTGTTTAGCTTTTAGACTTTGTTGAAGCTGCTAATACTTAAGCTGTGAGGTCTGGGGATGAGCTATGCGTGTGATAAGGGGGTAGTAGGTGTCTCTCAGGCCGTGTGCCCAGCAGCATGTGCTGGCTGCCCGCACTGCCCCGCAAGTGGTGGCTGCAGCGAGGGCACCAGGGCAGGGCAGGTGCCCATGGCTCTGTGCCTCTGCATTGCCACCAGCTCACATGGGGGACACTGTTGGTGGTTTCTCATGTCCTGCTTGCACCATTGCTGATGCTGCAATGTTAGTGATTGTGGCTGCACTCCTGGAAAGTCCGAAGTCGTGATAGGCAAAGCTAGCAGGGCAACAGCGTGAGTAAAAATGTGCATGAGGCAGGGTTTGGTTACTGGGTGAGGATGCTGTGGCTATTGACAGCATGTCAGAAAGCATGCCTGCAACTCTGGTACTCGGTGCTGCTGGATTATTGGTGGATTTTTCAAGCAGCTTGTCTGAAGTTCGTGGCTAGCCCTAAAGAGAATAACATTGCTCCTGGAAAGCTCATGCTGTTGTGTTGCAGCAACCACTTGCAGTAGCACAGCTCTGACAGTTCTAAGAGAGAAAAAGCTTAGGAGATCTTAATTTCCATAATAAAAACCTGAGAAGTTTTTTTTTTTTTTTTTCTGGCAAAATGGTAAAAATGCTTGATCTTGACTACACTAGGATATACATCATCCTGTCCACTGGCTGCCTTTTTTGTGGCAATTGCAGCATATCGGTGATTGTGCTCTGCTCTGTGTTTGCACAGTCCCTCGCACAAAGGCATTCCTTTCTGTGACTAATCTTCCTAGGAATTATAGTGATGCAAGTAATAAGTAATTAGTATATTTCATTATGCTAGCTCTGAGAAAGTCAGTCCTGTTTGGGGGCTGGTTGTCTCACAGTGCTGTAGAGGACCTTCTTTAGCTTTCATTTGCCTTGCTCATTGATGTTGTATGAAGAAGGCATTCTGCTGATGTTCGAGAACTAGAAATTGTTGATCGCGTGACTCTTTTCTAGTTTCTTTGGCTGACCACCTGGGGCTAAGAAAAATGTGATATTATCAGAGTACTGCAGTTTGGAATGAAGCCCCCTGTGATAGTCCAAAAGCACAATTGTCAAGAAGTGGGTACAAATGACCAAACCAGTAGATGCTAATGTGACGTATTTATTATTCTCAGTAGTTCATGACTTCTGAGATGCTGGCTGGCATAGAGGTTGGGGAAAAGATTCTCTATAAATTGTGTAGAAAGCTTATTTTGTAGCGTCAGTTTTGAAGCCACATTGTCTTCCTTTATTGCATCTGTGATTTTTAGTGTATGTATTGTTCCAAGCCTAATCCAAGTTCTCAGCTATTATTTTTTTTCCTACTCAAATCTCTGTGTGGTTTTCCTTTCTAAGAATAATTTATTACCATACTTTGGCCTGCAAGCCATAGCCAGATAACTGCAGAAGAGCTGTAATACCAGCACTTCCTATGTGTGTATGCGGCGCTTTTTGGAAAATGAGTTAAGTTGGTGGCTAACACCTATGTTAGGGTATGTCCTTGTCACCAGCAGTTGCGAGGCATAAAAACCTCAGTAGCCTCCAAGGCCCCATTTCTGTAGACGGTGAGTGTTCAGTGACACCCAGGTGAGGCGTCCCTGTAGCTTTTGGTGGTTGCCGTTTCCCCCTCTCCATCCCAGTCCTCGAGTCCACCCAGACCGACTCATCAGGGGTGTGATGTCAGGGAGGCAGTGACTTCTGAGTGTTTCACCGTGGTGCCACTGACAGGTGATGCTCCAGATGCTCCAGAGGGAAGGGCTGGCAGGGGACGGCAGAGCTTAAAGGGGAGGTAGCCCCTTTGGGTGGCCTTGTGGTAGCTCAGCACCTGAGTCCTGTTTTCCTGGACTTGTTCGAAGGAGATCGTGGCAGGGAATATGGAGAGAGGCTTGGCTGTCTGTGGTTGTGGTGGGGATGGGGGAAGACACTCACAGTCTTGGCGCGTACAGTCCCAAGGGAGTTCATGTTTGCTTTCTGCACTGTATGGTAGTTGTTGGTGAGGTGTCTGCAGTGGAGGAATAGAAAGGAGGGACTGTTTGGTGCATCGTCTTTCAATCTTCTCTTTTGGCTTGGGATAGTGCGTGCTACCCTATGGGTGAAGTGCCAGTGTCTGATAATTACTTTTGCAAAAGTATCTCCTGAGCTGGATGTATTACAATTCCTTAAACTCATCTCTGCAGTGGAGTAATTCAGCTTTTATTGAAGTCAAAATGTATCTTACCTTTTATATCAGTGAGTGAAGCAATAAGTCAACTCTTATTACTTCTCAAACTGCACTGTAAAAGTAGACTATATGGTGTACTGTGCTGTAGGCACAGATTTGTGAATTCTTCTTTTGTTTTGCTTCCTGAAGGATTAGTGTTCTGATTTTCCAGGTCTTCAGCTTTAATTTAGATTTTACTACATGGCTTTCTGAAAGTGAATTTATGAATCATTGTTACGGATTTTGAGTAATTATGTCGTCATGCTGTTATTGATGGATGCAGAGTCATAGAGCTTTGAGTAATGTCAGCTTAAGAAAAAAGAGCCTTTAGAAGCAGTGGACATAATTGTATTTGCTTTAACATCTGTGGGAGTATAAAAAGGTCACTGCAATATCTCACTGATGGACAGAAATATTTCATTAAAAGGTGGCAAGTGCTTGTATTCCTTTGGTAGAACACCAGAATTTGTCAGCACAGCTACTCAGTCTCAGGATAGTATTCTTTTCTGTTTTGTGTTTTAACTTAGTACAGTAAGCTTCAGCCCTATTCAGGATTCCTAAGCTTATTTTTAAATAAGCTGTTGTATTTGGCGCTGTATTCCTAAAATTTCCAAGATCACTTCAGTTAGAAATTTTTTGTTTCTTTTCACTATTACAGGTAGCTATAATTGGGAGCTATTTATGGATCTGATGCAAAACTCAGACTTCTAGAATATAATTTACATCCAATTGGCACTTAGTGATGCATGCTTTAATGCTCCTCTAGGTAAACTGTTGTTTTGGTTTGAATCAGTTTGGCCATTCTGACTTTAATATGAGAAGTTCCTGCTACTGTGATGGAACTTGATGCTTAACAAATCTAATTAATGAAAAGACACTCATGAAGAAGTAAATAATATTGAAAACACCACGAAATAATAAAAAATCTGAAATGTTACGCTCTCCAAGGTGCTTTAAAATTTTAAAGAAAGGAGGCACTGATTTGCATGTTAATGTAGCATTATACATTTTCAGCATAGAGTCAGGAAGGAGACTAGGCAAAAAAATTGTAGAGAAATTACTTGTTTCTACTTTCATAAAAAAAGGTTTTTTTCTTTTTACTTTCAGGTCATTCGGTTCAAAATACAGCTTACTAGCATGAGGAAAGAAATTACAGGCCCAGAGGACTTTCTTCAACTGTTAAAAACCCAGCAGTAGCCAGTGATAAAACTGAGGCAATGATAGTGTAGAACAGTGTTAATCATTGTGAGATATAAATTTCTGGAGAAGAATAGCAAAGGAAACAAACCTACTAACAACGCAAGTTGTATATTGACCTGGATTTTATAGGGCTGGTAAGTCTGTGTAAGCTATGTAGAAATATTCTTCTGTTAATTAAAGTAAAGCTACTTTGTTGAGTAAAGCTAATGCATTTGTCATGTATAATATTTGCTTGATTATATTAGTACTTTTCTATGTAGTTAAAATTGCAGACAAGAATTACAGGCAAGAATGATTTTTATTTGTAGCCAATTTATAGTGACATGGTGTATAGCCTTGCCAGCAAAACAACTGCCTTTGTGTGTCATTTTCTAAGGATGTAGTCACCTGTGTTAGAGCAAGGTACATTCTGCTTTTAAAATAAACTCTCAGAATTTGAGAACATTCAGCTCTCCCTGTCCTTGGTTGAATTGCAGAGAGTGATTTATGCTTCAGCCAGGCATGAAAAGAAATAATATTACTTTTAATTGGTGTGCTTTACAGTTTTTATTCCCACAATATAAAAACGAAACAATGAAAAATAGTATGTAGAATAAATCTTTTATGACCATTTTAGTCGTGGTTAAGGCATGTCTCTCTTATTAATGTCAGCAGGGATTTTGATCTTACCTTTGAAAATAATATGCAGACAGATGGCTTCTGCTCTAATCTGGAAGTGTGCTATGAATGCAGTTTTGCAAAATGAACAGGAGTGCTTTCTTCTGGTTTGGTTTTTTTTTTGTGATAGTTCACGATGGAGAAAAGACATTTCAGAATCATAGTAAGCGAAGGGTTAAGTATAAAAGTTATACATGAAATTCAATCATGAAAATACTGGCTATAGTTTTATTGGCTTCTGTGTTGAAAATCTCATGTGCTGAAGGTAAAAGTTATGGTTCAGTATTTTGCTGTGGCAAGATCATAATACTTAATTTAAAACTTAATGTATACATCAATGAAAACCATAATTGAAGCCACACTTCAGTTTTATTTCCATCAACCTAATTTGTTTGTCGGAACAAGTTAATTAGACACTGAGTCTATGACTGAACCAACTACTTAAACCTGTGCTTAATGTTAAACATATGAACCTAGGGATGTAAATTGGGCATATGCTGTTCAGCTAAGTTAGGGCTGGAATTACTCCATCTGTGCCACATCTTAGCCTAGTGATTTATGCTGACAAGTGCAGCTTTTGCCTACAAATCTTTTTTTGTGTCAGGAAATGTTTAGATCTAGTTGATTTTGCCTTGGGGTAGGTTGTGGCTGAGATGATCTCTCAAACCCATTACCAGTCTTGTCTTCTGAGATTTAAATAACAGAAAAAATATAAATGATGACAAGCCAGAGCTCAAAAATTATAGGTATAATTTGAAAGATGTCCTTGAAAATTTGCTACTGTATTATTACATTTACATTATGTCACATCTACGGGCTTGCAATAAGCACTCACTTTTGAAGGATTGCAGTTCTGTTTATGAATACTTCCATGCTGTGCTTTCTTGCAATAGTTTTCTATTGCGAAGCGCCATGGAGTGTGAAGGACTATGGAGGTATTTCTATGGTTTTGCTGTTCCCTCTTCATTTTTGTTGTATGCACATGCTTTAAAATGTTAACTGGTATCTCCTTCCTGTTGTTTTGCCTGTATCTGCATAGTACTGGCCTACTGTGTGTGCTTTTCGGCACCATTTAAATTAACAGCTGTAGGAGAAAAAGGGGTGATAGCCGTTTTCATCCTAATGACAACTTCCTATCAGGGAGCCTATTCGCTCCTGGCTGCTTTCTTGCACTTGGGTCAGCATTCACTTAATTTCATGGCTGGTTTAGCTAATGTGAAGGCAGCTGACCTTATTGCAAACTTCAGCTTTTGAAGAGACAGGTTTTCTCTGTGTTAGAGCTCGAAGTCTTTGCTTGGCTTTGTACTTTTTCCCTGACATATCATATAGTGCTTGTACTTTGTTTATTGTAAACAGTAATATCACAAAGTTAACAGTTACGTGCAGTCCTCTTTCCTGTATTAATTACAAAAATATAAATTATTTTTATTTGTGCATTTTTTAAAATTATACATTATACGCAATGGATTGCTTACTGACTTTGGATTTATATCAGTCATAGATGTGGGTCTGCAAAAACACACTTCGATTACATTAATTTCTTAAAAATGAATGGGAGGTCATGCAGTATGAGCCATTGGACACCAGGTATTCCCCATGGACCTGGGATGATCAGTGGACAGCAGATCCCACCTATCGCAGTTCATGCATGAACGCCCTGCCCACCTTCAAATAGCAGGACCCCAAGCCCAGCTATTGGAAACTTGTCTGCCAGTTTACACTTAAAGATGCCCCTTGGAGGAGAAGTAGCTCCTCAGAGCAACATCATTGACAGTACTATTCACCTTCCTGCTCTAAGTCCCAGGAAACAAATGTTTACAAATGGGAAGCCTTTATTACAAGTCCCACAGCCCCCAGGACTGCCATCCCCACAGTCTTTAAAGGCAAACCAGCAAGAATTTGGAAATACTGTCTCCCCATGCACAAGTGAAGGTAAGACTCCTTTTTCTATTGCTGTTAGTAATAGCACTTCTTCAATATCACATACCCAGATGGTATTGGTCTTAGTAGATGGAATCCCATCTCTTTACTATGTTACTACGAAGGGAGAGTTACTGAAACAAAATGTTTTGCTGTTTTCCACAAAAGTTATTAATTGTTTGATTATTTCCAGGGGCTTTGTATTACACAGCAAGTGCTCATAATGCCTGAGTTGTCATAAGATTATTTATGAACAGCATAGTTTGACTTTGTTTTGCTAACCTAATCTCTTAACTAAACAAATCGAGATAGTTGTTTTATATTCTGTGGCACCAGAATTTTGTGAGTGCTATCAGAAATACTCCTTGGATGTATGAACACAACTTTCCACTAGTGACTAACAGCTGCTTAGGGACGAAAGCAGCAATGTAGTCATGTTTTTTAGAGTGCTTAGGCTGGACAAGCTGTAAAGCACTTCGGAGCATGTCTTGACCATGGATTTGCAATCTATTTTTTTGAACCACTGTTTATGCTGTAGAAAATAATGATGCATAGCCCTCAGAAGATTTGGAGGCTGGTCCTCTGTGAGTAAGTGCTTGTGCATCTGAGATTCAAGAGAAAGTACTTGACTGTCTGCTTTTGGGTCTTCGAAGTCAAAACAGAACTTCTAAGTTTTCGGTACTTCTCGTTTCTGGTCATGCTGGAGATGGGTGTACTATTTTTGAGGAGTTTTGGTATCATATTTTTGTAACTGTATGTACACAGACACGAGAATTTATAGTATAGAAAAGAATTAAAAGGTTCAAAATAATAATTAAAAAAAGCTGGGGTTGATATCTGAGTGAAAGTGCAGGAAAGGAGACAGATTTCCTGCCTTATTCCAAGCGTGTTACTTCTCTCCGTTTTGTTTTTTTTTGCCTCTTCTGTTTGAAACCTTAGGAGGTTTATCCGTCTTCAGCAATGCTTGCAGGCTTGAAACCAGTATCGTTTCAGAACAAGTTGAAAGTTAACTGCATGCTTGAGTGCTCTGCTGAGTCAGACCAGTGGTAATGCATATACATATTCATGGGGTGACCTCTGAGATCACCGCTCTGGTGCTCGCTTTGGTGGTGATGGTGGGTGTAATTCGCAGCATATACTTCTGCTACAGTGAAGTGAGGTGGACTCCTCACATGATGAGCTTTGCAGGAACTTTTCTCTCTCTTTCACTACAAGTAGAGCCCAGTTCCCGCTGTCTTCAAAATTGCATGCCTAAAACCAGGGGATCCATGCTGGGATCTCTAAAATAGCCCTACATCTAATCCACCTGCGGTATGTGTTGCAGAGCAGCATCGCGGGGTGAGGAGAGCATCCGCTGGTATAATGTCCTTGGTTTGGGGATTTTGATCAGCTGTGCCTGACTGCTCTGTTCCTCACTGCTGTCATTTCGTCTTTCCTTCTTGGCCTGATCAGCTCTCACGTATCTTAAGTGGTTTGCCATTTTGTGGGACAGCAAATTGAGAATTCAGCTGATGGGCTGGCATTGGGGAAGCTTATGTATAAACAACACTGGATAAACAACATACTATGGCCTTCAGATGCAATGGACTTCAGGTTCCGTGTTTCTATGGATCGGGATTAGTAATTCCTCATGCTTTAAAGTTCTTGTTATTAGCAGGACCACTTAGTGTTGAAGATCATACATGCTGGGAATGTACCTGCTATAGAATAGCTAAGTCTCCTCCACTTGGTCACCTCCAGATAATTTTCTAAGACTTTGAACCTTGCTATGCTGTATAAAGCATAGCATATACGTAAGTAAGACCGTAAACCTTACAGAACTATTCATGTAGTGTATGCTTGTGCAGCTCTTTCATATTTTATCCTTTTCTAGTGTTGGGTACATGGAGATAAATGTCTTTTGGTAGGTACTTATTTTAGCTAAACCTTCATTTTAAGAAGACAACAATTTTACAGTTGTTTCAATATCAGTTATAGAGGTTTGGACTATTCAAAGTTGGTTTTTGGGGTTTTTTTAACTTGAAAACACATGGAATGGTAAAAAGCAGCAAGATACACAACAAAATGACTTGGTGGCTTTGGAATAGTTTCCCTGCATTCTACAACAGGAGTTTCAGTTTATGATGGATGAAATAACAGAATATTCTGGGTCAATCCAGTTGTGTGATTTGTTTTTTGCAAAGGCTTACTTTTTTTTGTCAGGAGATGGTGCTGAGTGCACAAAAAGAGAACAGTAATAATCTACAGTAACCACAACACTCAAGTCTTTACTTTGCATGAAGACACTCTTTATCTTGTCTAATGTTACAAAACTTTGAAAGGAAAAGTTTTTTAGAAAGGACGACACCTAAGTCATGCTAAGAGAAAGTGTTATGCTTTTGTGCATAATGAAAACCTGAAGCACATTGTACTGTGTTGCTGTATGGAGAAAAAAGGCAAGTCTGGACATGCACTGGTGTGCATCTCTGACTTCAGTAACTTTACCTTGTATGTGGTACTGATGGTATAATTTGCTTTCTAGTACTACGTTATGTATATGAAAAAGAAAACAGTAATGACTGATTTTTTTTTTTTTAAGTACAGAAAAATGTGATAGTACAGATTTGTTTTTTGTTTTCTAAGAGTGTACATTTTTGCGTACCCATATTAGATATTTTCACATAGAAACTAGGTGCAAAATGCGGGCGTAACAGTACGCATATTCAGCACTGGAAATCTACAGTCTTCCATTTTGTTTGATATGTCTATTTAACTGCTTTTTCTGAATACTCAGTTTCACACTTTTTAGGTTTACTCTAACCTAAAAGAGATCTTCACTGACAGTATCCACCTAGGTGAAAGTGAGCTGGAGAGATGTCAGCCAAGAATGGGCGGAAAGGGGTGAGAACAGTGAAGGAAGACACGAGAACCATAACCTGGGCAGCACTGGTCTTCAGCTTCTCTCTTGAATGCATATCTTTTGACGCAAGTCTGGTAATGAAAAATAATATAATTTTTTTAAAAAATCCAGCATTCTAGTGAGTGTTCTACTATGAAGGTAATTTTTTGAAAGTGTGTAAATTTCAAATAGTTCAAATTAGAACTGTGATCTAAATGTGGTAATGTCAAGGATTTATTACCAGCTTATCTGCACTTCGTACACATGTGAAGAGTATTTTGTTTCCTAGAAAACCTGTTGGCTCTTCTACATGTTTTTGAAGGCCATCCCTGCTGGTGTAGGTAGTTAGGGAAGGGGATTGTGGGGAGCAGTTCAGTGTTTTCCCTCAGCATTATTGATAAGAGCCACTGTGGGGAGGGTCCTGCTCAGGGAGCTGGATCCTTGCTCCGAATCGCTGTGGTCAGTGCTGTACCTCCAGCCACCGTGTTCGTAACCCAGTGGAGAGGTCCAGCATAGACATGGGACGGGGCAGCCTGTCAGCCTGGCTTCTGGCCTCCCTTATTGTGATTGTGGTTTGAACTGGTATATCTGGGAGGACTTTCTAGAAGTTGTGAGCAGCTCTTAAGTCATGAGAGCTGTAGCTGTAGCCATCTGCTTGCATCCCCTACTCCCCCTGGCAGCAGGTGATGCTGCAGATGTGAGGAGTTCAAGCCTTGAAAACCAGTCTGGCCTTTTGTAATCAAACCAGTGTAATCAACATCTGTGTATGTGACTAAGACTGTGCTATAGTTGTGAAGACTTGACATGAGCGCACTTGAGATGGGACCTGAAGAAGCAAATCTGGACATTTGTTAGTAAGAAATGCAGAAACTTGTGCAGATGGGCATGGACACCTTTTGTTCTCCTTACCAGGGCCATTGAAAAGACAGCTGTCATCTTCCATTTCTGTGTTTCCTGAAGTATTAAGTTTGTTCCTTGACATAAAAAACAATTGTGTATTTTATTCCCTATTTTCTTGCAAATATTACTGTAAATTTTTTTCTAGTAAAGTGAGTCAGCTGACATTCATGTGTAACATGAGTATGCTTCTTGATGGAGGTCATTAAGGCTCTTTCTTATCCTGGAAATAGTTGACAGGCATTAAATCTTGGGATTTTAATTGTTTTTCTCCTGGAGGCTCTGGAAGAAGCAGCTCCAATGCCGCTAAGCTGTGTGGAAACTGTGAACTTGGTCAGGGAGGATCATTTGTCTCCAGTTACCAAGAGAGCCTTGTTTCATTTTTGAACAATAACCGCACAGGTCTGTGAGGAGTGTTATATGAAGAAGTGTTAATCAGTAAGCAGCTTGAGCCACACTTGAAATCTCTTCAACATGCTTATTTTGCTCTCTAGTACTGTTTTTTTATGTGTCGGTGCAGTCTGAAAAAAAAGATATTCATCAGTATTCTGTGCAGTTCCTTATGCAGAAAGCTTGGCTCAAGACTTATTTTCCTTTTCAGTTGTTTTCTATAATCAATTATCAGCAGTTTTAAAGCCAGATTATTGACAATGTTTAGGTACAGCAAACTGATTGATAATGATCTTAGTTTTATGCAGCATGACACATTTTCCAGCTTTGTATATGCTTCAGTGGCCTTCGTATGCCTGAAAAACAACCCAGGATCCATCAAGGCAAGGAGATAATTGCTTGCAGCTCTGGCAACTGTTGGGAGAATCCATTCTGAAGACAGCAGGGATGGGTCTCGGTGGATTCTTTTGTCTGGTCTAGGTCTTTGCAAAACGGCACAGCTGAGAACACGAGACTCCCTGAGTTTAATTCTGCAATTAGTTTTAGGGCTGGGTGACCAGCAGTCCTGGTCAGGTTTGAGAAGGTTTGTTGCGGTTCTTGGTATCCCTCTCATAGAATGTACAAGAGGTTTACTTTGGTTTTGTGTAAAAGGTGGTGCACGGGTTCCTGTTGCAAGACACTGCTTTAGAATGCTTATTTCAGGTTGATTTTCTTTTTTTTCTATCTGTTGTGTTTCAGGCTTGGTTCATGATGTTCAGGCAACTGTTGAACACAAATCATGGAAGGCAGTGATTTACATTGACTTTGACTGTGTACTTTTAGAGTTTTTCTCTTGACCATTCAGAATTTTGTTTGAGAATGAAGTGTTTAAGAAAATAAAAATAACTGGTGGATGCATGTCGGGCTATGTGTTATAAAGGCCTCAGGCAACTTAGAAAAATTCCCTGATGAGTGTTAGACTTAGTGCCAAAAAGGATCTACTTTACACGGGAACTGTAAAATCCCTCAAGAGTATTAGGCATACTGCCAACATTTACCCATTCAATGTTAAAAGTGTAATTTAGTTTCTGTCATACCCAGTCGTATACCTTTATCATCTGCTTTGTGGGTCTGGACAGTGAGCTTTAAAATTAATTGCAGCTATCCAAAATGCGGTGTAGTGAAAGGTTAGATTTAATTAAAGCTCATATTTTATAATTTTCTTAGACCAAATATTAACCTTTCAGACTGGGGCAAACTGATTGAAGGTGACAGGGTGTATTTATCAATAGCTTTATGAAACCTGTTTTTGCCATGATGGCAGCTTGCTGTTGTTAGTAGCATCCAAAGAGTATCTGCAGCTTGAAGGCTGCAAAAAAAACATGGGCAAGCTGGACCGGGAGGCTACACCAAGCTCACGACCCGAATCCCTACAGTGGAGATCTCAGTATGCCTTTGAATGTCCACCCAGCAAGATTCCCAAATGATAAAATCAAGGCAGATGTACCTTCCCGAGAGGGTGACTCTTCCAGGAATGTAGCTTTTTTTTTTTTTTTTCCCATAGTCACTGATTAATGGATGATTGTGCATCTGCACTTAATGCCATCCTAAGAATGGCTAATGAGTTTTGTATCCCCCTTCAAGAAAGAAGGGGGAGAGGAAAATTTGATGGCCTTGGATCAAGCCATCATAAAAAAGCAAACCAGAACAGGCTAAACGATTACATTTTCACTTTACTTTGTTTTGAGAATCTTCCGTTTACAGCATGATTTTTCAGGTTTTTGTTATCACCAGGAGGTGGCACTAGCAAAATCTGTTTTCATATAGATAGATGCATGTTTCAACCACATTTTTGCAGGGGAAATTTGGAGTAGAAAATCTTACTGAAATACAAAAGTTCTGGAAGTTTGGTACCTGAAAATTCTTGAAAACTGCATTGAGGCCACCTCTCCCTCTGAGTGAAGTAAGATTTGAGTATTTTGCTCTGAATATAGGTGAGTCTCTTGAATTTGCTATTATTTCCATTGGCAATTTTTGAATGTTATTTTTAAATTTATACAGTGCTTTTAGATCCACATGAAGTGCAATTTATTGATGTCAAACACAAAATTAATCTAAATTAATCTCAGAGCTGCATGTGCACCTCCAGAAAGACAACAGGTTGTTTGTGCATTTATGTGGGGGAGCGGGAGGCCAAAAAGCAGCCTAGTGCACAGCTAAGCACAGGTTTGTGTAAATACTGAATTTTGCAGATTGTTTTGGCTTTTTTGCCTATTACCATTGTGTTCTTCTTGAACCCTATTGCCTTTCCTGGCAGGGCTATAACATGATCTTTACAGTGATAATGTCATCGGAACAGTAATGAAAATACAATATATAGTGATGGTGTGATGTGTCTATAGTGAATAAGTAAAGGGAGAGATTATTCTCTCTTGAACAAACAAAAACATCTTATATATGGTATTAAGTGTAAGGTACCGGAACAAATATACTGCCATGAAATGCTTACTGTAGTCTTTGTATTAATATGAATTGCAACAGCCAAGTGTATTTTTTATCTTTTATTTCTCACAGTAACCTTGTGGGGTAAACAGAATTATGGAAAAACAGTCATTATTGACTGCTGTGACTTTACCAGTGAAACTTACTCAATGGTAAAGTGGTACTACTTCTGTATTTCAGCGAACAACCATCTTCAGTTCTGGTGGCTATAAGGGGGGTTTTGATCTCCTAATTTATCTTTAATAGTTGGTCTTGCAAAACCAATAAACACTTTATTGTCTTAAAATTGAAAGATTATTCTTAAAGCAGGAAACATTTTGAGACTGGGGGAACACCTAGAGAAGTCTGTTGTCTGCATTTAACCATCATATCTATGGGGCTAAGTCAAATGTTGTCATTTTATACCAATGTCTGTGGGATTTTGCAGGTGGCAAGCATGCCCTTCAGCTGTTTTGTGGCCAGTGTGTGGGTTTTCTGTTGGCGCTTGGAGTGTGTGGACTTCAGCCAGTGAGAAGAACTGGCATCCTGGCTGATCTGTGGTAGCTGTGTACAATGGCAAGGAAACTTGTGTTTTCCTCACTACACTTTCCCCTTGCAAAACTGTCCAAAATCCTCATTAATTTAGTTCCCTGAAATGACACCAAATCTTTCTCTGGCCAGATTCCGATTGAAATCAGTGGTGGTTTTGTCCACCTCAAAACTTCATATTGGGGTCTAATAGATTACTTTGCACATTGATGTAAGCCTTGTCTGCATGGTCAGAGTTATTTTGCAGAGCTTCCTGCTTCTTGGAGGGCAGATCAAGAGAGTAAAATGTTATATTCATTCACGAGACATTCCTTTGTGTTCAAGAAAGGCTGCTTTGACTGACTTTGCCTTAATACTAATTAGTTTTTAATGACATGAAGCCTTAAAAAATAAGGATTTTTATTTGAGATGAATATGAAGAAGAAAATATATTTAAACAGTGGTGAGTGGATGCAGTACTTTACAAGTGCATTCTTCTCCGTTTTCATTTCCTTGCAGTGTCTGCCTCTTCAAGAAAAGAAAAAAAAAAGAGAAGGCGTTGTAAGTGCTTGATCATTGCTATCTGGTCTGCATCTCTTCTGCAGGGAAATAAACTGCATTGGACTGAGATCTGTCTTTGGGTCTCCAACAGAGCAGTGGGATAACGCTCTTTCCCTGCAGTCTTGTGAAACCGGTGTTGTTGGGAGAATCCAGGCTCTTCTGCTTTTACAAAAAAAAAAAAAAAAGCCTGATTCCTACCTTGTATTTGGTAAAAATCCTTTACAGAACTGAGATTTGAAGAAGTAGTTACTGAAATATTTAACAGTAGATTAAAAATACCTAGTAGATTAAAATTTGCAGTGTGGCTAAAAAAACACTGACAAGTATTAAGAGTTTGCAAACTGGAAATGGCAAATGCCAATTGTAAATGACAAGCTTTAAAGCCACATTTACCCGAAAAAAGTCCTTTGCTTTTCTTATTGGTCAAAGATAATGCTAAAAATGTGATTAAATTTGGCAGATGTGATTTGTGGGCCTGTGGTGTGTAAGTGGTATAGCTCTGCTGAATAGTCCCAAGAAAGTTTCAGGAAGGCTGTCTCCATGCAATGTCCAATTCAGTTCTCCAGTCGTTACTGAAGATAACAGCTGTTAATGCCTGTGACAGAGAATGCCGGTTAGCCGATATGCAATAGGTATGCCAAGGCTTAAGGTAAGTTTTCTGAATTAGCCATTATGAGCAACACGGTAACAACTAGGGAGCTGTGGCATCCCACACCTGCAAACCGCTCTGGGAGCTTCAAGGCGAGAGGAATGTTATCACATCATTTCCAAAAAGAGGTTCCGTCCAGACAAAGAGTGAATTTTTTAGGCTGGATTGCGTTTTATTAACGTTGTAATGTATTCAGGTTTTGTTGGTTATGAACACCGTGAGTGATGATCTTGTACGAGCAGCAATGAAATTGTACAGGTTCCTCTGTTCAAGTGGTATTCGGTGTTGACTAAAATAGAGGTACAAAGGTTCTCTGATTTTCAGTATCCTCACATCTTGGGGTTTTGATGAAAAATGTTTGTCTTTATTTCACCTGAATGGCTCTTTTCTTTAATTTGCTTGTTTACTTTTACCTGAATGAGGAGTCTAAGACTAAAGAGAGTGCTTTTAACTAGTGTTATATCCTGCCTTTTACACACACACATACACACAAAATTAGCTTTGCAGTTTAGGAACAGAGTTTGTTTCAGTCTGTCTGTTTCTGAGACTTGAATTAGATTTGGCTGCTGAAAAGCTTTGGGGTCACCAAGAATTTTACCATGAATAGTTTGGAAACATCCTAAATAAGTGTTTTGAGACAGAAGTTTTTTTTAAAAAACATGTCTGTATACAGTTTAGTAATTTTTCCTTAGAAAAGTAAAAATAAAATAGATACTTTTACTAAAAAGGCACTTGAGAAGACCCAGAATAAATTTAAAATTTGCTTGAATTTATAATTCATGCTTTATTCAAATACTGGTATAGTATGACATCATCATTGCTGACATTATCAACAGGAGATAAACTTGGGCAGCTATATGTAGTTCTTAATTGCATAACATACACTTTATCCTCCTTGTTCTGTCCTATTGAGATGTTTCCAATGGCTAATTTCAGAGGATAAGTCAAGAGTTCAGCAGTAGCACATATAGTCCAGATTGAATTTACGTTTGTTGTATCCTACTGTCTGAGTATCTGTTAATAAATCTGCAACTGGCTTTCAGGGTCCAGCTAACAAAACTGTAATTGGTCTGTAAATCAGCATTCCCGAATAAATTTTCTTCTAAGAAACTACTGACACAGCATTGGTGTCAATTAATTAGCAAAATTTGTCTTCCAACACAATCCACACTGTTTCTTGCTAATGTTTTGATGCTTTTGGCAGCAAGAGAGGACTTCTTGGATATTTATTTGCGTAAGCATGTAGCTAGAAAATGCGTTGGCTTTCAAACAGGAGGAAATGTTTTAAAAACCTTTCGTAACGTAAGAGAAATGCTGTTCATTTTGGGACCCCGTAGCCTGCTGGAGGACCACTTTTGATATCCTGTGTACCCTTCCTGCCCAGCTCCTGGGCAGCGGGATGCTTGATGCTGTGCCTCACTCCTCTTTGCCCACAGAGGTGCAAGGCTGGTAGCTTTTGCCCACTTCATCTGTACTCAGACTCTTGCTACCTTTCCTGCACCACCTAAAGTGGCTTTCTATTTTGACCCCTTGCGTCGGCATCTTTCCCATCTTGTATATACTTTCTCAGTTACTTTCTTCTTTGGCGTGAAATACAGTTGCATGTCTTGTTTAATGTGAAAGCCATTTGTTTTTTAATGCATCATGTCTGTTCATAAGAACATGGAAATTTCTGCCAGGAGCCATGTGTATTTCTCTCTGAAATTACTAGGTTTCACGTGATGGGAATATTGTTTCTGGCATCTTGATTGGTTGCGGTGGAAGTGGTTATTATTTAATTGCACTTGTTTGGGTGCGAAGGTGAGAGAAGGAGCAGACAAGTCATAATAAAAATCATTTTGGATCACTGAATGCATTTTAGAGATGTATAGAGAGGGAAAAGGAATGAGGAAATTAATTTTACGTAGATTTATATATTCATATTCATTCATTCATTTGTGATCACACAAACTCTGGGCAGTATTCAAAACCCAGTGAAACCCAGTTTTTGGTGAGTCTGTTTATTACTGTTAACTTGGATGGGGTTGGGAAGCATTTGTTTCATAAAAAGGCTTTGTGTAGTTAATAGTAAAATTGCTGACTCTGCCTGGAATCTTGTGTAAGACCAGCAGCATTAATTCTTTACGTTTTTTCCTATGACTGTTTTGAGTTCCTTTCTCACAAAAAGAAAGATCATTTTCTTGCTAAATATGGAAGCTGCTGAAGGTTTTGAAACTTTTATTGACCTTATGACAAGTCCTGTAGAGAAATGAAGTAGGGTTGATATCTCACTGGGATGTTTAGCTCACTGGGATGTTTAGCTCACTGGGATGTTTAGCTCACTGGGTGTTTGAGAGGCAGAACAGCTTTGAATCTGCCCCAGGAAATACTCGAAAAACAAATGAGACAGACCAAGTGTTTGGTTTGCTACTGGAAAACCTTTCACCCATGCCTGTTCCACATAGCCCCCTCCCTGGTGGTACCAAAGGCCACTATTCCCTACCAGTTAGGATGGCAGGTAAGTCCTGGTCGCCCCAGCATCACAATCCTCTCTCCTTTCCCTCTACATGTGCTCTGTCATCAAGCCTTTCTAGAAACCAGCATGCTTGCACAGGGTGTGCCTGGAGCTTCATCCCGTACTTCAGATAACCATGACTTCTCTTCCATATGTCCTCGGCACGCCTCTTACCTTCCTGCGGCTCAGCCCTTACCAGTTATCAAACAGCACTGATGGAAAAGGAAAAACTTGCTTAGGTAAAGAGGAGGTACATTAAGCTCTAATTTTGTGAAGTGGAGAAACTGAAACTTGGGGCGTGCAAGGATTCTCTCTCTTGTGGGAAGAAACAAATGAATGAATCGTCAGCTCCAGTGATGAGCCTAATATGAAAAATAAGTCTGAATCGATCTTGATTTTAAATTTTGGCTTTGCCAGACATCATTATTATCTGACACAGAAGACATTGTAGTGACAGATTCTGAACCCCGTTTGCCTACCAAATACTATGCTGTGTAAAGTTAAGGGCTAATGGGAGTAAAGGATCAAAGTCTGGGCCACTGAAGATGAAAATGTCAGTATATGTAGGGCAACCGGGACTGAAATTTGAAAATGTAATTCAAATATGGGTGTAATTCTGTTGTGAACGCCACTGTTGATTCAAGCTTAGCAAGTGCTTGTGCACTTGTGTTGATTATAAGTACGCATTCAGGTTGGCTTCAGTTCTTGTGCAGATCTGTGTATTTATTTTCATATATTTGAGTCTTAATATTCTGTAGATTGGAGGACCTATTTAGACTTGTGCATTTTCTTATTGTTGTGCACTGACATTTATAAGGGGAAAAAGGAAGATTTTTGTTTATTTTGTTTCTGATGGCAAATGGCTGAAGTATTCTCAGCCTTCAAAGCTAGAACGTGATGCACAAGTCTTCCTCTCAGAAGGAAATGGACATTCCTTCATGCATTCTGTAGAAGGCAGTCACAGCCACTGGTTACTGTGCTACTACGAAAGTTAACCGAGGAGAAAACATGGACCTTCTTGGGCTGGTTACTCTGCATAAGGCCTCGTGAGTGGGAAGATCAGCCCCAGTGCGATCTGAGAGAGTTCTGCAAATATGACCTGGAAAGCTCTTTCTACATGTCTGTGGCCTCTGTTGGTCACCAAAGCAGGGGTTGGTACATTCTGATGAACAGAAGATATTGCATGAGCATTCCCTGGCTCCACCATGAGTTTCTTCTTTAATTGGGAGACTTTTAAAATTAGCCTCAGAGAGGTGGTAGGGTCTGTGGAGCTGGAAAGATTTTTCTTTTCGATGGTAACAACTTCTCCTTGTCAAAGGGTGAAGTTGAAATTCAGAATGAAAGGTTGCTGGAGCAGTTTATTGTTAGCCTCTGTGGACAAGTCATAGAAGCTTTGTTAGCAAATATTAGACTTCCATGGAATCTAATGGAAAACTATGTCTGTACTGGATATTTCCTCAGAAGTGTTGAAAGTGTGGGAAAAAATTTTATGTTAGATTCTAGAGGTTTAGACTGATTTATTTATTTCATTCCAATTAAATTCCGTAATATGGTATTCTTCACAGGGAACTTTTGTTGAAATGAAGATGGTAAAATAGCATTGAAAGAAAGTTAATTGAGTTTGGACTATGAATTGCCAAAGATAAGTCACTTACTAAGGAATAATTGTAGCTTTGAAAGGAAAGAGACAAAGAGTACATATAATTTGTTTTTTTTTTTTTGTCTAAGTGTCTTCTCTCTAACTTTTTGAAAGCCCTGGGTTATTTTAGAACAGAAAAAACCAAAATGTTAAAGAAATAATAACGTGTAGACTGGAAAAGCATCTGGTTTTACAACTGCAAACATTTTAAAAATACTGTTTTGAATCATTGAAAGGAAGAAAATGATCATCAGTATTTTTTGGTTGTTCATACCTAACACTTGGTTGCAAAGGATGCAATCCGAAGTTCAGACGACTTTATTAAAATAAGTGAATTGATGTTCCTAGTACAGTATGATAAGGTTTAGGATTTGATTCTTAGCTACTATTTTCATCCATTTTTTCGGTGCATATTCTAATTGTGTACAGTATTTCTGCTTATTATCTATTTACATAGTAATATATGCACACGTGCTAAATTTATAAGCTCATGACTGATGCAACACAAATTCAAAATACAAGATGCAAACTACTTTACTCCTATGTACAAGTGAATCAAGTAGTAAAACTGTCTAACATGTGACCAGAAAAATTGTGGCCACTGATTCCTGCTCTGTGTTTCTGATAATTCTGTCATCACCGAAGCAAAAAACCCATGTCAGCTGCTTTTTTTTATTGCAGTAGGACATTATGCCAGATTTTCACTCTTATATTAAAAAAAAAAAAAAGAGCAAAACCACACATGAAATGACATACCTGTGTTGTATTCATGTCTGTTAGCTTTTGTGGAAAGCTTTCTCTGATCTACAGTTTTGCGACTTTTTTCACTAGAAATTTCTCTTCTAGGTACTCTGAATCATTGCTAATACTGTATCTGCCAAAATCTAGTGCTGTTACTGTGCAAAAAAGGTACAACTGCAAATTACAGAAGTGTCTAAATGTCTGCACGGGGCCTGTGGTCATACGGCTGAATTACCTGTCAGGCTCTCTTTTTGTCTGAAATGTACTTGGTCAATGAATATTAATAAACATTTTCCAGATGCTGCTGAGTCCTATTCAAAATTTCACAACATGATTCTTTGCATTAGGCCTGTAGCTGTATGTGGAGGGTGAATTTCTGGCAAGGATGAGCAGTAGCACCTCTAAATTAGTGCCCATGGCAGGCGTGATAACTCAGTAAAGACACAGGTTAGTACTTGTCATTTTCCCAAACTGGTAATAGATGTCAAAAGGTCCTTTTGGGGAAGTGGTACTTTAACACATGCAGCGAAAACAAATTAGGTGGAGGGCAATGACAAGTCTACCTCTTGCTTTTAATCTTCAGCGATAGTATTCTTGCTTCTAGTCTATCTTCTCCTGTTCTCATTGTGCTCTTGTTATTTCCCCATCATTGCTACCTTTTATTTTCAGACTTTTCAAAGCACTGTTCAAATTCCCCCAAAGTCTCCGGTTTCTCTATAGTGATGAAAAGCTACTGTGACAGCATGCACGATAAGCTACAGAAAGACATAGGTACAGAGCAGGTATAGCTGCAATGTGAAACATCAGCTGTGTGAATAATTGAAGTCTTCTTGCACAAGAGTGTAATTTTTTTCATGCAGATTTCTTTTACTGCTTTGCCTTTTACTTCTGGTAAGACCATTGCTGATTGAAATGTGTTTGGGTGTCAAAGCTGAAAGTGTGTGAAGGGATATCTGTGAGAGGAAGAGGAGAACAAAGTGTACATGCCCCGTGTTTACTTAACCACAATATAATTCTGCCAGCTGGACAAAGCGAATATGCTGCTAATTGCCCTGCTACAAGCCAAGGGGAACACCAAGGACCAAATCTGTGTAAATGGCATTCAGGTTACTTGAGAAGCCTTGCAAACTCTACTTCCTAAGGGAGAGACCTGGGAAGCATTGTGCCTCAAAGTTCACAGGTTTCACCAGGAAGATGCAGTTTTGCTTTACTTTCTTTTCTGTACTTCACTTTGTTTACTTTTGCTTCACTATTGTTTGCCTTTGTTTAGACCAAACGCTGTAGGGTCAGTCCTGTTGGACTGGTTGTTGTCCTGTTGTTGGACACTGGGACGAGCATTGCTGTGTTAGTCTGAGTGTGCTTGTTGCGTCTTAGCTTTGCTCCTCTGAAATACAAATTGTGATTATCTTATGGCCTTATGCATGAAAGGTGAAGACAGACCACTGAAAGCAAAATTTCCAGACCCAGCTTATTGCACTCTGATCCTCTGTAGCGTTCAGGAAAAAAAAAAAAAGGATGACAATTTCTATATGGAAGCCAAGAGTAAAGGAAAGACAATGAAACAGGCTAGAGCCTCTGCATTACAAGAAAAAGAACCCCACACTTGGTTTATTCATTTTAAACAGCCTAAAGCACAACGTACCTTGCAGAAAAAAATGAGAACGTTACCACACATTGTACAATTCTTACTCTTACAGTGTATGGGGTATAAAAGCACCTAGAAAGTACGGGAACTTTTCTTGTTTCTTGTGTGCTCATGGAAGCCTGTCAGGAAAATGAAGTCTCAAAACACTGACTGCACAATGATGAGCTTCAATTTGCTATAGCCGATTGCACGTTTCACTGATGGGATTTTTTAAAGCCTTCAGCAATGGTCTCACTTTGACTCATCTTGAGGTCTGAGTGCAGTGGAAGTGAATTAAGAAACTTGCTGGCACTTTTTTAAAATTTCATTTTGCACTTACAGGAGTGGAGGTGGGGACTGAGTTCGGTGCAGGTGTGAGAGAAGTTCATACTCAAGTGCTGCCAAGAGCAGCTGTAGGTAGGGAGCTGGACTGCGCAAGTACCCTGCAATTGTAGGTAACAACGCGTGTCTCCATGGTCACGTTTAGTTGGGTTCTTGCACTGCAGGGCGCAGCTGAGACACCCTGGTCTTGTTTTTTTTTTATATCACCACCTGATAAATATGAACAGCTCTCGAAAGAAAAAAATTGTATACATTCAAGCACTGTGCAAACATTAATTATGTAATTTGTTTGTATAATTGCATATACAAACAAAACAGACTGTTTTGCTATTGTTGGCGCCATGGAAAACTGCGTAAAGGTTCTGCACAGCCTTTTTGATTTTTAAATACGTAGTGATGAGTTGATTATGAGCTACAATGGAAGTAAGATTTTGTGAATACCAGCTTTTGAATTTTTACTTAAAGAAATTAGCAATAAACTCATCAAAACAAGATTTGCAGCTGTAGTAGTTTTGTAGCAGGTTTCAGATTTTTTGGGTGTCTGCACATGGTTTGACATATATGCTTTCTCAGTCTAGGCAGTATTCTCAAGAACAGTGCTGGCATTTGCCTGTAAGAACTATAACCAAGGAAAAGCTGGTTTTGTTTACCTTGAGATGAGCAGCCTATTTTGTCTGCCAGTGGCGCGTCCACAGTGGGTGCTTGCAGATGTGCAGTGCGCTCCTGGATGGCGTGTCCCTGGTGAGTCTAGACCCCCTCTGTTCACACAAATGGCTCTTCATGCGGAGACACCTCTCGGGTTCTCCTTCTGTTTCACCTCGTGATGGCAGGTGGGGGAAGAGCACGAGTAAGCTGGCAAACACCAAGTGGGAATTCAAGATGTGTGGGACCACATGCCTGATGTTGAGGGTGGAGGGCAAGCAAGGTCTTCTCAGTACCTTTGCTGGTCCCCCTTAGCTTGACTGTGAAAAGGAAATGTACATGAGCACATTTACAGACAGCTCCATGGTTGAAAAACGTTGATAGATGTCAAGTCATTAATACCATTTGAGGCATGCAATGTCTTCTATCACTCCTTCTATGTGTAATGAGTAACTTGGAGGAATCATAATGAAAAAGATGTGTGCGAAACTGTGTATATGTTTTCAGGAAGAAGGTATGTTTCTGGCCAAATGTTTTATTGTGGTGAACAATATGTTGAGTGTGGTCTTTAACTTCCTTTTTTTTTCCCAGTTCATGTTTGTAAAAATTGACATTTATTGAGAGGTGTTGATTTATAAATAGAATTGGGAGATTTTGAGAATACAAGAAAAATATATGCCCATTCTTGACTAATAAAAAAGCTCTTTTAAGTGCTACAGCAATTAACCTAATTTTGTACAGTCATACATCAAACATTAGGACATGGATTCTGGGTGAACAAAAAAATTCACTGTTACTCTTTCATTCTGTATTTCTTCTTGTATTCAGTTTTAGGTATTCTGGTTCAAGAAAGATTCTGAATTCCTCAGTCTCTGGGAGACTTAAGAAACTCCGTAGAATGTTAAACCAGAAAGAACCAATCCATGTTGATTGGATTAAAAAAAAAAAAGAGGGTTCTGCAAAACAGGAACAAATAGTCATGAGCAGATTCTTTCCACATGATTGCTCTTGTCATGAATTCCTTCACCTCATACTAAACTATAAGTTCATTAATGGTCAAACTGAATGATTTGAATAGTTCTTTACCCACAGATTACTAAAATGAGTCTTTTAAATTAGATACTGGAATCTTTTTCAAGGGGTTTGTTAAAACCAGACTTGAACACAGTGATAATAATCTCCATTTTCCCTTTGTGACTGCCTAGCATGTTATGGCTAGACTAAGATTTCTTTATTTTAAAAACTTCATGGAGAAAGAAGTAATTTTTTAGGAGTTGCAAACAAGAAACTGAGGGCTAAGTTACAATCCTATCAAACATACTCCTGATAAGGCATTTTCATTGTTTCTTTAAAACAGAAAATTTTGTTGTGGCTGTTGAAATTTATATGATTTAGTTGTTTAGGTTAATAAAATGTATAGGTTTACTCTGATCACAGCTGTGATCCAGTCCTGTAAATACTTAAGAATTTACACACCTTTACTGATGTGAGACACACTGTTCCAGAGGATTCACTTCAATGCCTGCGTTCAAGCTGTTGGGTTGTTAATTCATTTGTCTGATCACATTGTACCTTTTCAAACTAATATCACAAAGATTGCATAGTCGGTTCAATGAAGTGCCCTACTTTAGCCCATTGATAACTTTAGAAATATTTATGTTTTTTTCCTGCCACTCAACTGCACCCTTTTGGAAAACATGGTGGCAAAAATTCTGTGATGGCAATAGCAGGATTAGAAGAGTAGAAAACGTGGAGATCAAAATGTCATCTTGAAGACTTCAGGCTTTATAGATGCCTGTTTATGAAGAGTTAATTTAAGACCTGGTAAAGTTAGACATCTGTGTAGCTGTACTTTTTTGTCTGTGTATGTATGCATTAGGTGGTGAAACATGCTTGTCTGTGGTAAAATACAGTGTGGTTTAGTTTCACATGCATTCTTAGTAGTACCCAGGTATAATACCTGAAGAGAAGCAAGGACATTGTTAGTATAGCAGATATTTGTTATGTGAGGCTATGGTTGTGTTTCACTGTTTCTTGTGGAATTAAATTAAAACAACAACTCAAGAACTTGTTTTCAAAGATAATTTGATGAAAACTTTACTCTTATTAACACAGGGAAAAATTAGACCTGGAACTGACTAGTACCTGTTTTGGACCAGAAATCAAAGAAACCATAGAGTAAGTAGCTGACTGGGCATAGGAGCAAAAATTCACAATCTAGTGTATGTTGGTACGCTTTAAGAGATCTTTATTTGGCATTGCAGAAAATTCTGCTGATTTCCAGATTTCAGCACCTGACTTTTAACAAGAAGAGTTGTAAAAGGGCCTACAACTGTGTCTTAGCTGACAAATTTGGAGTTTCTCCAACAATTGTTAGGCCCTTTGAAAGTGTATATGTTTCTGGCCTTTTCACCTAGCAAACTAGGAGGAGCTGTGTTGCATATTAGGCAGAAGAAGAAGGGCAGTCTCAGCTGTTAAGTTTCTTTTCTGATCCTGAGGACAGTCATGAAGATCTGCCAAAAGGAAGGATACCTAGTTGGTGTATGCACCTTGTGCTTTCATAGGATCATGTAATCGTAGAGTCAATTTGTTTGGACGAGACCCTCAAGATCATTGAGTCCAACCATAACCTAACTCTGGCACTAAGCCATGTCCCTAAGAACCTCATCTATGCATCTTTTAAACACCTCCAGGAAGGTGGCTCCACCACTTCCCTGGGCTGCCTCTTCCAGTGCCTGACAACTCTTTCTGTGAATAAATTGTTCTTAATATTCAATCTAAACCTCCCCTGGTGCAACTTAAGGACCCTTATTTCCTATCATCCTATGACTTGCTACTTGGGAGGAGAGACCAACCCCATCCATGCTCCAGCCTCCTTTCAGGTAGTTGTAGACAGTGATAAGGTCTCCCCTCAGCCTCCTTTTCTCCAGGCTGAACAGCCCCAGTTCCCTCAGCCGCTCCTCATAAGACTTGTTCTCAAGACCCCTCACCAGCTTCATTGCCCTTCTCTGAACTCTCTCCAGCACCTCAATGTCTTTCTTATGATGAGGGGCCCAACACTGAACACAGGATTCAAGGTGCGGCCTCACCAGTGCTGAGTACATGGGGATGATCACTTCCCTAGTCCTGCTGGCCACACTATTCCTGACACAAGCCAGGATGCTGTTGGCCTTTTTGGCCACCTGGGCACACGGCTGGCTCATGTTCAGGTCCCGTTGACTGACACCCCCAGATCCCTGTCTGCCAGGCAGCTTTCCAGCCACTCTTCCCCAAGCCTGTAACGCTGCCTGGGGTTGTTGTGACCCAAGTGTGGGACCCAACACTTGGCCTTGTTGAACCTCATACAATTGGTCTTACTCCATCGATCAAGCAGGTCCATATCCCTCATAGAGCCTTCCTACCTTCAGGCAGATCAACAATCCTACCCAACTTGATGTCGTCTGCGAACTTACTGAGGGTGCAGTTGATCCCCTCATCCAGATCATTGATAAAGATATTAAACAGAACTGCCCCAATACTGAGACATGGGGTACACCACTTGTGACTGGCCAACTGGATTTGATTCCATTCACCACAACTCTTTGGGCCATCCAACCAGTTCTTTATCCATCGCCGAATACACCCATCCAGGTCATGAGCTGCCAGCTTTTCCAGGAGAATGATGTGGGAAACAGTGTCAAAGGCCTTAGTGAAGTCCAAGTACACAACAACCACAGCCTTTCCCTCATCTACTGGGTGGGTCACCTTGAGATAGAAAGAGATCAGGTTGGTAAAGCAGGACGTGCCTCTCATAAACCCATGCTGAATGGGCCCCATAGCTTGGTTTTCTTGTATGTGCCGTGTTATGGCACCCAGCATGATCTGTTCCATAATGTTCCCCAGCATCAAGGTCAGACTAACAGGCCTGTAATTCCCAGATCTTCCTTCCGGCCCTTCTTGTAGGTGGGTGTCACATTTGCCAGCTTCCAGTCAACTGGGACCTCCCTGGTTAGCCAGGGCTGCTGATAAACAACTGAAAGTGTCTTGGTGAGCACCTCTTCCAGCTCCCTCAGCACCCTTGGGTGGATCCCATCAGGCCCCATAGACTTGTGTGTGTCCAAGTGGTGCAGCAGGTCACCAACCATTTCCCCATGGATTATTGGGGCTTCATTCTGCTCCCCATCCTTGTATTCCGGCTCAGGGGGCCGGGTACCCAGAGAACAACTGGTCTTATAATTAAAGACTGAGGCAAGGAAGGCATTTAGTACCTCAACCTTTCACTTACCTACTGTCGTTATGTTTCCCCAACATCCACCAGAGGGTGGAGATTCTCCTCAGTCGCCTTTTGTTGCTGAGGTGTTTATAGAAACATTTTTGTTCCCCTTCACAGCAGTAGTCAGGCTCAGCTCTGGTTGAGCTTTGGCCCTTCTAATTTTCTCCCTGCATAACTTCATGGCATCCTTGTAGTCCTCTTGAGTAGCCTGCCCCTTCTTCCAAAGTCATATATTCTCCTTTTATTCCCAAGTTCCAGCCAAAGCTCTCTATTGAGCCAGGCTGGTCTTCTTCCTGCCAGCCAGCCTTTGGGCACATGAGGACAGCCTGCTCCTGCGCCTCTAAATTTCCTTCTTGAAGGGAGACCAGCCTTCCTGGACTCCTTTGCTTTTCAGGACTGCCTCCCTCTTTCATGCATTTATATGGAAGTAAAGCCAGACCTAAAGACAGGACCTTGGGACAGTTGTTGGAAGTTTTATGTGAAACTTGCTTGCCGGCTTACATTTTCCTGTGAACATGCATATTCCTGTGAGATAGTTATTGTTCTGGACTACTTGCCCCAAGTTCTAGCTTTTGCCTCTCTTTGTAAATTATATGAGATGGGCTGTTACCTTACAGCCTCCTGGAGCAACCGAGAGGACGGGCTCTGGTTGGCGTCCTCCTCTTAGTCCTGGAAAGGATGTGCATTAGGGAATGAGATCACCTCTGTGATGCCTGCAACACATAGCTCAGTTTGCGATTTTGGCTGCAATCTGCTTCAGGATTCCTCTTTGTTTGGATTTCTCAGGCAGAAACATCCTTTTTAAAAAATGCCTGCTGATTAAAAAAGCACCCACCTTTGTGTAATGATGATATAAAAGCAGAAATTGGCTTTCAAATAATTATTCAGAGTGAATAGAGGGAAAGGATTCCTATTAATTTTCAAAGTTCTTGCTGTTGTCTGAAACAAATGAGACATCCCTGGTTATGAAACTAGTGATTTTCTTTCCTGAAAATGCAAGTTTTGTGAAATCCTACAACGCCAGTATTTGAACAGAAAACTGAATGTTTCTTACCTATCTAATGTTTAACTTCCCTTTTTCTCCCATATTTTAAAATAAAATCACAAAGTGTTCCTCTGTTCAAAATAGACTCTGATAATTTTTTTGGAAGCAAATTTGAAATCTGGAGTAATTCCTGCAGTCCGGACATTCACTGGCAGAGTGCTTACCCTCCGTACCCCACTGAGGTGTTTGCTCACACATTTGCCTTTCTCACAGCAGTGTCCTGACGTTTCTTCGGGTTTCTTCTATATTGGCTATACTGGATTTAGCAGGATGGAGTTAACTTTCTTCGTAGCAGCCCGTACGCTGCTGTGCTTTGCATTTATGACTAGACAATGTCGATAACATACCAGTGTTTTGGCTCTTGGTGAGCAGTGCTTGCATAGTGCCTAGGCTTTCTACCCCACAAGAAACAGGCCAGTAGGTTGAGGGTGAGCAAGACGCTGGGAGAAGACATAGCCCAGACAGCTGACCCCAACTGACCAGAGGGATATTCCATACTGTATGATGTTGTGCTCAGCAATAAAAACTGAGGGAAAGGAGGAGGATGCAGGGGCATTTGTGGTTATGGAATTTGTCTTTCTGAGCAACGTCTACACATGCTGAGGCCCTGCTGCCCAGGAAGTGGCTGGACATCTGCTTGCTGATGAGAAGTGGTGAATACATTCCTTATTTTGCTTTGCTTCTGCACGCAGCTTTTGCTTTATAATGAAACTGCCCTTACCTTGGCACAGGAACTTTTCCATCTTATCTTCTTCCCCTGTGCAGGGGTGGACTGAGACACTGGCTGGGTGGGCATCTCTCAGCCAGCCAAGGTCAACCTACCACATCTGAGCATTGAAAACTCTCCCAAACCCAGACTACGAATCCACACTCTACCTTCGTTCAGCCTGCTTGTGCAGATTTGATTCTTGAATGCTGCGTGAAGAAGAGGAGCTAGTCGTATAAAAGTAAAAATTCTATAAGCATTATTCTGGTTATTGTCTTTTCTTCAGTTATAAGTGCTTTAACTCCATTGGCCTTGTTTAGTCTTGTGGAGGCTTTTGGAAGTGGAGTGGGCTTTGTTTTGCATCTGTAGCATGCAGGGGACATCAGAAGTACTTCAAAAGCAAATATGGTTTTTTTAGCAGAAAGTTTTACAAACTCTAGAACAGAGTGTAGATTTCAGTGATAGTGAAATACAACCACAGCTGACTGCAAGAGGTGCTGATTTATGTCCTATTCACATTAACTTCAGGGAACTGCAATCCTTGAATTGCAGGGAATCCCTGCAAGTTAATGAAAATCAAGCCAGAATGCTAAAGAAACACACAATAAATCGTATGAAGAAGAATACATGAACACCTGCATATGTCAAAAGTTTGAAAAATTACCTAGCCATCCCATAAGGCCATGTTCTGTTCGTAAAAATGACTTATGTGCTTGGGAATTTAACTTCAATGAAAGTCAATAGGATGAAGTCCTCAAAAATCACATAATCAGTTTTGAACATCTTACTCTTAGATATATAGCACATTCTCTCTGTCAAACTAATGTAAAGGTGGATATTGCTTGATTTCTTTAGAGGTGTGGAGGAAAGATACACAGTTGGGACAACCAGCTTCTTAAAAAGGTTTCAGTCTCCATCAGGACATTGGTGTGGGTGACACAAAGCTGCTTCGTGTCAGCAGAGCACACATTGATTTGCCTTTTTTACGCCTTTGTCCATGAACACTTCTTTCCACCCTTCAGACGGCCCTTGCAGACGTGCACACACACCGTTCTGTTGGCATGCCGGTGTGGTTTCCTGTGTCTTCACATCACACCTTACTCAGCAGCCAACTTTGGATGCCCAACCCTGCCAACACAGCAGCCTCCTCTTCACAAAGTCATAGCTGTGGTTAAGATGTCGTTCTCTGTAAATCAGTTTCGGCAAGGATGATGGCTAAGGGCATGAGCTGGGCTTGTCTTTATGGGGCCTGAGCCATTCAAGCGGCCTTAATCCTCCCTCTTACTACCCTGGCTTTGTGGAAGGTAGATGGACTCACTTTAACACGATGGAATGAGCTTTTTAAAGTCTTTTATTTTTGGTCACAACAACAAAAGGCCTGGGAAATTCTGATTAATTAGCATACCTTGGACTAATGAAAGAATGAAATTGAAAGAAAAATGTCTAAATCTTTGAGAGGAGTGGAAGCATGTAGTGACAATACAGATTTTAAATACTTGTGGTTGGTTGTGTAATTTTCCCAGGGTTTGCCTCATTGACTTGAAGAGATAAGAGTGGAAAGACAAGTGGAAGGTTTTGTTTGGACCATGATGTAATAACATTTCAGCTTTTAAGGAATCTTAATAGGCTATAACATAAAGAATGCTGATAGTGGCCTCCTCCGAAAGTCAATTTAAATAATAAGAACCACTGTCATTTTATTATTGCAAGGCACCTTATTGACCACATATTTCATAGAACAAGATTGCACGTGGAAATAGAAATTTCCAGAGAAGCTGTGATATTCATGCAGGTGGACTCTTTAAGGAGTAATTTCTCAGTCGGGAAAATGCTCTTCTAAACTGCTCTGAGGTAATCTTATATCCTGAACTGAGAAAATGCATACTCTGCATAAGTAAGTAAAACTTTATAGCAGAAAAAATATTCTCTTAATGACAGAAGTTGACTTTTTATGAGTTGCATGTAGCTGTTTGGCGTCTATATCTTTGCAACTATTAGTTTCATTGATCTTTAAGGGCATGACTTTCTGACTTCCTGAACTTAAGGGCTTTTGACAAAACAGTGACAACTACTGAATCCAAGGTTTGTTTGAGCTGATTGTTGTGAGGGTGGAACAACCAGAGATCAGTGCAGGAACTTTTTAAATGATGAATGACACATGTCAAAACCATTTTATTTTTCTTGAAAAATACTTTCGTTTCAGGGGAAAAAAAAATCCATTGTGTGTGGAATGAGATTTGCATAATGCTTCGAGATAGTGGTACTGTAGCAATTCAGACTTTGATAGTGTCTGATAGACATGGTTGAAATGTATATATAAGTTAGCAAGATTATAACTTGAAAAGACAATTGTATTTTTACTGAGAAGTTTTCTGAACCGATAAAATATATTGATATTTAATGAATCATGAAACTTTTAAATGAACCATGAAAGCAATAGTTAAACTAATTAACGGAGTATAAAGCTTTTTAGAATACATACATTATGTGTGCTCTATGCTTGTTACTTCCGCCTGGTTAAACTGACAACTAAAGTAACGGTCTCATATTATCTTTTAGAAGAAACAATATTAAACATTATTTTGTTTCTAATGCAAAGAAAAAAGAGAAAATTGTTTGTTTGTAGTGCTCAGAAACTCAGGGACAATGCAGTTTTAAAAATTACCCTTTAGTATCCTTGAACAATGGACTTTGTGAAACAAAAACGCATTGAATGTGATTGCAGGTTACTTACATTCCCGGTTGCATACTGCAAGGGCCAGTTTCTGCAGTTCTTTCCATGTTAACATTTGCTACCCGTTCTTAATTAGTATCAGTATTCAACAGGTTGGCATTTATTCTTCTCTTCTCCTGCTTGTACATTTTGGTCTCTTAAAAAGATGCTTTTCTGAGAAGCAGTGGTCAAATGTAAAGGTAAATCTGTAAAAATTTAGAGAGCGAGCTTCACATGGGATTACAGTTTAACACTGAGCGAATCCTTTATTGCATGCTTTTTTGCTGACCAGATGTCTTCTGCTGGATCAGGACATGCAATGCGGGCTGGCACTGATGTGTTATGGTGCAGAGACTGAGACCTGGCTCACGCCGAAGGTGGAAATCAACCTCCTTGCTCTTCTCCCCTCTGCTCAGGACTCCTGCACAGCCAGCGGCAGGTTCTTCTGGGGGGAAGTTGTCACAGATTGTTAAGGCAGCGTAAACTTGCTGTCTGTCCACTTACCCTTGGTGCTCTGCAGGATGGAGCTGTCATCCCCGTGTCTGAGTAAAGGAGACAAAAGATCTTCCCTGTGCCTGGGGCCTGGAGGAGGGAAGGGGTCTGCATCTTTCTTCCCAGCATTACTCACTGCCTGTACAACCAGGCTGACAGGTCAAGTGAGTATAAGAAGAGCCACAAAGATGATGAAGGAGTGGAGCATCTCCCGTATGAGGAAAGGCTGAGGGAGCTGGGGCTCTTGAGCTTGGAGAAGAGGAGACTGGGGGGTGACCTCATTAGTATTTATCGATATGTAAAGGGTAAGTGTCACGAAGATGAAGCCAGGCTCTTCTCAGTGACAACCAATGATAAGACAAGGAGCAGTGGGTGCAAACTGGAACACAGGAGGTTCCACTTAAATACGAGAAGAAACTTCTTCTCAATGAGGGCGAGAGAGCCTGGAACAGGCTGCCCAGGGAGGTTGTGGAGTCTCCTTCTCTGCAGACATTCAAACCCGCCTGGACACCTTCCTGTGTAACCTCATCTGGGTGTTCCTGCTCCAGCGGGGGGATTGGACTAGATGATCTTTTGAGGTCCCTTCCAATCCCTAACATTCCGTGATTCTGTAAGGTGTGCGCAAGGAAGGCTGCCTCTGTGTTAGATAGTACAATAAACAGCAAGAAAACAGAAGTTACTGTGTGAACAAGGGGTACGTTGCTATGCTGCCTTGCTTCAGTACTTGGAATGATAGAGTCCTTTCACTAACGGATCTGGATGTGCCTGTGGGTAGAGATAGCAAAGCTCCTTCATGGCATTTTCTAGAACACTAAGGATGTTGAGATAACAGATATTATCTGATCTGAGCATCTTTTAATTAAAATTGAGGAAAAAACTTCAGGAGTTACTGGGAAAAAATGCTAAGTATGTATTTCTAACATGAAGAAAAGCAAAAATGTGCAGTGAAGGCTGAACAGTGCTAGAAGTTGTTGTGGGAGATGAAGTGTTACAGAGTTCAGAGAATTATTTTTCTAAAGTGTTTTCTTGTTGCCCCTCCATAATTGGCTCTTCTTGCATAACGAGACATGTTGTTTCACTTCTAGTTCAGTGCAGATACTATGAAAATAGAAGGTAAATTAATTATTTCCAAAATGGTTCTGCCAGATAGGGATTCCTAATCTTGCTCTGATACACTTCGTAATTATTCACCCTTAGATTAATATACTAGTAGGGTAATGTATTACATTACTTGTGGAATTTTTCTTGATTCATACCAGTTATTTGAGAAGATTAGGAGGCTTGCACAGTGTATTCATTCTGGCTAAGTTTTGTGGATAGAAACTTAGCAGAAGCTGGTATGAGTAACTGATACTAAAGGGAAGTGGTAGCACAAATTAAAGTTGAAAAGCTGTGTGTTTTCTGCAATAGAAGGGTGCGTACTGTGTATTATCATAACAGGGACAAAATCAGAAGTCATCTAATGTCACCGATAACAAATAAGAAGTTACTCATTGCAGCTAAAACATTTATATTTTAGTTCAGTTAAACATTTACTGGTCTGTGCAGTAGTTAACTGATAACTTCATACTTTTTACACAAAATAAGAAAACGAAGTAGCTTTCAAAATAGTTTTTCAATAAGTGTGAGGCCTTCCTGGTATAAATAAAGCCAATTCAAAATTAATATGAGATATTATAAATGTCTGCAGATCTAATTGAAAATCTTTGTTTTACAGTGTGCATTTTCTCCTGGAAGTTTCCTGAACCCGACTGTTTCATAATATATTCCTAGTTTAGTCATTACAAGACCACTGTTTTCATTTGTTTAAATTTAGTGGTTAAAGTGTTCCACACAAGTAGGTGATCTCACTGCTGTCTGCTTTAAACCAGCTAAGTTAATCACCTGTGAGGTATTGTTTTCACCAGTCAGTTCTGGATAATTTTCTACCTTGGTTCCACTTGAAGGGAGACATTGTTTTTCATTGTGCTTTGTCAGTCTGTTTTGTCTCACAGTAGAGTTGCTGAAAGTACATGCTTGATAACTTCATACAATGAATAGCAAATAGCACTGGAAATTAGTGCAAGCTAATTTACCAAGTGTACTCTGATTGTAAAGAGACTGCCTTTGCAAGATTCAATGCAGGGAGAGCTTTTAAAGTGCATACATAATATTTTCTCATAATAAAGTGTGGTCATATAATTCTGTTTAGTGTATTTCCTCCAGATTATTTTTCTTGCTCGGAAAGGTTGAGTCTCTGCAAACAGTTAAGAACATGGGAATTGCCAATATCACATTAATTGTCTAACTCGCTGTTCGGAGTGGACACTGCCAGAGGCTTGGGAGGAAATTTCTAACATGACTTTGCTAATTGTAAGTGTTAAGAAAACCATAAGCTAAGATCATAACCATGAGGTTAAAAACAGTGAGGTTTTAGGGTTTCAATTTCAGAATTTTCTCTCTAACTTAGAAAGCCCTGGGTTTTTTTTAAATTTCATTTTTTAAGAAAATAAAGGCCAATAATCACAGTTGCACTTATGTATAGTGTCTGTGTGGTGTAGTGTAGTTGAGAAACTACTATATTTCACAAGATATGCAATAGAAGTCACAATCTGGGAGCTTTTTGACCCATAGTTTAGTAATTTACTTGTACCCCGAAAAATTCCAGATTGCATGCCATACAAAAATTGCTCATACCTAATGTAATTTTGACTGAATTTTTGTAGTTAATCTACAAGCTTCAAGGTCTCCCAAAACAGACTTGGGCTCAGGGGATGATACCAGTGTGAAGAAGCCCAGGTTCCCAAATAGACAAAGATTTTGGCTAGACCTGTGAGAATGGATGCAGGTGGCCATCTCCCCCCTCTTCTGCCTTTCTTTACCCCCTTTGAAGCTCCACTTCAACACACTTAAGGAAGTTTTCAAGTGGTCTGACATCCACTACCTGTGGCTGGTGTCTCTGTCCAGGTAGGTTGCATGCAACAGTGTCTCTTAGCTGGAGTGGGAACAGCAGAAGGTGGCCACTGTGTTGAAGGACATAGGGAATAAGCGATAGCTTATTAATAGTCATTAATAATATGACTAAAATTGACATATGGGAGACCTGAAAGGAATTGTATGGCAATCCAAAGGAGAGATGGACTGGGGTATTTCCCACCTGGAAACAAGTCTACCAGGCAAAAACCTTGGAGTTTGTTCGATCAGCAGCTACTGCAAAGCCTCTCCAACTAGGATGCCAAGAACCCCGTGGGTGTGTTCACAGCAAAGATGTGTGTGGTAGCTGGGGACTGCAACATCCAGAAGATTCAGTGTGTTGTGGAAAACCAAACCAAATTTGTTTTAAAGGCATTTTGGTGACTTATGTGTAATCTATATAAGAATACATTGTCACAGTCTTACTTTGGTCTCTCTGTCCTTTTTAGTATTTATTGTCTTACAGTATGCTTTTTAGAGTGTGCCCTTTTCTCCTGTTTTTGGTGAATACAGAATCCACACTAACAACACTGGAAGCCAATTACATGGGAAACATTAAAACCAACTGTTTCCAAAGCTCTTAACTACTGTATGTCAACAGACAGAAAATCCCCTAAGGAAATTACCTTTTGCTCCTTTGTTGCAATTCTTTTATTTCTGGCTCTTATTCTAACAGTAACAACAGGACAGATTTTCAGATAATTTTAATAGCTTTCTTTCATACTGATTGATTCTGTTATTGCAGAACGCATTGATCTAAGAGATGATTGAATTTGATCTGGTGCTGTGTATTCGGTATGTTGTGCATTTCAGAACACCAAACAATTAAACCTGGTTTTGTTGTGTGTTTTTGTTGTACTATGATTTACACATGGGAAGCATTAGTTTACAATTTCAAAGGTTTGGTGAAGCAGTTTCATTTTATAACCTTGGTAGAATTAACAAGGTTCAGGGAAGAAGTTTCATTTTATAACCTTGATAGAATTAGCAAGTTGCTACTCTTGACTTGGAGACAAAGGAAAGATAAAAGAAAATGTGTTTAAATGGAAATAATTTCATTTTGGAGTCTGCCTCCTGAAAGTATGAGAATGATATGAAAAAAGATAATATCTTCTGAAATTCAGTGTGCCTAAGTTAAAGTAGTTGTATTTTTCTGTATTCTTTGAACGTGCTTCAGAAGATTGCAGTGAAATATTTTTTGCATGCCAATGATGAGTGAAGCTTAGCTATTAACCAGCTATGGAGAATAAACAGGAAAAATAGGCACGCTAGCGAATGAGGAAGTAAATGGATTAAATTTTTTCCATAAAATATTTTTACTGCTGATACTTGTTAACTGTTACTTTTAGTTATTGATAAAGAGCAATTTTGATTTATGTGTAATATGTTTATTTGGAATTGATAACACGCTAATCAACCGTAGCTCTTCCTGTGAGCCAGCTCAGGGCTGATTCTATTTTCTCAACTATTGTTGCCTTTATTGAACTATCTCCTGATTTACATCTTAGTGTGTAAGAAAAGAAATTGCTTCTCTTGCTTATTTAAAATATTAGATCCACGTATTTTTCTCAGAATCTACAGTCTGATTCAAAACTCACTATGTCTCCAAAGAGGTTACCATTTATCTCCACTGACGTGGATTCAACACATGAAGGAATTGCTTGTTGTCCTTTCACTGTCCTGAAATTTTCAGGCTTTGGGTCAATGATACGGCAAACCTGAAGTGAAGGCTCCTCTCTCTTGCACTATGTACCCATATGATGCCAAATGCCGATGTGGGACGTAGTCATTCTGCCAGTTCACGTTTATTCAGCACTTTTGGACACATTTTCTGACAGCTTGCCTTTCAGAAGCAGGCTCATGCCAGGTCAGATGTCCATGTTGTACACATTTAACTTTATGCCAGATCAGAAATGGTGTGTAATCCTGCAGCTGGCTTAAAGCCAACATAAGCTTCCTATCTTGTGCGTATGCTCACACCTGATTCAGATCAAGCTAATACTGCTCTGTGACCTGCAGGGCACAGATGAGGTATTAACGATTGTCTTTTGGCACATTTATGCATGTATGAAACAGTGGATAAAACGTTACGACTTTGCCTTTCATACCAGTAGTTTTTTACTTTGCAATCTGTTTCAATGGTGGGAGCTAATGATAGGTTATTTCTTGGTTAAACTCTCTCCTCGCCTCCACCTTTTAAGTGTAAGACTTGTAATTTTTCCCCATAACAGCAAAAAAAAATCAGTGATAAAAAGAACAAATCATTTTTCTTCCACTTCTGCGTCATTGAAATGCCCAAGCAAATGTTTATCAGGACCAGAGTCTTGCATTTCTTTTGCCTGTCATCCCAGTAATACAATCTCTCCACAGTACTCCTTTTCTGATTTTTTCCTATCAGTGAACAGTGACCAGACCATCTTTAGCCTTCATCCTTACAGAACAAATTGTCTTAGCTGTTCTCAGCATCACCAAGGTGCTGTTTGTGCACAGATAATACGAGCAGACCCTATAATTGAAAGGTAAACCAGGATGTATTGAGGATGCCACATTCTGTACTTAACAGTACAGGTTTGACACGGCTCCCTTTTGTGGTTTTGCTTTTGGGATTTTTTTTTCTGACATGTGAGTTCCAGGCAGCTTGTGTTTAATCATGTATAAATAGCAATTTCACTGTATGGTTGCAGATGGTTATTTGAACCAACTAGGTGACATATGGCCTGACCCTAAATGAAAATCTTACCAGTGCACAGTCCTTGATTTCCTGGATATGACAAAATAGATGTTATTGTTACCCACTGAAATTTGTTGAAAGTGGCTTGTGACTTATTATGGTGTAATCTAAGGAAGAATCAATATATATTTGGTGACATGTAAATTTTTAACTTCATCCCACCCACTCTTGCTAAGAGGAGTAGTGTTCATATTGTCGCCAGGGGCAACTTATGCTTTTTGCCCTAATTTTGCCAGCTGGTTCCATTTTAGCACTCTGTAACATTATAAAAGTGACTACTGAGTAGCACAGTGATTCAGCTTTAGTGAGTTCAAAATACCAACTACTGCACAGGAAAGAAAATAAAATGTCTTCTCATTTTCTTTTGACTTACTTGGACATCTTTATTAAGGGGAGACAGTAATCCCACAAGGCTTAAAAGTTTTTTTTTTTCTGGTACCCACAATGGAGTTAAGTTCAGTACAAGGAATTATCTTTACATGTTTGTCCTCAGAAATTTCCAGTCCTTCTAGCTAAATTTCAGGATGGGTTATTAAATGTTTTCTTCCTTCCTTATCCTTGAGTTTTCAGCCAGGTGCCATATTTGTCACTTACGTTTCGATGGAGTAGAAGTAAGCAAGCTCTTTTTCTTAAAGGGCTGCCATATTTCCTCCTAAGGAGCACATTCTGGTGTAGTCAACTTGTAACATCTGTATATGAGCTTACAAAGTAGTTAGGATCCCAGTGGACTGAAAATCGTGAATGTGTTCCTCACACATATGTAAGATGTTGCTATTTAGTCAAAGAGAAGAATAATTTGAAAAAAAGGCAAAAAAGAACAGACCTCTGAAACAGGAACAAACATATCTATTTATCTTCTTGGTCTTTTCCCTTTTTTTCCAAAAAAAGCACTATAATTTGAAATTCTAGGGTGAATTGCAAAAATTTAAGATAATCCTGTTTGATCTGGAGGACATTGAAGGATCTGGATTTTCTTCCTATGACTGTGAGGGCCACAAGTGCCTTAATGTACTTCTTTGTGAAGTCCACAAACAGTTTGAATGTCCTTGAGAAAAATGAGTAAATAAGTTGTACAACTGAGTCAAAAGTAGATCTAATTTAGAAAATAGTTTAAATTGCAATACTTTTCACTGTTTCTTCTGATGTTGCTATCCTGCTTTGGGGAGTAGTCTGAACACAGGGAAGCAGCTAGAAATGTGAATAATCTAATTATGAAGTTTCAGCTGTGATGAGAATTTGCTAGGTAGCCAACAGCTTCCATATTATGACCTACATTTTAACTCTTACAACTTGATGTGTTTAAATGCAGAGTATCTTGTAAACCACCATCTGTGGCCTAAATCAGAACACAAAGTACACAGAGCCTTTTCAGATAATATCCCACTTACCAGCTACCTCTGTAATCATTTCATGCTACTGTATAATAGCCACCAGTTTGAGTCATGGCAGCAGTGATTAGGAGCAGATTGTCGCCTTTTGAAAAAAGTCCAGAATGCTTGATCCAGCTCAAATTCCTCTCCCCAGGCCTCTGAGGAACGCTGGGTTCCAGCCGTAACTCCGTCCTGGAGGGGAAACGGTCCAGCCTGTGCACTTGGCCACACCAGTCGTGTTGCAAGGGGTTGCGATTTGCGTGCAGAGCTGCAGTCCCCGTGCTTTGTGGATGGGTAGTGGTAGAAATGATGGAAGGGCCTGCAGCGACTTGGCGCTGTGGGGTTTGGTGGGCACAGTGGTGTTCCTGCAGCCTCCCTGGGTTCTCTGGTCCCTCCTTCTTCAGAGAAAGGTGTGCTCATGGCTTGGCTGTCCCTCAGATCAGGGCTGCTCTTTTACCTGGACTCTACCAGAGGTGGCTTTTCTGATATTTTGTCTATGATGCCTGGTCTTTAGTTTATGTACTTCAGCACATGTTTTAAATGTGCATAGTTTATTAGTTCTCCTTTAGAGTGTTGCTTTCTTTGCTTGGAGAAGTTTGCAAAATCCTTGTGTTCGTCCTCTGTTTCATCTGAAAATAGTCAGTTCCAGTCACTTTTTCTACTTCTGAAAGTGATGTGAGTTCTGTGGCCTCATCATGGAGTCCTGGGAGATGAATACTAACCTGCCTTTTTTATTTTTAGGAGGTATTGGTTATGGACCCGTGTGCAAGTCCATTGGAAAAGGCGGCTGCAACAACATAACAGTCACCAGCAGTCCCATGACAGTTCAACAGATGGGACCTGTTTCACCTCCTGCTAATCAGGTTTCAACAGCATGCAACCAGATCAGCCCTAGTTTACAGAGGTCTATGGATGCTTCCAACCTGAGTGCTTCTCCATCAGATACAAGGTTCCAAGTTACTTTTTCATATTCAGTACTTTAAAAAGACAGTATTTTAATTCTTCTGTAATTTAAATGCAACCTCTCCGATGATTAAAATGGCCTAAATGATACTTTGTTATGCCCCAGGAAATTTAATTCAACTCAATTTAGTTCACATCAGCTACAATCATACTGTATGGATCATTCAAATCATGGGTGAAATTTGCCTACACATTTTCAATGTTTGATAGGGCTTTTTTGTTAGATAAAGATTTTTATAGTCACTTAACTATATGTTTGTACTAAGGACAGGAAATGTTATAGAGGATGAAAGCAGAAATAGTTGATGTGTTGCATCTTCAGGGGCAGTGATCTATTTTAAGCTTACCATAGTGCTAAGAGTGTTACATTGGTGCCTGTCAAGTAACCCTGATGCCAGAAAAAGTAAAAGCTCTTCTAATGTTCCTCTCTCTTTGACAAATACCTTTGCTTTCAAATTGTTTAATTGTTTACATAATTAAGCTAATCAGATCAATTGTTCCCAGTCTGCACTGAGCCAGCAGTTAACTTCATCTGTGTTAGACTTGTGTCCCTGAAAACTTGTCCATTTTCTTAACTCCGGTTGGTAGTTTCATAAAAACTACAGCCTCTCCCTCTAAATGTTGCCTTAAACCACAGATAAATATTGGTTAATTGATTTTTAAATGCTTAAATAAATTTTGAGATTTTGGCTATGAGTATTGTAGACAAACATGAATCATAGAATCATAGAATCATTTTGGTTGGAAGAGACCCTCAGGATCATAGAGTCCAACCGTAACCTAAATCTAGCACTAAACCGTGTCCCTAAGAACCTCGTCTAAACACCTTTTAAACCCCTTCAGGGATGGTGAATCCACCACTTCCCTGGGCAGCCTGTTCCAATGTCACAACCCTTTCTGTGAAGAATTTTTTCCTAAAATGAAAGGAAAATAGTTATTTGGACAACGTCAATATAAATACATTAAGCACATCCTCGGATATTAGTTAAACATAAAGTGAGAAACATTCTGGTGTGTTATTTTAGAAGCTCCGTCCCCACTTTAGTAGATGTGACTTGTGCAATAGTTGCCTAGTGAGTTGAAAAAAAACTGTTCTTTTTTACAAAAGGCCACAAAAGTCTTTATTCTCAAAACAGTTTACATTTTACTATATCGCTTTATTACAAGCCAAGGAATATTACTGAAGTAATTAAAATTGATATTATGTAACTGGAAGAAAACCTTATTTTCCTCTACTAGCAGGTAGTTTGTGACATTTCTGCCACTTCAGTTCTGAAGACTGAGTCCCCCAGGACAATTTACAAAATTAATTATGCTTCCTATGTAAATATGTTAGGGAAAACCATTCAGTGCTAACATGATGACAAATGAGAAATCCAGAGACATGCCTTTGAGACAGAAGAAAACTGATGATATGAAAATGCCATTGAGTAATTATTATTTACTTAATAAGTTTTAGGTGTTCCTGTATGGTTCCGAAGACTCTTATTTTCATCTGAATGTGTGGTGGGGTGTACTGTGTCAGTACTAAGTTACACATTTTTGTTTTTGTTTTGAAGAAACATTTACTAAGGGTGAACTGAAGTTGAAACTCTGGCAGAAGTGAGGCTTTAGTGTCCCTAGTGTCTTTTAATGATTTATCAATGAAGATGTTATAAAATTAGTTTGTCACCCAAAGAATGTCCATTTCAGCAATTTTGCTCTCAAATTGACTATTTTATGGTGCAAAACAAGTTTAAAGTCAGATTTAAATTCACAGGTTGTTGAAATGCCTTTTTTTTTTCTTCTTAATTGCTTCAGCAATAAACTGCATTTGCCTAAACTGACTCCATAATGTGTCATGAGCTGAGTGCCGTCTCTGGATTGCATCTCTTGGGCATCATGAACTGTCCTCTGGCAGCTCAATCCAAACCAGATTATTTGCTGAATTGACCCAAACCAAAATGACTTGTCTTGATTTTTACTGATGGAAGAAAGAAAAATGTTGGCAAAATTGGAGTTTCGCTACAGAAAACATCATATTTTGGTGTATGTAGACCATGAGGGAGAAAACCTTCCTCCATATTTTTTGAGATTTTCCCAGAAACCTTTTCAGAATATTCCGTTATGCTGCTTGAAACCAGATATAATACTGCCATTTACTTTGATGCAAGTCAGAAAAGGTCCTAGGAAGGAGCAAAGAGTTTTTGGCTAGTAAAATAGAAGACCGTGCAAAAAGATAAGAAAACATAATTTTAACTCTTCCATGTTTATGCTTAATATTCTGGGTTATATTTGACACTGTGGTCTCTGTACACAGGGAGATAATAGGAAGTAGTTGCAGGAGTTTCTTGTAGATGTTCATAAAAGATTTGGTCCAAACTCACAGCTGGTTTAGATTACAGTAAGCAGACATGGCACAGTGGTACAGCTGGCTCTTCATTTTCATATTAGGTATATTTATTTTCCCCCAGAATACTACTTTGTCTCAGTGCAGGCTGGGTTTTAGAGAATTTTTCTTTATTTTGGGAGCTGGAATCTTTGTTACTTTTGAATTTAGAGGATTAAGTGAGAACCAAACTTCTTCAGGTTATCTGGCTCTTATTGTATTGTTGAAATTCTGGGCCAACTTTTAATTTTTGTCCTGTTATGAGACTTTTAAAATGCAGTTTTTCTTTGGCCTTGCTGATGGATATGTCACTTTGTGTTAGGCATTAGTAGCTTTTTTGAATGACACTGGTTCTACTATGCATTTGACTAAAATTCTTGAAATTACAAAAATAGACTTAGTACATTGATGTGTGATTTTTTTACCTACTTACAAAAGAGAAAATAAAAATAATAATCAAACTGGCAAAACCCCCCTTATTTGTATTTTCCAGATATAAATATATATAGCCTGGCATGGAAAAATCACACCTCACTTTTCTTGCACTGTTGAAGACTGTGGATGTGTGTTTGGGGTCACAGCATGCTAACATGATTTAAATGCCCCATAATGAACTGTGTTTTAACAAAGCCCGTTGATAACAGGCCCAACAGCCTGGATCAATTTTTTTCACAAATAATTATCCCTTAGATCTACATCTTACACAAGATTAACCTGGTATAGCAATCCCATTCTTCTCATTTCTTGCAATGCAAATTGTAGCCAGCATGTTAATTGTGCTTTTCTTCAGTCTTCTGTTTTGAAAGTGCCATTTAAACCCTGATGAAGTAACATAACCTCTGTAACAGTACCCTATACTGACAGTCCATGTGAACAGGATGTTTCCTATTCTGATACAGCAAATCAACCATCCGTTACAAAGCAAGTATCTCGAGCAAAGGAGCCATCTGTCCCATAGGTCCCTACAGCAAGGCTGGGAGATACTTAAGCTGCATTTTTGCTGTTTGTGAGCCATCTCAGTACACACACACAGCACCTGCAAACTGCTTGCTCTCTCCCACAGCCTGTGCCAAGCATTCTCTCTAGAAAAAAAGGGGCTGAGGGGGCAGCCAGGGTGTCCTGAGCACCAGTTCCTCTCCTCCAGCTCTTCGGCAGTGACTGGCCTGTGTTCTTGCAGCATGATCCAGCCCTTAAGCCAAAGTCACTGCAAAAGGACTTTTGTTTCCTCATGTTGGTTGACAGTCAAGTGCTGGAACATGCTGTAATGTTAAGTAGTAGGACTCGGGGAGTGCTTGTGTGGTGGGCAGAATAAGATAACAATGACACTGTCATTTTTCAGCTTTGAACTCTGTGGCTGGAGCTAAATGTGGAAAACTACGTACATTTCTTTTGTCTGAATGACTTTACTTGGTGTTTTCATAGATTGTTTCAACCTTGGTGATCTAATTGAAAGGTAATCCACAGAACTCAGAGGTGAAAAGTTGATTTACCAAGCAAAATGATGCAAATCTGGTAAATAGTGCCATATTAGCTGGGAATATCTCCAGAGACATTGTTTAGGAGCTGTCTCTTGCATTTTAAATGGGAGTTGTATCCCCAGTTTTAGCCTACGACCTATTCTCAAATAAGTAGTTTCATGTATTTCTAACAAAGCTGCAGTCACTGCAGTAGAGCTGTGGTGCGGACATAGGATGCAATTATGAGCCTTAACAAATCTGTCCCATGGATCCTTGTTTCTTGAAGCAGTGTCTATAATAAAATGTTGCAGAGCTCAGAAGGAACTTCAGTATTGCTTACCCTGAGCAGACATAAAGACTTGCTTCCCTGTTTAAAAAAAAAAAAAAAAAAGCAAGTAAAATAAGTAAAAGGGCTTCCTCAAAGGTGCTTGATGTAACTGTCTGGATCAAGAAAGAGATTTGTTTTTATTTACTTCCTTTATGCTGCATATTTTCTCTTTTAGAAATTTGAAGTTTGTCGCAGCATAAAACCATGCAGTAAAATAATTATAAATAACTGACTATAGGAACCTACCTTTGTAAGTAAGAATATATTATTCCTTGCTTGCCTGACTGGTCCTTTGGATTATTTCATGTAAATATTTAATATACTGTTTACTTAGAGCTTTAAGAAGTATTTTTTAACAGCTGGTATTTAAGGTACCCATTAGCACTTATTAGCTGTCTTTTTTTAAGTCAGTTTGACCCCCCGAAGTCTTTGTATGATAGGAGAAACAATTGTATCTTGTTTTTCCTGTGGGAACCTGAGAAGCGGTGGTTGACTTGTCCACCTTCAAAAATGCATTTTAGATTTAGAACATAAATCAAATTTCTTATGTACTTGACCCACCATTGAAATGCCTTGTTTCATCAAAAGCGTATTGTGAAAATAATAAACCCCCTGTCCTGTGACATCCCCAGGTTCATCTAGATACAGATCTGGTTCTTCCTACTGTTACAGCCCCTTAAAAATAGAAATTAGTATACTGATAGCACCACTGGCTGACAGGAAATCCAAGTCCGCCAAGATGTGAACTGGAAACATAAAGACATAAATCTACTTGGCCTCTACCCAGCATTTCTGGCCATGAATCAGGGACCTTGATGTCCCTATATTTCTTTTTTATACATTTCCGTAGAAAAAATTATGGTTAAGAGCTTGTGAGTGTGTTGTTGTTGTGGTTGTTTTGTTTTGTTTTGTTTTGTTTTTTAAAGCTACCTGTAGGACATTTGCACCATAAACAGATTTCTTAATGTTTCTGTGAAAAACCAATGATAACAGCAAGAGTACACTTTTGTGAAAAATGTTGGTTGCTGACTTGGAAGCAGATAAATCATCAAATCAAAACTACATAACTGCTTCAACCAGTTCTTCTACATTATTCATTCATTTAGTTTGTTTTGTAAAGTTAGATATTATCTGTATGTATAAACTTGAGCTATTTCTGTAGAGAATACTATTTGTATGCCTTAGAATTGGCGAAGTCATTCAGGTTAAATATTTATTCTTTATTAATCAGTTTTCTTCCCGTTCTTTGCCAGCAAAAATAATAGTGAACTCAAATCAATATGGGTTTCATAAAAGGCAGGAGCATAATGCTTGGGTTTCAGAAGCCCAAACCTATATACAGCAGAGCATTGATTTCTGCAGTAATGGATCAAGAATTTTAACAGCAACTTTTCTTCAAAATCTTGACATTTTAAAGTTAGTTTCCTAAGTGACCTTGTTGCATATGCCTGTGTAAGCTTGCTAGTACATTAATTGAGAGTGCTAAAGTTGAGTACCTAAAATTAGAGAGAACTTCCCTCACATGCAGCCTTTCTTTAAATTTATGTCTGTGTGAAGATAGAAGAATGAATTTATAGTGGTATATAGACATGAAATTTGAACTGCTGAATTGTCTAACTGCTTACTTACTTTATTGTGCCGTTGTTTCAGGTCATTCTTGTCGCGTGAATATCTGGCCTCCACAACATTAAGCTTGTCAGAAAGTCATTCCACTTTGACCATTAAGAAAGAGTGGTCACATGGGTACAAGACGCTTCCTTCTGTTCCTCCTGAACAAGATTTACAAAATGACAGTGAGCTGGGGGACTTACTAAATTTCTCACCTGGAACATCTGTGTCCAGTAACTGCATCTATAACTCGTTACCGTCCTACTTGCATGGCATGGAAAATAACCATTCCCCTTACTCTAGTCCTTGCCATTCTTCAGCCCGGTCTCAATCAGCCCGCTCCAAAAAGAGAGCACTCTCTCTGTCTCCTCTGTCTGACGGCATTGGGATCGACTTCAACACAATCATCCGTACATCCCCAACCTCTCTGGTGGCCTACATCAACAGCTCCAGGACATCACCAGCAAGTACCTCCCCACAGCCTGAGGTCTACGGGCATTTTTTGGGAGTGAGAGGAAGTTGTATACCCCAAAACTGCTCTGTTCCACCTGCCCAGAAAGGCTTTCTCATGGCTAACGGCAATGTCACCTTCCCGGGGTACACTGAGAGCGGGGCGGGTGAGCACCAGCGCATGCAGCAGCTGGAGGGAGCCAGCCTGCAGATGGCCGCCGCACCTAACATGGTGATCCAGCAGGGCCCGCCGCCTGCGGACAGCCGCGTGGTGGGTGTCCCGAAAAACGAGCGGCTGGGCGACTTCTCAGGCCGTATGGTGGACATGCCTCCTCCACCCCCACTGCCGCCACCTCCCCCGCAAGGGCCACCCCCACCATACCACGCTCACCAGCACCGGCATCCACACGGCCTCCCCGGTCGCGTTCACCCACTGCCCGTGCCCCCGCCTGCCCCAGCCTCCCTGCTTGAGGAAGACGGTGAGCTGGACGATTTCAGTGGCAAGCATGGCTGTCACTGGGTTGACTGCGGCGTGCTGTATGACCAGCGAGAGGAGCTTGTGCGGCACATAGAGAAGATCCATATAGACCAGAGGAAGGGAGAGGACTTCACTTGCTTCTGGGCAGGCTGCCCACGAAGGTACAAACCATTTAATGCCCGTTATAAACTGCTGATTCACATGAGAGTCCACTCAGGAGAGAAGCCCAACAAATGCACAGTAAGTCTGAATTCTGTCTCTCTTACCAAGAAAAGGCTCTCCATTACTCATGAAAATAGAGAGAAGTTGTAATTCTGCCTTTGTTTTTCGTAGTTAATGGTGTGCTTTTTAACTAGTCTGTGTGAATGAATGACCGCTCCATCTTTCCACCTAGATAGAAAGGAAAGGTATTCTTTAATTTGATATGTGTCAACAGATAGGATTGCACAAAATTTTATTTTCTGAATTTAAAAACTTTTATTGTAGATTGCAAAAGTGACATAGTAGACCTTGATAAAGCAAAATTTAAGTAGCATCAGTACGTAAGTACCTGCATGAAGGATCCATGTGGGAAAAGTGCTGCAGAATAAATGGCACAATTTATCTTGAAATATTCTGGCATTGTGTTACTCCTATTTGACGTGAGGAAATTTTGGGATCTTGCATAATGTTACCATGAGAAACTGAGAAGAGTTTGGTATTTTTTAAAGCGGTTGTTTGTTCCATTACTAACAAAAACAGGCCCACAGCTCCATTTCCATGAATACCATAGGAAGAAAACACACGACAATTTCTCTGTTTACAGATTCTGTCAGTGAGCATTCAAAACCCAAAGTCATGTTTTTCTTAGGGTCACTGCACGTCAGTCTCTCTACGTGTAATGACATGGGGTGATAATCAATCCAGTAATCCCTAGAGTCCACTTGTGTTTAGACTCCAGTGAACCATCTATAATCTCTGTAATTCAGATTCTTGATTGACTGTATATCTAGTCTGTATTTTGGATGACGATGAGCTTACTTGATGAGCCCTAAACTAAAGTGTGTGCCAGGTCATGCTCTGTCACAGAAAAGTGAGACACGTCTATATTAGCTGCTCAGAGATTGCTTTCATAAACAATAAAAAGTGTGATTAATTTCACTGAACTTCAGCAAGAAGTGCTGGATAGTGCCAAGAAGTTTGCGTATCAGAAGCAGCAGCCGCATCTAGCTTTCATGTTTAGAAGTGTAATGAGATGCAGAAATATTCAGGGTAACGTGATAACGCTCATAATGTGGGTGTAAATATGAAGCATAGGCTCTTTTTCTTGGGACAAGCATGCAGAATTGGCATTCTTAAGCAGAGCTGGAATGAAACAGCTTGCTGCTTTCTTCCTTTACGATTTCACAACTGGTGTGAATTTGGAAAGACATATTTGGTTTTCTCATGCCAAGGGGCCGTGGTCTGGAAGTCTCTCAGTATATTTAGGAAATGCTACTTCAGCCACACTTCATACCTTTCTCATCAAGCAGTGACACTTACAATGATATTAATACAATTTCAGGTTTTAAACAGATTTTAAGTGAGATATTAGGGAGAACACTTTGGGCAAGATGATAATGAAGTATGATTTCTGTAATTAACAAAAAATTATGCAAAAGAAATCTTTCATCAAACTTGTATGAATTTATGCTTTAAAGTGATAAATCAAAACGATGCACTCATAATCTTTATTTGTCACCCCAGGGTCTTTCTATAATTTGTTTTCTGGTTCTACCTGTAGGATGTCTCTTCTGATAAAATCATTATGAAGTAAAAGTCTACGTCCACTGTAGTTTGCAGACTAATAAGAGGCAGTCTAGTAGACCAAGCAGGGAAGGAAAAATGCCAAACACACATCTATTATATTATGTGAACCATCCAGATTTATTGCAGAGAATATAGCAGAAGTCATAGGTCTTTGGGAGGAGCTATCTTCGTGTGATGTGTCAAGACACGTTATAATCAAAGGCAACCAGTTACAAAAAGTGACCTTAGTGATATCACACACTAGTCATTGTGTGAGCATTTTATGTGTTGATGGTTTCTGGCATTTTGCAAGAGACAATTTTTTTGTTAAGCATATGTTGCAGTAGTTCCTAGTTAGTATATTTATCATGCAGTATTTGTTTCTGTGCAGCTGAGTGTTGAAATTGTATTATTATATACTGTGTTGTGCATCCCAATGGATTGCTGTGATAGTTCAGCAAGCTTTGCAAGGTTTTAGTCCCCAAGGTTAGGATTACTTCAAAGTCATGTTGTAACACTCATAGAGATAATGTGGAATCAGATGCACAAGCTGAACTTCATAAAATCATTTTATTCTTCTCTGTTATCGCTCTGTGATGATTAAATCATACATTCAAGAAGCAACTTGAAGAACAGCTAGAACTGCAATGTTTGATGTGCTTACAGTAATATCAGAGCCAAGTAAAATATTCCATTGACCTCAGCATTTCTTTTGCCACATCTAAACTACTTTCTATTTATCTGTGGAACAAAAACTTGAAGTGATAAACTGTAGCTACAAGCAATACTCTAGTCATTAGTTCCTTCTTGTTCTGGATGAGCAGTCTTCTTTGATTCTAGAAGATAAAAGTGTCGTAGGGTGGGTATTAATCAGCAGCACATAAAAACATGTGACAATCCTGATAATCAGATCCAAACTTAAAGTTAAGCATTCTTGAGATCAAAAACTCAGAATATACTTGTCCCTCTGTACAAACATAACTAGGGTGGAGTGGAAAATAATTACATACTGGTCTTGTTAGGTTTGTTTCATATTGTCAAGGAAGTTTATTTTCCCTAGGTTTCCTGAAGCAGAGAGTCAGCCATGGATTCCAGAAATTATTCTTAAATAAATAATTTATTTATAAGTCACAGCATAAAGCAGTTTGAGCTGGGTGCTTCCAGTAGTGGGGGCCTCGATTAAAGAAAGCCTTGGCCAATTATATCCTTACAATCTAGGCTTCCCACTACTTATGCATCTGTTTGGGCCAATTGTAAAATCAGAGTCTGGGGTCTCCCCGTTCTTCATTGGATCCCCTCATTTTCATTGGGCGGGCCGTTTCTTAACTCTGCAGGTAGTTTGGTTTTTTACTGACTAGACTAGACGTCAATCAAAGTCCTGACCTCTAGTTGCTATTTTGCACCTGCAGCTGGGGAGAAGAAAAAATCCTTGGCAATAACCAAAACATTCTTCTGTTTCCCATCTTCTCCTACCTACGCTGTTTTTTGCATAACGAGGCAGACAGTTCAGAAGTTCACAGCAAACTTAGTTACTTATGCTAAGTGAGTTCTATGGAAGCAGCTTCTAAACAAGTTCTATAAGAATTAGTATACCAAGTAATTCAATAAGCTAAGGCAGTCTAAGTCTCTGACAGTATTGTTGGTTTTCTGAATTTGCTGTGGAAGCTGCATGTTCACATTAGATCTTGGCATTTTATTCCAATATACTTTGTGTACTGAAAAATCAAGATATATTTTTAATTTCTAACCATTTGTAGAAGATTGGTTCTCATTCTAAAAAATGCACTTTAATTTTAAAAACCGCAAATTTAATGGAGTCCTGCATTTTATCTTTTGTGAGAAATCAAAGTAGGTGGCTGTGCTTTTCCTTGTTTTATTACATAGAAATTTGTGAAGTTGAAGAGCACCTGCATGTAAGGAGCCTCAGCTGAAGCTGACTTGTTTGGAATAGGAATTCATTAAATAGCTGTTAAAATGCATTGGGCTCACTTACTGTTCATTAAAAAATCTTTCAGGTTCTATTCCAACTTAGTGCATCTGGAATGTATTCTTCTTTTCAGTGACCTGGTTTAAAGACTAAAAAAATTATTAATGATGTGGTAATATATATTTAGTGTCTATTCCTAAACTTCTTTATATAAAGTACATATGGCATGTTCAAATGTGTTGTATCTATCTATTAATCTGTGCGCTAGCTTTTACTTTGTAGGAATAAGTTAAACAACAAGTTGAATGAAAAATTGATGTTGAATTGCAAGCAGTTAGTACATCAGTGGTTGAGATAAAATCTGTAGTGTTTGCCAGCAGTTACCACAGAATGGTATCCAAGGTTCCCTCAGATTTCCTCTGGAGTAGAAAAAAAGATAATTCCTGGTGGCTGTGGAAACTCCACAGGAGCAATTGGCAAATGCTGACCTTTTAGTCTCCTTGGCTGTACCTGTGAGATTATTTTCTACTCAGTGTTCCTTCTTTTATAGTGAGTATTTTTGTACTTTTCAAGTTCAGCTGCAATAAGAGGTACTTAATTAGCCTTATTGTCATGATATGCAAACGGAAAGCTTAATATATTTATTCTGGTTTAAGTATTAACAGCATGTTGTTACAGATAAATTTTAGGCTCTCTTTGCTGTTCCATTCAGGTACACTAGGAATGCTTCCTCTTTTGGAACGGAATTAAATATTTTTGTTTTCTGTAGGTTCTGAGCTATGCTTCAGCACAATGCCATTAGTATTTTAAAGTATGGGATAGTAAAATACTGAACTTTTTGTCTCAGCTGCTTAATGTGATTTAAACCAATAAAATTGCTATTTCTTGTCAGTTTTGAAGAAACATGCACCTAACGTCTGCTAAATATCTGAAGTTATCCCACAGCACATCAGTCTACTAAGCATGTAAAACAGAAGGTATGGTTAAAAAAAACCAACCAAACATAAAACATTTGTATAATGCTTTTTTGAGACACATGTAAACATCTTTGGGTGAGCATGAATATTTAGATTTGTGTGTGTGTGCACACTATTTGAAGAACATGTGCTTGGAAGATGGTGTTCAAGAAGAAATTTTGATTAAAACCAGAAATGCATTCTGTAAAAATTATAGGGAATTTCTTTCCATTTTCAGGCTTCATCAGTGTGCTATATATGGCATGTACTATATGTGCAACACATGCTTCTGTTTCTTGATGATAAGGAAAGACCATATCAAATCCTATGTTGCACTGAAGTATTGAGAAAATAGAAACCATAAAAAATTTTGAAACCATTTTCACTTATGTGCTTGGAGAACAATTCTTTGCTCTGCTGAAGTAGCAATTGAGCACCCAGTCTTAAACAATGTTAAAAGAACAGTAATTTAATTGTAGAGTAAAGCTCCTGAAAGTTAGAAAACACCAAGCTTACAGTTGCCTGTTGCCCATTTTTTCACTAATTCAGTAAAATAACTGAAACAGAAATACCATGGAAAAGGCAGAGGCATATGAGTCATTAGTCTGTATGATGGTGTATAGACACAGAAAAGCTGAGTTTTAACTTGCAAGCATAAAGCTAAGACTTCATAACTCTCACAAGCTTGTGCAGTCTTAGGAACCTACTGGTTTTGGTTATGATGTTTTAGCTGTTTAAGGGAAAAACAAATTATGAATTGTGGGTGTGCCTTCACAACCAGCTCAAACTCATGTGATCACATCAAATGGCATCTCGCCCAAGCTAATAAATCTCATGTCTCAGCAATGGTACTAATGCTTTTTTATGATTATTCTTTCAGTATGAAATTTGTAACGTGTCCATAGTTCAAAATGTAATGATATGTGTTTTTCCTGTAGCTGCTTAAGATGCACAACTTCCACTTGAGGTCAGTGAGCACCTGAAGGTTTATGGTGTCCAAAATACTGACCTTTAATATCAAAGCATCTCTTTATGCATTCAAAAAGGCAAAGTGAACTCCTTTCTACATGCAGATGTAGAACGGATAGCGGTGAAGAATGGTAGTCAGAGAACCATATTTTATGGTGCAGAATAAAATCTATGAAACCTCTAATTTTGTTCTCGTTCTGATGAAGAATTTGATTTTACTGTTAAGTATTTGAGACAGTTTTTCTTGCCTTTTGACTTAGATACTTGAAGAATCTAAGCCAGATTTTTAATGAACTTTTTAAAACATGCAATTTTTTTAGTTTCACTGTAATCCGGAATGACTGTGAAGTATCTAAGAATAACAATGAACATTCATAATTGCACAAATGCTAATGTTTGTGTGGAAAGGTTTCTAATTTGTTGCCTGTTTGTGCTTATAGATAAGCACAAAGATTATATTTTATTTATTTTAATTTCCCTATAACATTATTTTAATTGAACATTTTTTGACTTTTTTTCATTGCTCTACCAAACTATAAATAAATGGTAAAGTAAAAAAAATGAAGCACTCTTAAAAAATTTATCTACTTGAAATCTAGAATCGCAAATCAAACTTTGTATCTGCCAAAATTTCAATTGCAGAAGATTTGTAGCTTGGTTATGCTTTGTCTTGTTTTTTTTTTGGGGCAGGGGATGGGGTTTTGGTTTTGGCTTTGGGTGGTTTTGTTTGTTTGTTTGTTTGTTTCGTTGGGGTTTTTTAATACTAGAATTTTAAACTAGAAAATTAATTGAATTCAAAGCTAGAGGAGTGAATGCTAAGGTTGTGGTTTTGGACCATGTCTGGGTAAAATATTTGGAAATCCGATTACTCTGCAAGCCATAAAATCTTTCTAGATAATTTGTGTTCTTTTCTGCCAATTTTACTATGCATTTTCAGCATTCTTGTTTGTTTGATGGCTGGACCTGTATCAAGAACAGAGTGAGTAAATTATGAAGCTTTGCATTTACTGATAGAAAAGCCTAACAATATGGGGAAACGGCAAATGCAAGTTGTGATACAGCCACAACAAAACCAGAAATAAACCATTCCCAGAAAACATGGTTCTGTTGTAAAGAAAGGAAGAGAGAAGTGGAGAAGACTGTTTAGCAGATTATACTGTGCATTGCAATATCACTTCTTCAGAAAGGAAATACAGTTTTAAGCAAAATGAAACACAGCTTTTATTCAGGTGATTGACACTGATTTCCTAAGGATTAGAGGTTTAATTAGTGCTTCTGGTGCTCTGTGGAGAACTTTGCAGACATCTAGTTCTGATGGTTTACCTGTGAACATAGGCTTTAAAAACAAATGTTGATAATTACACATCATAGAAGAGTCATTGGATTATTTGTACAGAGTAATTAAGAAATGGAAAAATGCCACATACCTTTTTTTGCACTATATGATTGCACTAGTTAAGTATGTTGCAAACCAAATGCAAATATATTCTGAAGCATTTGGACCGTGCTAAGGTATTCTTTGACTTTTTTTTTCAGAATTTAGGTTCAGTTTAAGATATTTTTACTGACTTAATATTTAAAAGAATCAAGAGAGGGGGCTGGTTCTGTGAATTTTTAAAGGGTAAATTAAGTTGCACAGCAATAGTCTTACAGATGTTTGTGAGGTTCTTCCAGAGGGAATCCTAAAGTCAGTGACACACAACTCAGTGATTCCATTGATTTCAATGGCATATCTTGAATGCATCTTTGTACACTTATTTACATAGAGTTTTAGAATCATTTAGGTTGGGAAAGACCCTTAAGATCATTGAGTCCAACCATAAATGTGACACTGCCAAGTCCACCACTAAACCGTGTCTCTAAGCCCCATGTCCACACACCTTTTAAATACATCCAGGGGTGGTGACTCCACCAGTTTCCTGGGCAGCCTGTTCTAATGGTTGATAACCCTTTCCATGAAGAAATTTTTCCTAATATTCAGTCTCAACCTCCCCTGTCACAATTTGAGACTGTTTTATCTTGTTACTTGAGAGGAGAGACCAACACCCTTCATGCTACAACCTCCTTTCACGTATTTGTAGAGAGTGGTCAGGTCTCCCCTCAGCCGCAGGCACAGTAGCCCAAACACTGAGGAGGACAAGAATTAGCTTGATTCCCTCTGATTTCTGAAGCAATTCTGTTTTACCACCATTGCAGTCCCAATTAGCTGAGGTGGCCTTTAGCAGATGCTAAAATCTTGTACACTTTTACAGACAGATACTTGCAGAGCAGGTTTCCAAAGGACTGGGACAGTGTAAGGATTATGCACTGTTCAGAACATGGTTATAGTGGGCTCTCCCTGTAAATGGTTGAAATAGGCTTCTTGGACAGGGATATTACCAATGCAGCTAGCGCAGTGGAGTCCTCTTTATAGAAATGCAATTGCTGTTGATCTTGTGTTAACAGGGCTTGGGTGACTGCTGAGCAAACCTTTCCGAACAAGGATGCCAGGAAACAGGGAGGTCTTTGGAGGCAGTCACTGTGAAGGTGCGGTCTGTGTCTGTGTAGAGTGCTGAACTAGCTGAGAAAAGGAAATTCAGAAAGAGGAGCTACTGAGGATGCTGTGACTGTTTTGTCTAGAGCTGCCGTGGGACTCAGTTAACTCCTGGGTTTGCTGAACATTGGTATAGCCACATGGCGATTGCTTTCTGGTATCACCTTTATTTAGTCAGGGTGCTTGCTTTTCCTGTCTATTAAAGACTGTTTTGATTTAGGTTTGATACTTTCTTACTTTAATTTTTAAGAATTTATAGCAACTTTATTCCATGAGTACTCAGCTTTTGCGAATTAACACACATCATTATAAAGTTCAAGATCACAAGTGAATCATTTTAGAGAGATGTCATTGTGGTAAGAAATTCTTCTTTAAAAGCTGTTTCTGCATGAAATGTTGAAATGTAATGTTCCTCATCTGTCCATGAAGTAGCGTGCTTGATACAAAGAGTTGTTACACATAATTTCCTTCCCTCTCATTTCTTCCTCTTTGAAAGCTTTCTATTGGTCATCAACTGAGAACAAGCTCAAGGAAAAGATGACAACGTGCCTTTATGGGTACTCTTGGTACATTTCTATAAATACATTCAAAGAAAATTAAATTGCTTTGGCTCTTTACGATATTCTTTACTGTTTAACATTTGCAGAATTGCCTCCAAGGTTAATCAGATGTAAACATCAAGCAATGCCACTGTTCTTCAAGGTCTGTTGTGCCACTGATGGATTTATTTTCCTAGTAACATTCACATTTCTGTTTTAAGAAACTACAGTTATGCAAACAAGCTTATCTGGGCTGACAATAAAAAAAATCATTGGTTCTAATTAGGAGTCGTCACATAATACAAAAAGACAAGGCTTCTTTTGTTCCACAAAAAGCCTGCTTTGCCTGCTTGCAAAAATGCATGGATTTCTTTCCAGTGGCTTTACATAATTCGTATGACAAAGTCTCAGTCCTATGATCTTACCGTTTCAAAGTGATTCAGACACACTTGTCGAACCTTGTTTAAGGTATTTGATGGTAATCTGTTACAGAAGTTGGTAGATGGCATGAACATGAGTTCTGCTTTGTTTGTTTAAAGGAGTGAGCTATGCATGAACAGAATTAAGGCATATTTATGTTGAGACTGCTGAGATTATTGAGAGTCCCTTTTTAAAAATGAGCCACTGGTGAGAAACAAGGCTGCTCAGCTCTGCCTGATTCACAAGGACTCTTGGCTTTTGAATGCCTGAACAAATGTGTTCTGAATCTATTGTGTAAATTAACAATGTGAGCTGCTAAGTTGTTACACTGATTTTATGTCTGCACCACTGAAGCAGGTCCATTATCGCATAACTTGTCAAGGAAAAAGACATACTGATTGAGCAAATACTGTAGAAATCATTATAATTGATAGCTCTGTGGGCAGAGTAATTGAAAATATACAACTTATCACCAGTTACTCAGACTGTTAAGCTCAGTTAAATGAATCTCTGTGAAGACTGGGTTGGGAACCTGGCATTTCAGTGAATCAATAGAGTGGTTCCCAGTTAAAAGCAAGCCATCTGCAAGACTGTTGATCTGCTTTAATTGTGATAAGGTTCTCAAGAGTCTGTTGTGCATGTTAGTGAGAGCTAACATTTCCTCTGAAGGCAGAGGTCTTCTGGTTGTCAAGACCTGCTGAAGGGCCACAGAATGCAACACTAATCTCAAATACTGAATCTGAATCATTATGCATCTTGAAAAATGGTGACAGGATCTTTGAAAATTCATGTTCTCCCCTCATCCTTCAGCTACCCACAGTGAAAAGCTTTGGAGTCAATTTCTTCATTTATTTTATACTTATCAGTGGAAGATGCATAGTGGTCACATGTTGCAGATAGTCTTTACAAGGCTTGGAAGAGAGCAAAAATGAACTCTACTAACTTTAGTTCTTTCATCTTGAGTACTTCATTTTTTTCTATTATGTAAGAAGAGATAGGTGACTGAATCTGTCACCATGTGCTTTTTGCAGAGAAATTAAGGCTAAAATGTTAGTATCCTTCTCGTTTATGCTGTATTTCACTAGTGTGACAGACCCTCCATTACTATCAAGCTGAAGTGGCATGTTCAGCAAGGAAGAGGTATACCTGGCCATTCTCTGAGCCTGAGGAAGACAGAGAAGACTAAACTGAGCTCAATAAGGAGAACTCTTGATTGCTTATATGAATCATAGAATCATAAAACAGCTTGGGTTGGAAGGGACCTTCAAAGGTCATCTAGTCCAACCCCCCTGCAATGAGCAGGGACATCTTCAACCAGCTCAGGTTGCTCAGAGCCCTGTCCAGCCTGGCCTGGGATGTCTCCAGGGATGGGGCATCTACCACCTCTCTGGGCAACCTCTTCCAAGGACGACTGTGTTCATCCAGCCCCTGGAGATTTCTGTGACTGCAGAGTTCTGATGCAATATTAGCTAAAAGCCATTGGGAGTTTTTGAAGAGGAACCAATGGTGGGAATGAACTGCTTTGGTAAGGATGAACAACTATAAAAAGTTGTTGTAGTAAAAATGCAGCCTTTATAAAGGAAGAAGAGAGACATAACTGTGCTCTATTTATATTCCTAGAAAATGAGAAAAGCTAGTCAGTTATCTCAGGCCTTGTCTAGATATACTGTTTTTTCCTTCAATAGTATGCAATATAACGGAGAAGAATGAGGCCTTTAATGGCTCAGAGCACACAAGGCAAAGTTGCAACAGGGTGAGGCAGCTGCATGTTCCATTTTAGATGTACTGGGGGAATCATGTCTCAGGTGAGGACACAGAGATTTTGTCTGGGGATATACAGATGTAGAACATTTCTATAACCCACGGTGCTGGTGGCAGAGACTGGAAACAGATGCTGTGGTGTGTCTTTGTAGACAACCTGCTGCCTGTACAGGCTGCTTTTGCTGGTGCTGCTGCTGCTTGTTTCTCTGGAGGATGGGGAGGAAGGACATAGTTGTGTCTGATGACTTCAACATGCTGTCACAAAGAAGAGAAGAAAATTAGGCGAGCAGGCTTTACATCATATGTGATGAGGACAATACACCAATTTTGGCTATCATGCTTTTATGCATATCTGAAATTTGCAGCTTTTTTCCTTCCCGATTTTAAACCTATATAGACATGATGAAGTCCATTTTGTATTAGTTCCGAAGATCTTTCTTCACAGTTCTTGTGAAATTCTGTGCAGTGAGATCAGTCCACAATACTGATCATGGGTATGTGGTATTCAGATCTCTTCTGGCATATATACAGCAAGCTCAGAGTTTAGGGTCACCTCTGTCTGCGAAAGACTCTATAGGTACCATCTTAGTGATCCTGAGAGCCTCCCTCAGTGAACTAGTGACATGAGGCATACAAACAACAAGGTCATCTTTATTAAGCTCTGAAGAAAATCACAAACTCAATTATTCTGTTTTACCTCTAGAGTGACACTGAGGAAGACACAAGAAATTTTCTGTTGGTGTTTTAGAATCTGACTCATTACTGTGGGTTTGACATACATATATACCCCGTGGTGCTATGTATTCCCCGAGTTTTCATTTTTATTTAAATGAATTTTTTGGAAAAAGAACTACATTTTTAGATCCTTTTGTACGGTAAAAGTAAGCTGAATTAAATAGCTTGAAGTCTTCCAATTTTTGCATGGTACCGGGGGTCTTTGCATTAACTTGTTCAATGTTTTGGCTTGCTTTATCAATAGACTTTCCAGAAACTGCATGTTTTTCCTTCTGAAGTTAAAAGTTTAGACAAAATGCAATTTCTCTTAATGAACCATGGACCTAATTTATTAACGGATAGGGTTTTCTTTTTAAATTGATTATAATCTTTACAAAGAAAAATGTTTTGACTTGAGTCCCAGAAAAATAATTGTCCATTCTATAAATTCACAGTAATTTAATTTTTTCAAGGTCATGTTCTGATAAAACATTGTGTCATTGCCATAACACCCTCCTCCCCAAACAGGCACCACTTCAAAAACAAACACAGATGAAGAAAGTAATTTAAACGTGTTACTTAAAGTTGCACAGGAAGTTGTGAAATATTTGACCTGTGTAGAAAAGAAACATATGTTTTGGGAAAGCTAAAACAGTAAATGAAATACATGTGTCCGTGGTAAGGAGCAGGCACTGTGTGTTGTATTTATTTATTTTGTTATCTACTTAGTTAATTTATATATTTTCTTTGAGTATTTTCACCTATATTAGCCTGTGGGATAAGATAAAATGCTCTGTTCTGAGGTTCTGTCTTCTGGTTCTGGTCATACCAGAGTTGCTAGGAATTTGGTCATCTGAGTATCTTCGAGTTGAAAATATGAACAGCTGATTAACAAATTCTCATATTAGGAAAAAGTACTGTAGTTTTCTTCATCTGTTGATCTATACAAGATTTTGTAGTGTCAGAAAATGAGCTAATCTATGGATATGGGCATTCAATATTGTAGAATCATAAAACAGCTTGGGTTGGAAGGGACCTTCAAAGGTCATCTAGTCCAACCCCCCTGCAATGAGCAGGGACATCTTCAACCAGCTCAGGTTGCTCAGAGCCCTGTCCAGCCTGGCCCTGGATGTCTCCAGGGATGGGGCATCTACCACCTCTCTGGGCAATCTGGGCCAGTGTTTCTCCACCCTCATTGTAAAAAATTTCTTTGTCACATCTAGCCTGAATCTCCTCTCTTTTAGTTTAAAACCATTACCCCTTGTCTTACTGTAACAGGGCCTGCTAAAAAGTCTGTCCCCTGGCCACAATAAGGTCTCCCCAGAGCCTCCTCTTCTCCAGGCTGAACAATCCCAACTCTCTCACCCTGTCCTTGTAGGAGAGCTGTGCCATCCCTCTGATCAAGTTGCTGGCCCTCCTTTGGACCTTCTCCAACAGGTCCATGTCTGTCCTGTGCTGAGGGCTCCAGAGCTGGATGCAGGACTCCAGATGAGGTCTCACCAGAGCAGAGCAGAGAGGCAGAATCACCTCCCTCAACGTGCTGGCCACACTCCTCTGGATGCAGCCCAGGATATGATTTGCCTTCTGGGCTACAAGCACACGTTGCCGGCTCATGTCCAACCCTTCATCCACCCGTACCACCAACTCCTTCTTGGCAGGGCTGCTCTCAATCCTTTCATCCCCCAGCCTGTGTTGATGCCGGGAGCTGCCCTGATCCAGGTGCAGGACCCTGCACTTGGCCTTGTAGAACTTTATGAGATTTGCATGGGCCCACTTCTTGAGCTTGTCCAGGTCCCTGCAAGTATTTTTTCCTAGTTAATAATGACCTTGTGGAATGCACTTGAATCTATTAAACATACACGTTGGTTCCCATGGAGCAGAACCTGAACCTTGCTGTAAATCCACTGTTGATCATGGGTAAGAGATTTGTGGCCAAGGTGATAAATTAGGTGGAAGGGTAGGGAGGCAACAAAGAGCTTGATGACTGTCCTTACAATAATGATACCCAGGGTGTTTCTGCTGTATTTTCTGTAGGGTGTTGAGCACTTCACAATGAAATACCTGACTGTCCTTGGACATGGTCCCCTGGGGAAAATGTCATTATCACTTGAAACTATTTATTGGTGGTATTCAGGAGGTCAGGTGGATTTTATCATGCTATAGTTTCATTATTCAAGGAAAGGCGATGAGATGCGTCCTGACAAACATGCAGGTATATAGTACGTGGCCCATGTATCTATCACACAGGGGATCTGTCCCAGGACAGGTGAAATTGGTCTTGTTGGTGTTCCACACAAGTGCTTGTGTTAGAATCTGGAACTAGTTATGAACCACATTCTTATGTAAAGAAGCTGTTTAAAACCTGCTATGCTTAGTTTTGCTTCATAAGGTATATGTAAACAGATATTTTGATTTTTGAGAACTGCAGTTTCAGGAAGCTAAATTTTTGTTTGTTATAAATACATCTTCATAAAATATCTCTTGTGTAAAACACACTGGCTCCATTTGCTGCCTATTAGAACAGCAACCAAAATATCTCAGTCTTGGCTACTTAACAAGTATGCGGTCTTTGTGATTTGTAATAATAAAAAACATGTTAGCCTTATTGTGGATGCCCTTTGGTTTAAGTAGTGCTGTTCCAGAATACCCACATGTTGGGGAGGATCACAAATTGTTTTCTCATCTGTTTGAGGAATTACACCGACTGGCATATGAATGGCAGAACATTAATTAGATTGCTAGAGTTGTATTGAAAAGTAACACAGGTTTAGGCCACTACAAATAGCTAAGTTGCAAGACACTAATTCTTTCACGGAAATAACATATTTATTTTGAGAAACTTGAATGATTCAGAAATATTTGAATGGAAATCAAGTCCCAAGTATCACCCTACCCTCTAAGAATAACTAAAGCTGACTGTGCTAGAGCTGTAAAAAAGACTCTTATCTTGCTGAACTTGCATTGAAATTCCAGTTGGCAACTGGGTTTGTACATTTTAAATAAGGTCAAAATAACAGCACAGCATATAATCTTCTGTCATTTGACTTTTTCTACTAAAATTGGCTGTTATTGCTCAACAATGTAATTAGTTTTTTATACTAGTCTCTGAGTATCTTCTTAACAACTCTTTGTTTACGATATTAAACATATATTGTCTTTTTTAATATAAAACATCAATGGCATAAAAGTATTCTTAAACATGGAAGCTTTTTCAGTGTTGCTGTACAAGCCCATCATATGGCAACCTTCTTTTAAAATGCACTTTTTTGTTAGTTTTAGGTAGATGGAAATACCTTTGTGTTCCAAGGGCTGTTTACTTCTCAGGTAGAGAACAAAACTGACTTCTCGCTTTGGTCAAGAGAACATCAATCGGAATGACAGCAGCATGGATAGGTGACTTTTCCTGACCTGCCAGTGCACAACGGTAACTACAAAGCTCAGCTGACTCTGTGGTAGTATTGATTGCTGACTTTTTTAAAAGGCATGCCTGCATTGTGGTGTGTCTGTTGAAAGTAATGCTGTGAAGGCCTTGGTTTGCAGTCAATTAATCTCCTAGAGTAATTTGTTTGCCTGATTCTGTTGCTAGATGTACTGTCCAGGTACAAGCCACTTTTTGTGACAGATAAAGAGACTTAGCTGATAAAGCAGTTTATTATATTTCTCTGCTGTGAAGTACATTGATCTCGTTCATGGAAAATTTTAGTACTTTCTCTTTTGTTTGAACCATACCTCTATTTTTTCAGTAGTTATTGTCTGTGACTTAGATCTCATTAGGATTATGCCAAGGTCACTGAATGGCATGTCAGCTTAATTACAGCAGCTCTCAAGCTGAACAGTTCTGACTCACAAATAGGAATTCACAGTTAGGTAAATGAACAATCCGAAGTTTCTGGGCTGCATACTGTGCAATGCTCAGCTCTGTGCAGTACGATGCTGAGTGAAGACTGTGTTCCTTGACTCCAGTGAACTGCAGCTGCAGTTCAAAAGCCCTTGACTTGCAACGGGGCTGATCCACATGAAGGGTTGGCCATAAGCTGCACTTTTTAGCTGTCTAATTTTAAGGAGTTCAGAAACTAACAGGCCTCTGTTATCCCAGTTGAAAAGTTGTGCAACAGTGGTGGGAAGTATGAGATGTCTGATAACCTAAAGGAAAGGCATCTTTTAACAACAGCGCGAGTTGTCCATTGCAAACAGTGAAGTATTAAATAGTTCTAAGCGCTTCACAGGAAAAAAAATAATAGAAAAGATAATGTCCAGCCATCAGGTTAAAAGTGCAGTTCTTAAGGAAAGGCGTAAGCAGCCTGCAGTCTTTTGCCCCAGGAGTTTCCATGTGTTGAAAACAACTTGATTGTAATTATGTCAGGGCACGTGTCATTGCATGTGTTGTTGCTCCACAATCTTAGGTCTTTCTGCAGCTGGATGATGTGACCCAGGTAAGAACTCTGCACTAAGGGGCAGCTCTCATTTTCAGTGGTCTCTGTTTCTTTTAAACTCTGTGTTTTACCAAGCTGACATCCACATATCTTATAGATGAGACTGCCATGTGCTTCTATAATATAATTTGCTTTGTTTTGCACTTCAGAGATCTTTTGTAGTGGTACTTATCTACACAAACATCAGGTGGATCTAATAAAAAATGTCAGAATGCAGAGGAAAGCAGAATACAATAAGAAACAGAATATTTTTTCATGCATTCCTGAGCAGATATATCAACAATGTTTATCATTTATGCTTATGGTCTTAATGTTTATTCAAATTTGAGCAGAATTAACCCAGATGGTTTTGAGTATGGGGAGACAGGAGAAAAGTGCATCTAAAAAAAAAAAAGTAACTTTTATACTGTCCCTAAGTTTAAAATTACCAAAGTGTCGAGGAAATCCCTGTTAGCAATAGACATAGTCAGTTCTAGTGGTCAGATATAGGCAACGGTCAAGGTCAGAGCTGGATATCATGATCAGGTTAAATTATGGTCCAGATCAAAGAAGCGAAGAAATGCAGTGTTTCAAAAACCTTGTCAAAGGCATCTGTCATCCAGTGGCTGAAATAAGCAATCTGAGACGCTTGTCCTGCAAATTTGGATTTGGGTTAGGATGGAAACCTTAAGCAAACCATGGGCAAATGATTAAAAAGCAATAACTAGCAATAACAGAGCAGTAAGGATCAGTGATTCCTTCCCAATGCAGGATGAAGACCGGTGCAGGGCAAGCAGGGGTGAGGACGGAGCAGTGAATGAGGATCTCCCACTGTATCCTGTGAGGCATGACTTGGTTGTTCCAGGCTACTGTCAGCTTCACAGTCTTGCTCTTCATCTCCTGGGAAGCTGATTTATGGGAGCACAGCTGTGGCCAGACTTATCTCGATTATTTTATTTAGATTGGATTGTTCCTAATTAAAATGAGGCACTGCCTTGTGGCATCGTGTAATTGATTGCCTGGGTGGGACGGATAAAGCACTGACAGAGAAAAGAACTTGCCGAGAGGCTCTTGAGTTTTCCGACAAAGCGTAGCTTCCACCTTGGCCTCAGTTTGTCACGATGTCTGTGAATCATGCTTCGCCACAGTGGTTTGCGACCTCTTAGGTGCCTAGTCCAGGGAGAGAGTAGGAACTCCACAGGACATATGCGATTTCTGAGGCCTGTTAGAACAGGGTTGTGTATTCTCAGTGTCATGTATACAGTAACATGTTGTAGGTTCAAGACTGAATATAATAAAAATGCTGGATCATTTTATTGGAGAGGGAAGGAGAAGATGGGTAGATTCTGGGATTTTTAAAAATATCTCATCTCTTCAATTCATTCTCAGTAATTAAATACATAGGCTGACTATGGAATGGAAAAGAAAGATCACAAAACAAAAGTATTGTGTTCTTCAATTTAAAATGCACCTGGCTGTTGACTCAGAATTTTTTAAATGCAAAAATTTTACCAGTTAGTTCCGGATATGAGTTCTGATCTTCTTTTATGAAACTAGCAACAAAATGAACCACGAACATGCAAGTTATTACAGTCCCTTTTGTAAAGATACTATGGCTTGATTTCATTTTCTGTGGAATTAGACTGATAGATGAATATTCTCATAATTACTTCAATACAAATTAAGTAGCTAAACTCCTAGGTAGCACCTTAGATATTAATGGTTATTATTGAGTATATTTTGCTATGGTTGACTTGGCAATTGACAGCAGCAGTGCTTACACGTAGACCGATGGTGGTCGACCCTAATCAGCTTGTACAGTCATTGTGACCTGATGCTTCTTGGGACGCTGATCAAAGTCCTGTGAATCTTTCTGATGCAAAGAGTTATTCATTATACTCCTCAGCACATTCTTTGAGAGGGTTGCCAGAAGTTTCAGGTTTTGTATAATAAGACTGAAGCACATAGAGTAACCCCCAGTCAGAGGTGGTAACCTGATACTTATGCATGATGGTTGTCAGGAGACTGGTGGCTTAAGGCTTGTCTTTTTAGAGGGTGAGTTTATTGGTAGTTACAACCTTCAGTTTATTGAGGATTTCAGTTTTAAATCCTCTTAGGCTCCTTATTTGAAGAACAAATTACGCAGCATCTTGACTTTGTTTATTACATTATGTGTTGTGGAAAACACTGGAAAGTATATCTGGTAGGTTAGTTAATTGATACTGACAACCAATTCAAATTTTAAATTCCAATTTTCACCTGACAGCCAATTACACATGGAAATAATTACTTTCCTGAATTTTGACAAGATGTTAGCTATGCGACTCCCTGACCAAGTTAGAGCATATAGTCTTAGCAGTCTTTCCAGGGAACACACGTCTGGCTAAATTACTGGTTTAGGTGATTTCCATTTTCTTTGCTTTATATATACATATGTAGAACATCTTCATTACTTTATAGAGCAGTCTGGATTTTAAAAAAAATTTTCACAACTTGATATCTCAGGAGTGTTTTTCTGAGGAGTCCACTATGCAAATGTGTTTAAGAGGCAAGGAGAAGTAGCCCACTGTACTTGGAGAATATTCATTGATGTTTTCCTCTTCAGTGATTCTGACTCAGGGTTATGAAATATTACAAGAGGAATGAACATTGCTTAAGACAAAAATCTGACTCCTCTGAAATATTGTCATTACATTCATCCAGTTGAACATGTTTAGCTCTGTAATTTTCAATCTGCATAAACAGAATAATTTAGGACTCATTATGCAAGTGATGCAAAGAACAGGATACATAATTTTCAGAGTCTCTCTTCCAGATTTTTGAAGTACATTAATTGCGTGTACGCTGAATGGCAGTGACAAGTTAGATCACTTTACGGGAAGGTTTGCTGTACTTCTCACATCGCTGCAAGAGTTGGGTAAAATTAGATGAGTTTCTAGCATATACCTTCTTCTCTGTCACTGTTAGAATTTTATATTCAGAGTGAAAAGAATATGGTCTCTCCTAGGAGACAGGGAGAAGGAAAGTCTGTGTGTAATTAATTTATTTGTATGGGCAAAAGCAATGTCATTATAGCTGCATTGACAGACATGGTAGTTCAACCCCATTGTCCCATCTGGTCCTTGGCAACAGACCATGTGTCTGAAGACAGCAGTCTTGTCTGTGGAAAGGCTCAGAAAAGAAGTCTGTGGTCCTCAGTAAGCTCACGGAGGTTTTGGAAGCACAGTTCCCTTGAATGAGCAGTAAACAGCGTTAAGATTTGCACCCAGGAGTCATAGTCTGTCTCTTTGCTGCTGCTTAATTCTCTGGGAGGGACTTTGTCCCCTAGGCTGTAGCAAGAGTCTGCTGCCAGCAGTGACTTCTTCCCTGTACTTCTCAACCAAAACAATAACAATAAAATAGGTATACTTCCTTTAAGCCTAAAAACTTGCTCACATGTGTAAAAGAATGTGAAGACCATGTTAATAGTGCCATCTGGTGACATTTCATGTTACCCTATGTTATTTCTGAGGCCATGCTATATTTTAATATTTTTTTTTCCTATGTATATGAGTGTTTTCTGCCATGGTTATAAAAGAACTACGGGACTAGATCCTCAAGCGTCTTTTGCTTTTTAGTCTCATGAAGTGCTTTTGAGGCCATTTTCTCAACTTGAAGGCAGTTCTTGACACAGGAGAAAAGGTCTGCAATGATGTCTTGTCTGGGGATTCCCCACTGTAGGAGTCATCTTGGACAGTATCAAATTGATAGCTGTTATTAAAAAAAAAAAAAAAAGAAGAAGAAGGAAAAATAAAACAATGCTTCTTGTAAGTATTTGCTGTGGCATTCTTCACTTCTACCAATACCTGGTTAAGTACTGTATCAGTTAGGTGAGGAGGAAGCCAAGCTGCACTTTAACGAGATACATCAGTAGAGATGCATGTACAGTCACACGTGCTCAAGAAAAGCGTACACAGCACTCGAAAATTTGCAATGCAAATTAAGCTGTGACATCAAATTAGAAACACATTAACTACAAACCTGGGTGCTTTGAGCACATTTTTGCTAATGTGGCTAGTGTATGTACCTACCTGCTTCCAAAGGTCTCACTTAAAGTGGCAGCAGCATTACAGTTAATATTTGCAATTGTACCTCAAAGTATAGAGAAACTAGAAATGTCTGAGCTCAGCAAAACAGAAGATGACTGTTGAATTGCATTCATTAATGCCTAACTTGTGGTGGGTTTTTTTGCTTGTGGCTTTTATTTATTTATTTTATTTATTGTTTGGTTTGGTTTTTAAGTGGAGCAGATTGAGTTACATTTCCAGAATGCTTGGTGTGTAGTATACTCCAATGGTCTAAAAAAACCCCAAATTCAACATACGAAAGCATAAGAGTGTAACAATCTGAAAGCATGTGTGTCGGGGGGAAATTAAGCCCTATCTTTATATGTCACCAGTATTTAAAGTTCTTACTCTCTTTAAGTACTAAGTACTTTAAGTGGTACTTTAAGGAGTACTTTAAGTACTTTAAGAGTATAAATCTTTACCATGTCATGAACTGACCCATTCCCGTTAATATTTGGTGAGACCTGGAAACATTCCACAAACAAGGATTTTTTAGTGAGATGAAGAGTTCAGCTGACGTGTTTAATAAATCCTGAATAAGTCCTGTCTCTATCATTCAGTCGTGATTCAGAGGTTTGAAGCAATACAGCAGACTCTGAAATGAATGAGTAAATATTTCAAGAGCACAGGACAAAAGGGATATATCTCTCTTTTTGGTGAGAGGGACTTTATTTTAAGAGGTAGTGCTAGTGGGACACAGGTAAAATAAGAACAGTCTGTTACATAATCTGGCCCAACAATCTACTGGGGACTTTTATACTTTATAGTTAAACTGTGAACCAATAGCTTCTAGATAATTGCAACATCCCTTACAGAAAGAAATTTAATCTTGAGAACCTCAGGAAGGAGGAATCAGTAGTTACGCTAGTAACTCATTTGCATGGTTAATTAAACTTAGTGTTAAAAATCTGCTCTTTTTCTAATTTTTATTTCTATAGTTTCAACTTTTAGACATTAGATTAATGCTTTTCTACTAAGTGGATCAAATGAAGTAATAAACTAAGTGTACTTTAAATAGCAAGTAAATACTTCCAAAAAGTTAAGACGAAACTGTAAGCATTGTGCTGTGTTACTACTCCTATATGATGTGTAGCTGAAGAAAAGTATGTTTCGGTCTTGCACAAATAGAGATATAAAAGAAAATTTCCTGAGGAAATTAAAATTTCAAGCAGTTAAAAAGCTTCAATAAAATAAAATATGTGGGCTACAGTCTGTAATTAAAAAGAGTGTTTCAATCGTTCAGGAGGGATAACAGTTTTTGGTAATCTGTCAGTGAAGATAATAACATCTGATTCTCTTTACTTACAATAGTATTCTTCTGAAAATATTTTAACATCTGTCTAAACATCTTATTTTTAAACATGGTTTAACAGTGTTTAATTATTACCCAAAAGGTGAAGTTGCAATACGATAATTTAAAAATCTTTTGACCTCTGCAACAATGTTTAAAACAGATTTTAAATGTTTAAGAAAAAGCTAAATGATCCTTAGATATACTTGTAAACTGTGTCGAAGATACCACAGGCTGTGTTGCTAAGGGATATTGGGGGCTTTCTTTCCTTCAGTCATAAAGTAAGCCGTTTAGCTTTTTGACAGCATGGAACCAAACTCTTAATACTCCCGATAAACCCATTGCTTTCTATTACGATTACACAGCTTTGAGAGATGTGTGGATCCAACGTGACATTCTTAGTTTGAGTGGTCACATTTACATTAAAACTATCACACTATTTCAATCGGTTGAGGTAAACAGTGGTGAAGCAGTATATTCAAGGCAAGAATTTGGCCGTGTGTTTGCCATGCAAACAAATTAAAATTGTGTGCTGTTACATCAGATATTTTAAAAATTGTTTTCTTGTTTTCCTTTTTATAGATTACATTCAGTTCTTTAATCACATGGTTTCTGGTTTGGGTGCATTATAACAATGTAGAGAGGTATACAAATGTTCAACTGATGTATGCTCTGTTTTCACTTGATAGAACTTTATATAGACACAGTGGCCTTCCTTATTTACTGACATATTGGACAGAAGGTTTGCATATCAATACATTTTGTAGGCATGATGACTAGGTGTATCTCTAACTGACACTATAACATATCATCATGTATAATTCTTCAGTGCAATTTAACTGCTTGTGTTGTTGCAAAGTCCAAACATACTGAATAGATATAATTCACTGGAGGATGTGTTGCTTACTTGTTCTGCTTGTTGGCAGTAAATGGAAAATCTTACATTGTTTTTGTATTTGCTGGAAAAAGAGTTTTCTCATAAGAGGGTTATATGGGGTACATAGCTTAGTGAGACTTGTCACTGATTTAGGAATTAGTCATAAAATCCAGACTTGAGATGCTAAATATGTTGATTTTCATGGTCAAAACTCTAATATGCTGTTCATAGTTCTTGTAGAAGGTTGGTGCTCTACCATGAGAGGAGACGGGATTTATCCGAAGTAGGACAAGGAGTCCTATTCTGATATCCCTTAGGATCCTGTAAGTGGTGTTCAGTTTCTGTAGAGGTCTTGCCAGGGCAGGCTGCCTGTAGGATGGCTGGATCAGCACAGGCCCTGATTGTCCATATTTAGCTTTATGGTTTCTTGATAATGTTCCTTGTATCTGTCCTCTTCTGTTTCTAAGGGTGTACATCGTAAGCATTGAGCACCACCTTCTCCAAAACATGTTGTAGGGTTCTACTTGCATTCTCTGCCACTTTCATTTCACTCGCCAACTAATTTATCTGCAGCTTTCATGATATTTGCATCTGTAAGCACCACAAAGGTATTTGGCCCAATAATGTGACTGGTGCATTTTGTGTGCATAATGTGACTTTATGCATTTTAAGTATCTTCTGTACAACTGCAATATCTTCTGTACAAATGCAATTTAACTATTCTCTTAATGCAATTAATTATCTTCTTATGCAGTTTAAGTTTCTTCTGTACAACTGGTATCATGAAGCATAGTGTAGGTGCATAGTTCTCTTCCTACTTATGTCCTCTTGGATTGTGAGTGCAGAACTCAAAGCCACCTTCTTAGTGTACCATCTGCAAGGCCAGTGACATTTTTCAGTGCCTACAAGCAATGATGGCAAAAGTAAAACCAAAAAACCCTGCCATGGGGAAGTGAGCTTTGCTGTGGCACGTATCCAGTGCTGTAAGTCAATATTAGGTACCAAGTAAATTTAAAAAAAATATGCCACGAGGAAATCTGCCTTTTTAAAAGTAGTATTTATGATTTTACTTCTAAAGTAAATGACTTTAGAAATCAAAAGGGAAAATTATTTATTTATATGATTATTTAGATTAATTTCCCATTTGATTTCCAAATTCATTACTGCCATTGGATGTCTTTTATAATAAAAACATATTTTCTAGTTAAATCATAAGTTAATGGACTGTGTAAAGTTTACTTAGACAGTGAGCATGAATAATTTCCTGTACTCAAGAAGTTGCTGATTGTGTTATTCAGGATGCCAGTCTAGTTATAGGTGATGGTCTCATCATGCTTTAGAAACTAGCTGTTGCTCAACTGGTATTCAGGTGGTGCTGTAAACATTTTAAACACTAGTCTTTGCTTATGTCTGCTCACACATGCATGAAAGAAGTTGGCTGGGTCAGAACATTCAGAATACCAATATTTGGAAGTTTATCCCCATGTGTATTATGAAAACATCCATACAAAATGTATAAACCTCAGCTATATTTTGGATAGTCTAAAATGTTTACACTGGACACCAAAATGTTTTGTAATTGCACTTCTTCAGTTTGTTTCCTCACGTGTGATGGAAAGTACTGACAGCACTAGGAAAGGAGAGTTTTAACATTACTGAATATTGAAGTATTCAGTAAGACTAAATAAGAAGACTGCTACCTAACAACATATCAACAAACTGGGAAGCGAAATTACAATTTAATGGACAGTCAATTTTGCAGAGCAGGTCAAGCTTCCACATCAGTTATTTGGCCATTGACTCCATAGAGCTGAGATTTCAGCTCGGGCCACTGCCTGGTATTTCTACCCTGTGCAATGAGGAGCAGTAAACTGCCACACACCCCACCAGTTTTGCCACATCTGAAATAAGATGCTGCTAATAAACCCCAGTTCTCAGATTCGAGGAACTGTGCTGCTTTGCACTTGCAATGCTATCCCAGAGTTGCTGTTCAACTTTCTTTGCTGTTTCTGTGCTCCTTGCTGGTCTCTGCGCCAGCCATGGTGTCCACTTTGGACGGCTGCAGAAAGCTGTGCTCCTTGTGGCTGCAGACTTCTTGTTGCTGCAGATTACTTCTGGTTGTCTGAAGACAGATGCAGATTTCCAGAGGAAGCCAAACACTTACTGCGATTGTGTGTAGCACCAGGTAACACCCACAGCTACCTGAAGTCCCAGGCACACTCTCAAAATACAGCCTGGGAAACTTGCAAAGAGCTGGCCTGCTGAATTACAGAATCACAGAATCACACTCTAGAATTACACTCTAATGTTATGTTCTCTTCCCAGCCAGCAAAGACCATACTATATCCCATCAATGCTCAAGTTTTTTTTTTTACCTTCTCTGTTCACCCATGTTAAACTGTGCAATACTAATAAGTAACTATTTCTACTTGATGGACGAAATGATGTGATATTTTAGCTTCTGAAAAACTACACATTCCTCTTGTTTTGCAAATATAATCAGCTGTCAATGGCTGTTCAGAAAAGCATAAAGAAGCATCTGGGTTTCTTTCCCCCACATCTGTTTCTGTGCTCCACTGTTTCAGGCGTGTGAGTGTGTTTGTGCACATGTGCATGCCGCTGGCCCACCAGTTCTTAATTTTCCAACTGTCGCCTGCTGTCTCCCAGGAAGCTGAGGACACATTATTGCTATTCAGGTGTACTTCTTCTGCAGGATGTTTAACCAGGTCTGTGTATTGGAAATGCCACAATTGTTCATTTCTTCCACATCAGTTATAAAAATTTTGCCTTTAATATATTTGCTCATCAAATTTGATGTTGTTACTGCTATTGTTACAGATAAACTGGGTGATGTTTTAGCTTTTTCCTATGTAGAGAACTTCTCAGATTCTCCTCAACTGAAATTACTGTTTTTATACATAAAGTACCTTACTTCTAACAGTGTTACCTCACTGAATGGGAAAGTGATTTTAATAGAACTAATCAATATTGTCAGAGACCTGGTGATACTGCACATAGTTGTACAAATATTAAAAACAACAACAACAAAACAACCCCAAACATTATTTATACTGTAATTCCAAAAAAGGCTAACAAGCCTTCTAGCCATTTTGTCCCTAACCCCCGTGTGGTTTGTGCTTTTTGTATGGGAAGAGCATGAATACCCTGTTTATTTTTTTGTGCCCTGTTTAAGGACCATCACAGCTGTAATCCCAGAACAACACAGGCCTAGTGAATGCAGAAAGAACATTTTAAAGGATGGAGCAACAGTTGTATTCTCTTTCTGCCTAAAACCATGGTGAGAGAACAGGATGCTCTGAGAGACGTTTCTCCCATCAAAGTTTTCCAGGCCAAATCTGTCTGTTTTCCTATCCAGAGCTGATTCCTGCACGCGTAATACTTCCCATTACCTTCGGGCTGATATAGGTGAGCTAATCCAGACACTGTAGGAGAGCAGAATTCACCTGGAAATCAGGTGGGTTTTATTTAAGTTTGAGGACATTTTGACTTCATTTATGCAGTTTCTGAACTATAAATGGATATTTTAAAGTATATTCTGTCATTATTTTCTCCAAATATCTGGCTCTGCTACAACAAGGAAGTGATAATTGCCCATGCTTAAAAATTACTTTTTGTTTAGAAATCTTGGAGTAATTTACCTGTATTACACATAGGAATGGTTTCCTACATAACACACAAAACACATCTCAACTATGTGCAATCATAGATAAAAACTATTTCTGGATTGGTCAATTTCCAGACTTCCCTGGTAACACATTAGGCACTAATTATAAACATACTTTTACTTCTGCTGTGGAACTCGCTGCTTGGCCACGTCGATGGTGTTACATAAATCATTGATATTCTGCTTATGCTGTAGACTTCGGTTTAATGTAACGTGTTACTTTCCACAGGGAACATCTTTTGTTAAAAAAACACACAAAACCTTTCAGCTTCAGTTGTTTGTTTATGTACACACCAGCAGATGTGTGTACATAACAAATGCAGCTGTTGATGTGAGTTAGTAGAGCAAACAGGTCCATTCCTGACTTGGTTCCTCCAGGTTCTCTGCTAGGATTTTGTCTACTGCATCTATATGAACTTACTTTTATTGAAGGTTGTGGTGCACAAAAAAGGAGCTTTTATCCTGACCTTTCTCACTTTGCAAAAGACGAATTAAATCGACTCTTTATGTCATGTGAGGTAATTCTTTGCGAAGTATGCATCTCAATCTCTTGCTAATGAGCAAATAATTTGACATTTTAGACTTATTCCCTCTGTACAGTCTGTTATAAACCAATTATTGAAGACAATTGAATGCTTTCTGTCAACTCTCAAATCCTAGTATATGTTTGAGAAATTAGACTAAGTATACGTTCACTGCTTGAGAATGCTGGAGAGACATTACAAAACTATGAGAAGGCAGACATACTTAACCATGGAACAGGAATTAAATAAGAAAGGGCAAGTCAGCTTGTATAATTGATCTCTTTGATATTAAATACTGCAAGCAGAGTAGGTACCTGATGCTTACAGCTGTGCCTCTCTGTGCCACCCCCCCAAAAACAAACAAAGAAACAAACAAGGCAGAAAGAAATTCATAAGGGAGAAAATGTGAGTATGGAGAGGGGGCAGACTGGAGTCAGACCTTGAAAGAATCACTGCCACCAGTCAATTACATTTCCCAGCAGATCTTTTTTACCTAAAAGGATAAATATCTTCTTTCCCATCCCTGCAAAGTGTTCACAGTCAGGTTGGAGGAGGCTTTTGGGTAACTTAATCTAGCAGAAAATGTCCCTGCTCATGGCAGGGGGGAATGGGCTAGATGATCTTTAAAGGCCCCATCCAACGCAAACTGTTGTATGATTCTATGAAAGGACATGATCATTTCCATTGATGTGTTTTATAAGCTGAAGCACTGTGAAGTTTTTATTAAAAAAAAGAAAAAAGGTTATTTTTAGCAGTTTGATGAATTGTGTCCTTATTAATCCTTTTCAATTTTCTATATAATTAAACATATGAACATAGACATACACACCCTAGATATTCTCTTCTATTCAGATATTATATTTCTCTGCTGTATTTTGCTTATATACCTTAGAGGGTGTCTTCTTTTTTGTCAGTACCAGGGAGACAAAGTAAAACCATTGCATGTGGGAAGAGGCAGTAGAGGACTGAAGGAATTTCCATGGCACCGTTGGCTTTTTGTGGGCTTTCTGCAGTGAGTTAGAAAGATAGAAACAGAAATAACTATGTGCTTGGTCATATGCAAATAGATAAGTATTTTTTCCATGGTCCAGATTCAGGTAGCAGACCTGTTCAGGAAGGATGGTGGGACGTGAGTAAAGCACATGCTTAGGTGTTTGTTGTTTCAGTGTCGATAAGCTGCAAAGGAAGAGTACTTGTTTTCAAGGTATTTGTATGCCTGCAGCTCTGTGGAATTAAAAAACTCGTTCAGGTTCAAGAAGAGCAGGCCGTTCTAGCCTGATGTCACCCTTTCTTTTTAGTGGTTCAAGTTGTTTTTCCTATTTTGTTTTCCTGTTGACTTTCCGGGTGGGTTGAGATTGGCCCTATTCTGCTGAAATCGAGAACTATGGCTGTCTCCTTTCAGCCCTGTGTGTCCATAACACACAGTACAATTGTGTTAGTCTTCTAAAAAGTAGATTTACTGAAAATAGGTGTTGGAGCAGACATCAGTATCCCTGGTAAATATTTAGCAATTCAACCACACCTTCTCTCACCTTTCTGGTACTGTATTGCTTCTCCTGCTTTGTACTGGGCATAAATACTCAGATGGGTTTGAAAACGACTGTAGGAGCTGCTGACTCATATCTCCCTATCTTCAGCTAAGCCTGTGTGTGCAAAAGTAAAAACACATTGTGGTGTCTGTCTTTGTTATGTTGATTTTTTCAGTTATTCCAGTGCCTGTTGAGCTAGCAGCTATGGAAACAAAGAATAATTCTGGCAGAGTTGTTACTATTATGCTGGTTTAAAATTGTTTTTACCCAGTGCGCACTTCAGAAAAATTGTCTTTCAGTCTTCAGAACGTAAGAGCGCTTTAGGGTGGACACTGTTCCTGGACTCCCGTTCTCCATTCAGGGGAGTAGACTGGACGCTTTTATGATAAACATGCAGAAAACCATTACGGTATCAAAGAGACTTCCAGGCTGCCCTCTTACAAAGTCAGATATCATGGTGTCGCAGCTGCCGGTCCAAAGTGGGAGGCAAGGAAGATAGTTCAGTGAGGAGTTAAAACCTATAGCAAAAACTTAGATGAAAATCCTGTCGCCATTACCAAAAGTCATCGTAATCATGCAGTGTTTTTGTCAGAAAAAAAATCAGAAATATACAAGGTGGGATCAGAAAGGTTACAAATGGAGAACTCAGTCATACCTCCTAGGCAGCAGGTACCCCATGTTTTCCAGAAGGACAGTACATGTTCCCCTCAGCACTTGCATGGGTGATGAAGTTCATACTGACAGGAATGTTTTTGGCGAGACACGTTTTTTAAAAACTTTCTGACTATGAAAAATATCAACCCAGGCTGTGGGGCTCAAGTAAAGGTTTCAAGATGTAGTTAAAGCCAAATATGTTAAAAATCCTTGTCAAACTTGTTATACAGCCGTTTTGGGTACAACAAATTAATCCACCAAATAAATTGGACTTGCAAAACAGGCTTTGAAGATTGATTGATTATTTTTATTATAAACTTTAAAGGTATTCACAAAGGGCATTCTCAAAAATTAGAAGATATTAATGATTCTGAGAACTATTCCAGTGGCATAAATACAATGAACTCTTGGGTAGCGGCATTTCTGGCTTGAAAAGCTTTTGAGAACAAGTTAATCACCATACAATACCATGATGATTTACAAGTTTGTCATGCTAATGCTGTTGTCCTACCAAGGAACAGCACTTTGATTTCCTAGGATTTCAGGCTAGGAGGGATCTGCAGCACGTTCTGGTTCCTTATCTCGGAACCTGTGTCTCCCAGCTGAGAGACCAGGATGCCGCGGTGTGCGGGTGTGCGCTTGGGCACAGCCTGTTCTGGTGGTTGACTCTTCTGTTGGCCGTGTAGGAAGGACAAGTAACACCTGGTATCTTGGGCTGTCTTGGCTTTTCAGCACCTAACGAGATACTCTTTTAAGAAGCTTTTTTATAATAGGATTGTTCACTTGCCTCCTGGAAACGAGGATAATTTAAGATGACTCAAGACGCACACCAGAAATCAACAGTGACTTTGGGCAATATTACATGATTTTATGCACAGATATGCATATAGCAGTAAGAGCAACTGCTGTGTTAATGTGGCATCTAGCGTATTGTGTAGCCTATGTAAACTTCTGTTTTGTATGCCCGTGTCTTATAGTAAAGCGTACCTCAACTGATGTTCGTTCAGTTTTCCTTCTTCCCACCTCATTCTTTGCTATGCAAAGGCCGGGTATGACCTCCTTTGTAGCACAGGGTTCCTGCTCCCCAGCAGCGAAAAGAAGCAGCTGCAGGTCAGACTAGTCTGCCTTGCATCGCTGTAGATAACACATACCAGCCACATTCAGCCCTTTAATATGTTTATTTAATTGAAAATTTTATAGCTCTTTATTATATCTAGAAGAAATTTACTTCTTTTGCTTGCATGAAAATAGAAGCAGGAAGAACTGAAAAGGAGGAATGAACATGATTTAATCAATAGCACAGCAAGGTTTTCTGAAGGTAATTGAACTTTTCTGACTTAAAGCCCTCTAGAAAACCAGTGTAGTCTTTTAGCTGATCAGATGGAACAGTTTTACAGTCAGGGCTGATAGAAATGCATATGCCAGAGAACAGGTGACCGTTTGGCCTTTCCTCCTAAAGGAAGCTAGTTCAAGCATGAGGAGACACTAAAATAGGCATGATAAAAATCATCAGTGATTAGAATATGCCCAATCTTATGAAAAATACAGGCCTTTAGAGACTCAGTTTCTGATTTCCTGTAATGGGATTTCTGTTTGTTGTAAGGATTGTTTTTAGCGTAAAATAAATGATTATTTTGTTCCTTGAGTGAGAAAAAGGATCCTGCTACTTCACAACATAACACCAAATATTTCTGCCATTAAAATAAACCTTTGTTGTTAAGCTAAATGCTGTATCTGGTCCTCAAGGCCAAGACTAAAGATATAAAAAAATAGTGGTTCAGCATTACAGTGAAAACAACAGCTCACAGAGTAGCAAAATATTGATTTCTGTGTTTTCTCATCAGAATATACCATTAATTTTGTAAAAGACTCAAGAGATGCATTTTAAAAATTTTTTTTAACTGTTCAATACAATCCTTATTACATTTATGGATGTACCCAAACAATTCATTCTGACAGGACCTCATCTCTCTTACCTTCCATCATTGTTTCCTTTGTAAATAGTTGCTTCATGTAAGACATGAGTAAATGGCTGGGCATCACAGTTTTCATCAGATGTTATCTCTTCTGTAACAATTTTTTCCAGTTTTCTTAACTGTTTGTTCAGTTGTAAACCTCCACTGACTCATGTAATTAGAGGTTTCCGTGAGTGTCGACAAAAGTAATCTTTATTGCTTGGTAACGAGCTGTGTAGCTCTCTTTTGAACTTCAAGAGAAACAATCGCTGAAGGAATAATATTTATGGAATGTCAAAACTGGAAGATGACTGCATGTTAATCACCTCAAAAGAAAATACTCTCACTCATAGTTACATTATGAGAGATGTCTTTATCTACATGATTTATTAAGTCTCACGTTCCGATTTGGAAAACCTAGAGCACTTTTCAAGGTTCTTCTTGAGTCCCATAGTCCTGTAGCTACCATGATGCTCCAGCAGCCCTTGCTTTTGGCAGGGGATCTGAGCACCAGCAATTACAAGCTTCTGCTTCTCCAGGTTCCATAAAATGTGGTTAGCATCACTGGGAAGCAGACAGGATTTAGTTGTCGGGCTCAGCTGTGCGATAACCAGTCTGAGTGAGAGCTGTGCCTGCCCAGGCTCCTGGTAAGTCAACGTTGTGTCTTTCCATTTGGAGTGAAGCAGAACGTGTTGTGTTCTCAAGTGCACACAGAAATGTTCCAGCCTGTCAGCAGTAACTGAAACAATAAAGTTTGTAAAATCAACTACCTGTAAGGGTAGGGATGCAAAAGCCTGAAAGCTTCATTTCTCTTTCATTTTGTCAGGAGTAAGGGAGGGATATCTTCACTAACTTTGGTTTCTCAGCAGGGCCACTCGGCTGTTATAAAAGGAAAGTTTGTCTAGATACCTTTGTTCTTGCCCAAAGTGTATTTGAAGTAATGAATAACAAAGAAAACAGGGTCACTCTTAAAAATTTTCACCAAAGTCTAGATTACCAAAATTATATTATATTTTAAAGAGTGGAGGGTTCAGAAGGTACTAAATATTAGTGGACTGTAGCATTTTTTTCTCAGTGTGATTTGAAGTTAATACACATGTTCGTCTACCATACTAGACTTTTTCTATTCGTTTATTTATGTTTTAAGCACTGTTTCAGATTTGAATATATTTGTAATTAAAATAATACCTCTCAAAATATGTTCCGAATAGCAACATCATGTGCAAAAAGAAGCAATACTGGTATTCTTGCTAAGCTACAGAAATAGGCACACTTCAGCGTTTCTTCAAAGCAAGTAAAGAAGTATGGTGCCTGATTTTTTGAAAGCCCTTTTGCATCACTGTTAGTAGATCAGTCTTTCCTAGAAACAACTCCATTGGTTAGTATGCTTTAAAACAATTTTATCATTTTAATTTGCTGGTGTAACTTGAAATCTATAGTTGTTAGCAACCAGAGCTCTTGCATTACACAGACGCTGAAGAAAACCACTGTGAGGATGTGGAATGCGTCATACAGTTCTTTGCATTTGTTCTGACCCTGTTGTAACTTCTGCACTCCAGTGGTGGGATTCGTCTCTCCTCAGCAAATTGTCTAGGCTCTCCAAGTTTGGTGGAGAGAGATGCACAGACAGACAGACATTTCAGAAGAGGCGATTCATCTGATCCTAAAACAGTCATCCTGAGCTTTCTGCAATGTCTCTGCCCACTTTTTCCAGTAAATAGGTGGGTAGCGGAGATGCTGGCTGCCATAAACTGGTAGCTTTTCAAGGTCAACCGTTGCTATAGTTTTGTGTGAGCATGATAACAAAAATAACTATACTCCTGCACTGCCCACAGACTGTTCAGACTCTTGTGACTACTTAATCTTGCTACTGATTCTTCAGTGTTTTAGCAGAAGAACTGAACAACTAAGCAGAAAATAGTCCTTAACATGTGTGTTTTTATTCTAGACCCTTCTTCTAACAAAGTTCCCATCCAAGCTGGGATAAAAATATTCAGGCGCAGATTTTCTCTGCATCTTTTCTTGTTCCTTGTTTACTGCTGGTATGATGCAGCCGTTATTTATTTGCTGCTGCTGCCAGCTTGTAAAACTTGTTTCATACTAATTAGAACAACAGATTTAAAATGCTGGCAGGCTCAGGCCGGCATTTACGCCTTTCAGAGGGCTGCCATCACTTGCAACAAGAGCTGATCTGGGCAACGCTGCAGCATAATGTGAGTTTTTACAGCTCGTCACAAAACTCAGTTCTTTGTTCCGAATCACTTGGTAGAGGGAAGTCACAAAAGGAACATGCAACCCATACTGGCCAGTTGGTTTTGTACTTCTTAGTGATAACTGAATGGAGGCTTGTCTCATTAAAACGCATGAGCTCCTACAGAACAGGGTAAACATCCAGCTCCTGAAAGTAAAGGCTCGACAGTCCCATATCCTTTCTAGTGCACAAAAGGGATCGAAAACTGCAGTGAGTCACAAAAGACTTATTTTGGCTTGTTTTACAAGAATGTTTCCAACTTAAATTGTATTTCCCGTCTCAGAAATGTGGAAAAAGAAAAATATACCTTTAAATACTTATTAAGTTAAAATGTGAAATAGGAAGTGAGATTAGATGAAGCAGTCATTTGAAGTTGGGAAATGGGAAATTAACCTACAGTAATGAAGCCAAAAGTTAAAAGGTTGAGATAAAAATTTTGAAATACATAAAATTAAGTTTTTTACACCCGAGACAGATCTTTTATAATTAAACAGATACTAAAACTAAATGGGTTGTTAAAAACATCAAATCATTTCAGAGAAAAAAAAAATTCCAATTGCCCAATCAGTATTTTACAAGAAATTTTCCCTTCTTGAAAAATGTCTGATAGGTTAGTTGTAAATTGCCATTTTTCATGTTATCTTGTTTAATGTATGCACCTTTTGCAAGTATCTGTGTGTGTTTGGGACGTGTTATGGGTTCCCAAAGCTTTAGTTCAGGTTTTTTTCAGGGGCATTTCTGATGAGTTAACTGCAACAGAGTTTCTAATCACCATACTCAGTTCAGAAGTAAAAGGTTTTCTCTACATGAAAACATCAAAACATTTGTTGGAAAACATGTTTAAGCTACTTTGTGCATTTGCTATTTCCCTTGAGAGAGATGATTTTCATTTTGAACAGCTTCTGTAGTGTCTGATCTTCATGTACTTTTTAGTGTCTGCCTGCACTTTGGTAGCTCAGGTGAAAGGAGAGATTGGCATGGAAGGACAGATTTGAAAGTGAATTTGTTATAGAAGCAGGAATTTTTACTTCAGGTAGAAATAGCTGGGAGTTCTGTAGTTCTTTTTCAATGGGTAAACAGTGCAGTTATGCTGTTCTTAGTATCACTCTGTGTAAACATAATTTAGTGTTTCACCAGTTGTCCATGTAAACTAGCCAACATATAAAATTTTCAGGGTTTTATATGCCTCTTGCCCTTTCTTTCTTCATGTGGAGAATATTTGCAGTTTTCTTTGTACATGACTTTTTCAGTTCTAATGCAGTGATAATAAATACCTCATTCAGAGGACTGGGTTTATGTTCTGCCCATCACTGTGATATTAAACAACTGGAGAGTTAACTCCTAAGCCTGACTCCTAAAATACCAACTTTAATCACTGAAATGGAGGAAAAGGCAGGAAGGAAGCTGCTTCTCTTTATGGGTTGGAAATGCTGTGTCACCCCTTGGTGCGGCTATGAAGTGTTTGCTCAGTGACACAGAACATTATTAGAGGGCAAGTCTTTATCTGTTACAGAGGGAGGGTCAGGCACAAGTGGCCCAGACCCAGAAAAAGACACCGTGTCCCCCTGTTGGCATCCCAGTCCTGAAAACCCTGGTAAGCTCCTGCCTGGCTTTGAGCATGCCCATAGGCAGGCAAATTCTCGACCTTGAAGTCCTGTGGGCACCTGCATTTCTGGTTTAGGATGTGTGCAGGTATGTGGTGGTGACAGAGTGGAGTGACTCAGCCCTGTTTTGATTCTTGACTCACAGTCAAGCCTGGAAAATAGGTGTTCTTCTGTCTGTTCTTTGAGGGCTCAACCAAGCTGGCATTTTTGGGGAATACCAATCATATCCATCTATGAGTATGACAGAGAATGCGATGGTAGCTGCTGCTTTGGCTATCTTCTTTTCCCTGTGCGTTGCATGCAGCAATTCCAAAACTTAGCACTGAAATTGTTAGGATATTTATGTCCCCGGTTGGATTTAGTACGAAGTGACTTGCTTGATATCCAATAATATTTTATTTGCAAGGCTAGGATTGACAAGATTTTGGCTTTTGACCTGTGCTCTCAATATCTGTTGTCTCTGACTAACTGTTCAGATTCAGCTAACGACTGTCGCCACTAAGGAAAAAAAAATGCTAGAGAAGATCTGAGATCTGAATTATTTTTAGTGGATTAAATGCATTAATTTATCTTATTTACAGTGTTTATGGTAAATGTTCATATTATTGCAAGTAAAATGTATGAAAAACAGTAATCATTCAAATATAGCATGATTATTTATTGCCTAAGCTAATAAGCCTCTCAGGCATGAGGAGTAAGAGAGTGTGTGACTTTGAAACACTGAAAGAAGCACTGTTTGAATGGCACAGAATTTCTTGAAGAGAGATAAAAAGCTCTAATCTGTACCCCTCTCATCACTCAAGACTAGATAACACGACCATAAGAGCAAGCTCACATCTGCAGTTTCTTCAACAACAGAAGTGTTACTTGTTGAGAATTGTAGCTGCAGATGATATATCAGAAAATTCCTGAGCTATGTTGTCCACCACAGAGACCTCAATCAATCCTTCCAGTGTTAAAGTGGTTCTGTGTGGTGCTGGTGTTATGTGACCATCTCCTGTCTGGTGATGGGATTGTAATGGCTTTGAACAATGGCATAGTCATCAAAAACCTCAAGAAACATGACAAATAACGAGTGACAGTATTCCTCAATGTCTCGCTTAAAAAGGAGAGAGTGATTTAGCAAAGCCTTGTGTGGGAGTCTTAAAGTATGTGCAGAACCACATAACTCTAAAGAAGGAGTGTCTGTGCTTAAATTGGGTGCTGCAGTATAATGCTGCAAGCCCACATAGTAATCTTCTGCCTGGATTTTACTGTCTCTTTGCAGAACACGTAAGCAGTGATTTCTTTAGGAAGGCTTAGTTTGGTCATCCAGCTCCTCTGTTTTTAATCCCTTGAGCACAAAAAGCCAAAGTGGTAACATGGCATCTTTATTTCATGTATTTTGTATCAAAAAGTAAGATGACAAGCTAATTAGAAGAGCGTTTCCCTTAGTCTCTGGGTGAACAGATACCCACAGGTCTGCCGTGTGTGGATTTAACCTGTAAACAGCAGCACAGAATCACAGACACATCGTGTTCTGTCCTTACTGATGAGTCCAGCGTGAGAGGCAAGAGGCTGAGCTGGAACAACAGGTGCCAATGGGCCAGGTGATAGTGACAGAGAAGGAGGAAGGGTGTCCTTCCTCGCCGGACACAAAGAAGATGCTGGAGAGATCAGCTCCGCAGCCTCCTGCTGTGCACAGGGCTGCCACGGGAGGGGCTCAGACAGCGCACTGCGGCACAGCGGGGGCACAGTGGCTGGTGCCCGCCTGGCCAAGCACAAATCTGCAGTTTGATCGCTGCCCACCTGTGCCCCTTAGATTAAGTGGGTAATTATCCTTATTCCCTGTGAAGAATTTGAGTATGATCCCAGAACATTTCTCCCAACTGCGCCGTGGGTTTTCCCATAAGGAAGGAAGAAGAGGTTGAAAGCAAAAACTAGATAGATGTAACTTGAGCTGAGGCCTGTATTCAGCTGTTTATGGGAAGGGTTTTTATTTTTATCATTTAGTTAGCTTTCCAAAGCACATTGTTTGATTTAATTCATTTTGTATCTTATATATGCTGAACCATAAGCCTTAGTGACAAGTACAAATCAGTAATTTACCACACATTTTCATGGAGTTGAACGTTAGATATTTAATAACAGAGATGTTCATTAAAACTAAGATAAATTGGTGAAGACTGGTTAAAAAGTTGGATTTACAGGATGCTGTTGAAATTTAAATCTAAAACAAAACTTTGCTTGTCCTGAACATGTATAAGTTGTGAGTATAGCGCATTAATTTTATCTCTTGTGCCCTGCCTAGGATTCTGAAAAATAACTCTTAACATTGTGTTAGAACTATAGGTTCTAGGGGTTGAATATTTCCTTATGTCCCTCAGGAGCCTAACAAGTCTTAGTGTATCATGAGCCTGGTAAGCACATCTATGGCCCCTAAAGTAAATAGAGTAATGAAATTTACAGGCTCAGGCTTATTTGCCAGAATTGAAAAGAGCTCTGGTGTAACAGTGACATGCAGCAGTGCATTCCTTTTTTGTGTGGAATTTGTTTCCTCATCAGGATAGCATTTTCTTAAAATTTTTCCGAGAGTTTTCTGGCAGTGTTCTTTTCATGTCGGATGAAGCAGTGTCATGCATACTAACTTTGTGTAGCACCTATTATTTGATCTGTTTTGCAATCCGTTAAGTCATCAGTACACTGCCAACCTAGGTGGGGCTAGCATTTGCTTTTCCTTAGCAAAGTTTTCACAGGTGGAAAAAATGGTGCGAGTCTGGGCACAGCAGAGCAGCACAACCTCTACAGAGCACTCCTCCTGGAAACTAGATCTGAGCAGAGAGATCTGGCTCTGCTTCTTTGCCAAATATAGTCAGTGGTTAAGCTGGTGTTTTGGTCCACACCTATGTCGGGGTAAGGGCCTGTACTTAGGTCAGGGGTGAGGGCTGGCTGGCTGCTGCTTGATCCCTCCTGTTGACCTTTTAGGCCAGAACTGGCTTCTTAGTCATGTTCCCTGCCAGACATAACCGACGGCAGCACAGTAGCTATGATTAGCCTGCTCACAATTTGTGGCTGAGGTGACAGAGCTTACAAGTTTAGCCAATATTATGTATGACCTGGAAATGTAGCTTAGAAGCCAAAAGTATATATCCTTTACGCAAATAATTCAGTACAAAACACACTATGGTCTATATCAGACTATAGTGGATGATATGATTGTGTCGAACAGCTGCATCTAGAGCAGGCCTGCTAATTCTTGTGAAAAGTTTCTACTTGAGCTAGTTGGCATTGTCTGGTTTTTTTTCTATAATGTTCCTGACTGGCCTGATTGAAGCAGGAGACACAGCAGCAATGTTCAAAACTTGCAGCCCAGGCTGAGGCCCACCATGCAAGGCTGAAACACAAAAGAAAGAACATCTTTGCTGAAATAGCCCTTTCTACTCTCCCATCAGTAGCTGCTTTAAACCAGAATATAACTGACTATAGCGAGTCCGTATTTTAGGTTCTGCTACCTGATGAGGTCACTTACCCACTCACCAATATAGCAGAAATTTTGACCAGCCTAGACTGGAGGGCTATATTGAGGTTCTGTCCGGGAAGCATGGTTCAGAGACGAGTCTGACAGAGGCTGGGGCAAGTTGTGCCGCTTCCTGAAGTGTCCCTGGGGCTGTCCATCGTTTCAAAGGACATAGGTATGGGTTTGTCCTTCACAGTCTCATTTGAGATTTCATGTAAAAATAAAAAAAATTTAAAAAAAAGAAAGACAAACCCACCCAAACAACAGAAATAGAAGCTGGGTATTTTAAACATCTGATTCACTTGAGGGAGGCCAGTGATCCTGTGTGCTGCTGGCAGGGTTGCTGGAGAGGGACAGCAACCCTGTAATCACGGTCTGAGGCAGCGCCGCAGGGACCGCAGAGCCTGGGGCCCCTCCGGCAGCACCGTCACCACATCCCCACGCCTGGCTGGTAGTACTGGGGACAGCTGGTGTGGCCTTTGGGCACAACTGGGCTTCCCAGATGCTTCTGTAGAGTGTCAGTGGCTGTGGCATGTGGTACCTGCTTGAAAACCCCTATTGTGTCCTGTACCTCTGTTGCGTTTGTGTATTATGTTAAAACCCGTGGGTGCTTAGGGCAAATGTTTGCAGGGTTGAGTATGAGGTAAACAGGTGCATTACTCTTTGCTGGGCTAATCTTACAGACCATGTGGTAATGTAAGAAACACGTATACATCAAAGTTTCTCAAAATTATCAGGACAAATCTACAGGTGAGACTAAATTACAGCACAGATTTCAGGCAACTAACTAGAAAGTGGTGAATTTTTTTTAAAGCAGTATGAAGAACTCTTGGAGTTTAGGTAATGCAGTCGGTGGCACACTGAAGGTTGCAAAAGCACAGTTAAACAGCCTGCAGATGTGTAGTACTGTTTGTGGGATATCAGTCCTTCTCTTGGATTGCTCTTTCCATGCTCAGAGTTTATATACAATTGTTATGGTAAGCAGTCTGTGCGGTAGACTGTATCTGATACCGTTCTAGGCATTATTGCCCATTCAAGATTTTTTTTTTTTTTCCTTTGGATGTTCACGTTAATTGTGTTCAGCATCTCTTCCCCTAGTAAAGAGTTACAGAATTACAGCTCAATGAGTACTTTGGTTATCCTTAAACTTTTTTTTTTTAAATGAACTTCCTTCTAGCCCTGTCAGTTTACTAAACTAACTTTGTTAGCATTTGCTATAAGTTCTTTTTCTTGTATGCCTTTAGGCCTGGACTAACCTGATAAGATGATCTTGAAGATCTGCAGTTCTCTGCAATTGCTGTTCATTAATCCATGTTCTACTATGTTTTTAATTTTCACTGGCATTTTTCTTTAACCTTTGAGAAGTCTTGTATCTGAGCTTTGGCTCTCTCCTTAAGTTAACATTGGAGCAAATAATTATTTAATTATCTACAAATCTAGAGCCTGACTTCTTGATCATCAAATTACCGTTGTAATGTATTTGAGGTTCTGCTGTTTAATACATGGGCCTCTTGATCTTTACATACATAAAAATAACAGTTTATTTGAACCTCACAGGCAGATACGGATTTCTAGCTCTTACACAGGAGCTGAGTTGTCTCCTGAGCTGCATGTGCCCACAGTTTCCAGAAGACCCTTTTTGATTCTGTTGAATATATGGACCCTTGTTTCACTGAATCGTGATGTACTGATTTCAGCTGTAAGCCAGTTGCCATGAAGGATGATGCTGCTCAGCAGAAGTCAACTGCAGGTTCAAGCTCTCTTTATTTCTCATGGCGTGATTTACAACTCATTGTAACACACGAAAAGTACCTGGATCAAGCCTTTGACACCACAGTTTTAGCCACACTCATGAAGTCATCAGGGAACAAGAGATTACTTATATGAGGACTGTAGTGTACAAAATGGGGATTTAAACCTTCCAGTCAGTTCTGAACAGTGTCAGTGCTGGATTTCAGCTGTAGTCAGTCCACATGTGAGGAGGGCTTGCTGATGGCACCTGTGTTTGTCCAGTGAGCACCAAAATTAAGGAAGATGGAAAAAAAAATCTTATTTTTACACTTTTAGCCCATGCGCTTTTGAAGCTTTAGCTAAAATAAAAATCACAAAACAAAATAACAAACCAATCAAAAAACCTTGTACGTAAATGAATGTGGGTTTGAAACCATATATCATCACATTCACTCTTGCCGACACATGACTCGGAACATCCATTCTGGTCTTACATAAAATTGTAAGGTCCTGTCAAAGGCAACAAACATGGGCATATTTACCACAGAAATCTTAATCGACCAATCAAATGACATTTCGTTGTTCACAGTTTTCTTTGGCTAAATGTCCTCTGTATGTTGTGTTTGGTATTTCTACTGAGTGTTAAGCATCTGAGTTTTTCATTTTAAAACTTCTTTCTCAAAAATAAAAATAAATTAACTGAAAATATATGGAGTCCAAAAATGGCCTAGTAATTTGACACTGCTTTGACACCAAGTGAAAATGGGTTTAGAAAACTTGACTCATCTATTTGTTCACTCTGTATTTACTCAGGCATTAGATGTTGAGGTAGGAAAAAATCCTGATGGCATGAATAATGTGGTAGCAGACTAGACAGACAAGGGGGCAGCAGAGGTTATCACTACAGACATGTAAATACAGTTGAGCTGAGACTTCAGGAAAATACAGTGAGTAGCTCTATGGATGATGCCGAGTCAGGCGGCGTGATTCAAGTGATTCCTCCCTCCACAAATTCCTTTCTCTGTGAGTCAGTGTGTGCAAATAAGGACTGCAGTCAGACAGCTGAGGAAATAATTTGGATTCATTCAACTGAGGAAAGACATGTCCGTGACAGAATCCTTGTTCTCAAATACCTGCTCTATTATTAAAGGCACAGGTTCATTCTAAAGAGCAATTGTTTGTTGTGCTCAGTTTTTTTGGTTTTGTTCTGGGTTTTTGTTGTTGTTGTTTTGTTTTGTTTTCTTAATCCCAGTACCACTTATGATAGGACACTTAAAAGTTAGTAGATGCTTGTTTTTATGTAGTAGTGATTGTTCTTTATGAAAGCTTTTGATGCTTGCATGTGATACATGTTATAAGCCTTGGAGAAATGTAATCATAGAATGGTTGAAGGGTGAATGCCAAACAAGCTGAGTAATCCTTCCAGAGGTACCCTGCCAGCAAACCTCCGTGATTTGAGACAGAGAGAGGGATATATCTTGAGTGGGGTTTCACAGTGGTCTGTCATGTCTAGTCAGTAGTTTGCTTAGCAGTCTGACATGTTTATTCACTTTGCAGATGAAGGTGGAAGATGGTCTGTATCTTGAAGAACTAGGATCAAAATACAGAGATATCTTGAATTTCTTCAAGTTGGTATTAAGTAAGAATAAATATAGAGGATTGTAATTAGGCATAAGTAATGAACCTTGTAGGGATCTGGTAACATTTTGCCATGTAACAGATTTTAAGGTAAAAAGAAAATGCAGTAATGGTCCTCAAGCTGAATATCATTAATTAATGCTGTTCTGCTGCAGATGAGACTTTTAGAGCACAGGAATTTATAGGTAGAACTACTATGTGTGAGACATAGGATACCATCATTAGCTTGTTCTTGATCCAGTGATAATTTGTCCAGTTTAACACTGCAATTCAAGTAGACATGGAACAGCTGAAAAGCCTAACCCTGGACTCCAGGAAGACCCATGCGAATGATCAGAGGTTTAGAAAACATGACCTAGACAACATTCAAGGGCTGTGTTAGCTTTAGCTAAGGAATGGAGGACTGAAGAAAAGTGGAAAGCAGGTATAAATTATTTGAGTGCATAAAATGTTATTGGAAAAGATCAATTAATTTTTTTTTTCTGTCCCTCATGGGCATAGAGACTTCTATTGAGGAAAGGATATTGTTAGGAAAACCTAGTATCGGTAAGGAGAGTACTGCAGTGATTTTCTGGACTAGATTGCCAGCAGAAGCCATGCAATAGCAGCTCTGGAGGCCTTTGAGAAAAATAACTAAATGCCAGTCAGCAATACTTTCAGCTGAAGCTGCAAGTTTCTGTTCTCTAGTAGGGACATTAGCAAAATGCTGTCTGTAGGCATCTTCCATCCTTCTTCTGCCACCTGTTCTGTCTTCTTCTGAAAAGGGTACACTCCTTAAAGAAGGTCTTTTAGGCCAGCCTTGGCTGAAGGAATCTAATGTGCCACTTGTTATAATGATACAGAGCTTGAACATGGAATGAAAGAAAATGCTTGTGAAGTGCTGTACACGCTTGTGAAAACACGCGTTACAGCGGAGAGAATGAGGCAGAGCACACGGCTTCTTCACAGTGAGAAAGGAGACTGAGAGAACACAGCTGGAAAGAATATTAAAATGTTGCAAGATCACATTCTGCAGTTATCCGTATGAATAAATATTTGGCATTACTCAGCAAGCAAAATTTAGCTGACGAAGTAAAAACCTCATTTAGGTAAGCTGAACCTATGGAAGCCAACGTTAATGAGTCATTAATGTGACTATGAGGATAAAGATGTGATGAAATATTTTACCAGTGAGCATTGTAGCTTCCAAGAAATACGGAGATTTTTAAACCACAATTGGATAGCTCCATAAAATAAATAAAATAAACTGAAATAGTTCATAATTGTCTGGGCTTGACACACAGGATAAAGATCTGTAGACTACAGGTAACCAAAATGGTTTTAAGATATATGCAGCCTAAATATAGGAGGACAGATCTGATACATACAAAGTGAAGTTTCTGATATATATACAAAGTGAAGTTTCATGAATCTGAAAGTAGACAGAACTTCCGATCCTCCCTTTCCCTTTCCCTTTCCCTTCCCTGGCAGTTTGTGAGAGGGAGCTGGAGTTGTAGGAAGGGCCGAGGAGGTGAGGGGGGAAGGCACGGGGATCACAGGAACATGAAGTAATACCCAAAGTGGAGAGAGGAGATGAGGAAAAAAAAATACCTGGGTGGAATGTCTTGGCAAATGAGGATGCTTACTTACAAAAGCGCTCTATTGATCTGACGGTATGGGCAATAAATTTTTGTGCTGTGGTGTTCACTCCACATCACATACTCCTGTGCTGAAACTGCACACATGTCCTTCGCGCTATAGCTATTCTAATGTGTCCTGCTTAAACTATTAAAAGGCACGAAGAATTACTCCCTTTTCCCATGAAATAATTTTCTTCGGATTTAAAAGATGAATACAAGCATAGAGAATGATGATAAAATTATAATTCTAGGCTGAGATACAAGAGCAGGTTTTTAGCACTAAGCCAAGCTATAGAAATTTGTTGCATTATTCACTTTAGGTTACAAATTATGCTCCTAATTGAAATACATTTTACTTTTAAGCACAGTGTTACTTATTTGAAAGTCTTTCAGTTGCAAAACAATTTATTTTTTTAACCAAAAAGACTAGACATCACAATGTCATTTCAGAAATACTAGCTTTAGTTTTTCTCTTTTTTATGATGAGTTAAATGCTGATTTGTGTTATTTATAGCATAAACAAAACTGAGACAATGAATGAAGTTGGTACTTTTTAGTTTTATAGTGGTTAAAATGTGAAACACAAGAGCACCCTCAGCATGGGAGTTAGAAGGAAAAGCCATACATTTCAGCTGATGGCACCAAAGCAGATCAGTGTTTGGACTAAAGCATTCTTAGCTATGCTTTAGGTAGTAACTAGAGAGATTCCTGGGATGCTAACTGTGTTGTGAATCCAAACCTGATGTCTGCAGTACTTCAAACTTACACATATAATGTACTAGCAGGAAAGTGTCTCCAGAAAAGAAATTCCTCAGCTGCTTGGAGGTTTTATATGCTTTATATTTTTATTATTTCCTAAATCAGTTTTGTACCATGGGTAGATGGAGAGGCCCATAGAGATGAAAGAAGAAATTGTCTTTATTCTGTAAAGGGAGACTGAAAAAGAAGGCGGCAATAAAGCCCTTAGTGTTGAAGAACACGTCAGCTTGCAAAGGTTTAAACATTTCACTGCAAGAACAAATGGCAAATTGAGTTGCTCCTGGAAGTGTGCTGTAATTCATATGCTAGCCTTTTCTTCTTCTTTTATCCAGTCAGATAATAAAGTAAACATTCTTATTTTGTTATTTATGCAGTTGTATTAAAATGCAGAGTAGTCTTACCACATGCTGTTAGAGGCAGAACAAATCATGGGAAAGGGTGTATTCTGGAATGTCATGTTCTTTTCTGTCTCTGCATTAGCAAGTAAATACAATAGTTCTGCAATAAAACAAAGGACTTAAAGTGTGCTATTCTGTAAAGAAATTAAGAACTCACAGAGGACAATTCAGAATAGCTTAAAAAACCAAACAAAAACCACAAACAAACAAAAAACCCCACAACCAACAGAAACACATACTCCCCCCTCCCCGCCAAAAAAAGCCCCCAAAACAAAACAAAAAACCCCACAGTTGTATTGCAGTTGAAATAAAGATTCAGATTTTTACATGAGCCCAGTATCACTGATTTAGAACAGCAGGATACTGGAACAAAACTCCTGAAATGTTTAAAAGCTGATCCTTGGTGGATAGCGAATGAAAAGCTGTTCTCACACATGGTATTTTGAGAATGACTAAATACGGAGTCTGTTCTTGTAATCATTCCAGGGCTGATTCTGCTAAATCACAATGTCCAAATGTAGGATGTTTGTACCAAAGTTAGACCTGTATCACTGACATTTTCCATCCATGTAGACAGTATTCCATTCATGTGGACTGTCTGCACCCTAAGTTGGGTTTATATTGACCCTGTTTTTCCACGAGTGTTTCATAAATATACCAAAAATAAAAACACAGTGTTTCTCTTTCACTTTGTCTTGCTTATACTCTGAATTCTCCTAAAATGAAGAAGTATACATGATGAACTCCTTATCCTCTCATACCAATGACACAGGAAATACACTGCAAGTCTGTGAAGCTTTTTTTACTGACCATGACTGCAGAAGCTAGATGTATTGAGCCTCTCTAGGACTCTATATATCCTGACCATACAGGAAAAAACCTCTCTTCCTCAAAGAACTCAGTACAGACATAAGATACTGACATATAGCAAAAACACATCTTTATATGAAGGTTATCCAAAACATCCTAAGAAACGATTTTGAAGAATTTACAGTGAAAACATCACTGTAAATTGATAAGGTCTACTCGATAAATTGCTTTTGCTAGCATCTGTATACTTGGGACAGCACAGTGTTAATAAACCTGTTGCTTTCATGTGCAAAATGTTAGAAGAAAGCAAAACCTAACTTAGCAAGTTGGTTTTAAAATTACAAGAATCACAATAAGGAACATGAGTGAGTGTTTCATGGCAGGAGTACCATTAAGAGCACTAATTTTGTCTGTTCAGTAGCATGGGAGCTCTTATTAAATAGTAATTGCAAGGGTAATATATAATCTGCAAAACAAAATGCTCACAAGAAGAACATGTGGAAAAAATTTGTCCGGTAACTCCTCAGGTATTTATTTAGAGAAGCTCTTAAAAGTTCTGTTTCCATTCCAAGGAACAAATCAGAGGGATATTGTTTAGTTGTACTGCAAATAAGAAGAAAGAATTTTAAGGATTTAGATCTCATTTGTTGAGCTCCAAAAATGACTTGTATTTAGACCTTAATGAAAAGTGTTTAAATTGAAGCCCTGGAAAGGGCCAGCTGGGAGGATTCTTCTTTGTGAATTTTAAAGTTGTGGTTATTCCCTACTCATGCATACACCCCTGCTAATGGCATATAGAATATCTAAGTATTATGCTTTTGCAGTATAATGGGACTTTAGCATTGATTCTTTGGAAGACCATGTATCAATTCATTAGAAACTTGAGGATATTTTATCCTTAATTATAGTAGGTTTTGTTTGGTTGCTTGTTTTTTTTAAGCTTCACAAATATGCCCAGGAATCTCACCAAGAAATGGGGAGTGGAATGTTTTCTTGTTTTCTTTATCCTATCTCCTTAAATTCCTGTTTTCCTGCTGTTTTAAAGGTTTACAGAGGTGCTCTCAGACAGCACGGTTGAACACCAAGTCATCTAAAAACTGTAGCAAACATGTCTGGTTGGGTGTATCAGTGATGACACTTTATAAAAAGCATTGGATGTGAACACCTCCCAGGGTTTGGAGCTTAGAAATCTGGTACCAGGGCTGCAGGGTCTCCAGGTAAATCTTCTCTAGGTTTTCCACCTCAGTGTTGACCGTTGGGAATAAACCATGGCTCAAATAGGCATGTCTTTGCCTCAGTTTTGTTAGCTAAACTCAACACCTGCAGGGGACATATATTGCCACTTCGGGGGACACAAAATTGAGTAACAGCTTTTCACCAAATCCAGTTTAGAAAACAGTTTAAACAAATCTAGTTCAGGAAAAAGATTGCATTCAAATACTCAGCCTGATAGAAGCATCTGCTGAGACAGCTCAGAGAGAGAGTTTTCCCTGGGTTTTCTCTGCCCTGCATAAAACAAGCTTCCTCCAGTCTTCCCTTCTTTGCCTCCATTGTTGCTTCTTTACATTCTTCACCTCCTCCCTTCACATTTCTTTCTCTTTAGCTTATGCCCTCACTGAAGCTTTTTCATTAAATGGAAATCATGACATTGACATCTTTGCAACAGTGGTATTTTTCCTTCCATACACCAATCCCTTTCCTTTATTGCTTATTTTCTTTACTGCAAAGTACTTGCAAGGACAATTAGCTACCCTGTTCCTACACCATGTAGCATAATGCCAGTGCATCTTTTACTGCATCTATAGGCAGTATATGCAGAAACACGATGAACTTGCTTCAGCTGAACAGTGCAGAACTTGTCTGTTGGCTGAGCTGGGAGGCTGGCGGGAGTCCACGGAGTAATCACATAGTACTCATTGAAATTCGCTGTCACCACTGTGGTATTTAATTAGCTGATTTGCTGGAAGCCAGTTACAGGGAAGTGAGAATAAAATTCTGAAAGAATGCAAGCTAGAAATAGGAGAACAGCAGAGCCAGAAAGTCTGTACCGATTCAGACAGAAGATATGGTCACTAGTGCTTTTTCCATAGGCCATTTTCAATAGACGTGATTACAGAACATGAATTAAGAAATATTTCTTCGTGAACTGACACACATACACCCCCCCCAGTCTTTTACAGAACCCTTCTATTTTCTGATATCAAGTACAAATCATGTTATGATCATGGGTCTAAATAACACAGATATTTTATCCTGTTAAAACAATTGGCCCTCATTTTTTTGCTATGGCTGAGGTGAGAGTTAAACTGCTGTTGAATAAGATGTCCCTATTATTTCCCCTCGGCTTATGTGCATAATATATGACTTCTAGTCAAAAGCATATTGTTCTGGAAGCTTCTTACAAACTTTAAGCATTTAGCTTGCAAAACCACATGAGGGCCAAGATTGTGTTCTTTTATATATCTGATACCTTGAAGAAGACTTCGCATAGTGATGTTGTTGAGGAGCAGGCTAGCCTGACTTCAGTTTATCTCCATGCTCTCAAAGATCACAGAGATTTCTTGCAGGCTCACATGTCTGTGAAGCTCCTAGAAGATCCTAGAAAATGAAGTAGGGTCTCTTAATGTTCACTGTTATTTGCCGGAGGAGTCTGTGACATCTCATGTGTTTCCTAAATGTTTATTTTTCATTTGAATGGAAGAGTGTGCTTCTCAGCACTAAGTTGTTTAGTTGTCTGAGCTCATGTTCAGTAAATTTTGGTCTTGCTTGTATCTGATTCAAGCTATTTTGCTGGTTGTGACTTTAACTCTGAATTTTCTAGGTTTTTAGTCTATGTTTTGTGAATAACTCTCATTTTGAGCTTTAAGTTATTCATACGTATTTTTTACATTTGCTTAATGATAATTATCTAGGAATTTGCATCTTCAACTCTGTTATTTAGCATGTGTAATTATTGTTCAGATCCTATATCCAACTATCAAATCCTCATCATTGAGAGTCATTTTGATAGTTTCAAAAAGCAGGAATTTATCGCGATTTCTATGTCCTTAGTTTTTAATAGGCTTGAATAAAACAAACAAGTAGGCCATAATTTACGAGGAAAGAAGGAAAATTTCTTTGAGCAGTGAAGCAGTCAAATAACTGCACTCCCAGCAAAGAGCAAAGTATTAGCACGTCTGTTCTGCTTGTGTTTGACTCTCCAAAAGCTGAACTGTTTACAAAAGCATCCTTTGCTGCCAGTGCATAGGCAGCAGCATCACAATGTGGAGCCAACAGACACAGGCTAGTCATGGGCATCCTGCTGTTGTGCACCATTTTTCCCTGCCAGAGGCGTGGTAGTGCTGGGGAGCTGTTTCAGCTCCTGATTCCATAGCTGCAAAAAAAGGAAGCTTAAAACATATAGAAAGCTGTGGAATAGCTGTGGAACAAACAAAGTTTGTTTGTTCCTCAGGGCTGATAAACTTCCATGGATGCTGTAAACTTTCCCAATATGTACATGCCATTTATGAAGTTTTCAACAACACCAAGCTTGCACTCACTCATGTGGAAAATACAGAACGTCCAGATCATGGAGCTGTTTATTCCTAAAAAATACTGTTAATGTGGCTGCAAGCACCCTGTCTAGCCTGGGAGAAGGTTTCTTGCCTCCTGGTGGGCTTTTTCTGCAACAGGTAGGAAAATGGTGATGTCATCAGCCTTCTTTAATTCTGGTTTATGATCATGATCTTCCTCTTTATCAACTGATGAGTTGTTGTCCCCTCTCATTCTTGGGCATCTGTTCTTTGACCTTTGAGGGCTCAGAGGGTTCACCTCAATTATTTCTGTCATGAGAAAGGAGGTATTGCAGTGATTAAAAAAACAAAAAGTACGTATATAATCAAAAGTTTTAAAGCTTTTTGTAAGTTAAAACAATTTCATATAGGTTTTAGTAGCACAAATACACTTCTGGATTGTTGCTTTCATCATATTCAAGCATAAAAATAATATTCATTGTGTTTTAGTAAAATATGAAACACATGTTCATATTTTTATTCCTGTCAGCCAAGAGAATTTTTAAAATCAAGACTAAAATTACAGAGTTTGATCCAGTGTGAACCAGTGGCTGACATGGCCCTGGAACTAGGCATATCATGTTTGACAGTGTCTTTGTTTTAGCTTTAATTACAGCAGAAATTTCTTTAGTCTTTGCTTCACCTTTCCCAAAAATACACCAGCACTCTTCACAATTAGGAATTGTAGTAGATATCCATCTCTGCTTGGAAAAAAACAGCAACCAAGTTTGACAAACCAAGTGAAACCCTACTATAGGCTATGCCAGCATAAAAAATAAGTTAAAGTGTTGCCTCCAAAGTAGTTTAGAAAGGTGAATAAATTCTGTGTTGATATGAACTATATTGATACATGGTACTGTCCATGTCTCATTGGACTTCAAGAGGGAACTGGAGAGGAGAACATTTTCTGTGCTATATGTTGCACTTAATACTGCTGCATTAAGTCTGAAAGGATAACAGGACATTGTTAACATCTACGCTATGCTCTGTCAATACCTGTCACTCTGAAGTATTGACTATAAATTATTGTCTCCATTTTTTATTTCTGAGTAACTTTCTTCACACAGGGTATTTTGCAGCGACTAACAGGAATGCTGTTTGTTACTTCTCCCAGCAGTGCCAAGTAAATTTAGAGATTTCTCGGTTCACTTTTAAAGAAAACCGTGCTTTTCTAGAGAGACTGTCAAGCCAAATCAGGCTGAAAACTGAGGCAGATTTGACAAAACTCATCCATCTTTTAATGACCTGAGTATCCACAGCCACAGACCTTGGAAGAAGCTTTTTTCAGAAGCAAACTCTTAAAAGTGTATCTGTGGGGGATCAGTAACATAGTGGTGAACAAAGAAAACCGAGAACATTATTTAGAGAGAAAGGACTACATCTTCCATCATCAACCCTAGCCTGTTGAGATATAGCCCAGTTTTGTCCACAGAGTTCTATATATTTGTCCATATATCTTCATCCTTAAAGTAGTGATTTTACTAGCTGAAATGTAACTGATCAACAGTGCATAACCCTTTCCATTTAGTGGAATCCCACTCATTAGAAAAAGCAGTGATTTGTAATCCAGCTTTGTGGTCTAAACAGCCATAATTAGAAAGTGCTGTCTTATTCTCTCACTTCTTGCACAATGTAAATGAAGGAAAACAAAACATTTATAAATTATTATAACCCTGGTTTTGAAAAGTCAATGTTGCTTGATTTTCCAGCTGTTTATTGACATTGATGAGACTGGAAAAATACACACTTTATTTTGCAAGTAAAGAGACTACAATTAATTTAACCTAGGGAAGGTGAAATTGTTTCAGTAGGTTACATTCTTTTGCTATTATGTTCTCGGGTTTTTTATGTCAGACATATTAAAATCGTGTAAACTGAGATTCCAGGAACTCATTCACCTGCAGTCTGCACTCTAACTTTCCGTATATGAAAAAAATTCTAACTTGTTCTTTTAAGCCTTATAACAACCTTGTTCTAAATTCTCTGTGAACTTTATGACCTCCCCACTGCTGAAAAAGAGTGTTTTTCACATATAATAATGCTCATTGACTTTGTGAGAGTAGCATAAGCTAAATCTTCCTGCTAGTAATGAAAGTACCATTTTTTCACTAAATGCATCAGCTGCATCAACAGTAGCTATTAAATAGGAGTTTTCACTAGAATAGCGTTCCTTTGAAATTCATGTTGTGTCGAAGGCAGCCCTCGTTAATAATAAAAGGTGAATCAAAGACAACCTAGCAATTTATGTTGAGTATAACAGCAACATTTTTTGTTATCTACATAATGAGAAGGACCAAATTCCTAAATAATATAGATGAACAAAAAACCTCTAGTATTATTCTAGACTACGTAAGCACCAGCAGTTTTTCCAAATCTGCTCTTGACCGGTAGTCAAACTTATAAAATTTTATGCTTTTAAACAAACTGCAGAGAAGATTAAGACATACGTTTTCAAATTAAATACAATCCTAATTAGAGACAATACTAGTTATAACATGAGGCCTTCAGTTTCATTAAACTGTGCAATGTTTACAGCAAGCATAGTGTCTTATTACTAACACATTTGAAGACTTAATGAGGAAAACATCAACAGTTTTCTTTCTAGTTTTGAAATAGAAATAAGAACTACTTTTGAAGTTACAAAGTTCCTGAGAAGTCAGCAATACTTGCATTTTTCCTCCACTACTGTTTTGTTATCACAACACTTCTTGTTGTGCATCATCTTCACTTCCAAATAATAAGCTGTATGAAGGAAGTTTTATTACTGGCTTCTACGTACCTAAATATACCAACCTGCCAAAGCTTTAAGATATACCAGTCAGAAAACTTAAGACCTCTTATTTGGTTGTGTTGGACTCAGAATTTTGCATATTATGTTAATGTCATGGTTTGATTGCGGGATGACAATAAAACTGTGGCAGATGTATTGTTAACCTCCTCTCCCCCCGCTCCCCCTCTAGTCCCTCTCTCTCCCCGCTTCCCACTAAGGACAGGCAATTGGAAGGGAAAGAAGGACAGAGACAAGAGAGTTGGAAAAATTAAAAATGTTTTACTAATGCTACTAATAAAAATAGAGAAAATAATACAAAATATACAAAACTGATCTTGAAAGTCCCGGCAACTGCTCCGGCAGATGTAGGGCCGGCACCCGAAGTCCTGGACTGGACTCGCCAGCCAACCGGAACCGGATTCAGTCTGTCACTAGGCCTCAGTTTGCAGGGACACTTCACAAGGTCCTCTCCCAATGTCAGCCATAAGGAAAAGGGACGAGATCCTCGTGATCCTCCACTTCTTTATGAAGTATGACGTGAATGGGATGGAATACTTTAGTTGGTCAATTTTCAGTTCACCTCCTGCTTGCACATCTCGTGAGATGCATCATTATCAATGACCTTGCATTCCATTGCTATGTCTACCAAAACATGTACCTAACTTTCAGGAAAACTGCAGTTATTTAGAAGACTTTAGCTGACAGGGAAATTCACTGAAAGAGAAACTTGTTTTTAACAAAACCAGGACAGTTAAACTTTGGCATTGCAATCTGGTGTTTGTAAATTCAACAGACATGGATGATTTCAGTTGTGGACAGATCTTAATCACAGAGCTGAGGTTTTGTTGTGTTTGTTTTTTTGGTTTTTGTTGTGTTTTTTTTTTTTTCTGCAAGTAGTGTTAAGCAACAATAACAAAAAAATGCTTATTAAGGACGTATGCTTAGCTGTGGTGTGATCACACATTCATGGAAATATAATTGACACATATTGCTACAGTATTCAGTATACAACTGAGGGTGACCTTAGGTTACACACTAATACTTTTACAGAGAACACATACACCAAGCTGATTAGAATAACGATTATCAAGTCCAAGTTGCCTGATGGAGAAGAATAACTTGGTGATAGCAGAAATATGAAATTATAAATTTTTCCTTATAAACTTGCAGTATACATCACTTATGAAGGAAATAAAGTGATAAAAATAGAGGATTTAGAAAGGCATGTGCCTTACTTGCATTTTATCAAGTCACATGATTTCGTCTGTCATTGAAGTCTCAGGCTGTGGGTGATAAAAAAATCAAAATGATGCCTCAGTTATCATTTTCTTTAATATCAATATGCTTACATTGCACTATCAATTTGGTTGACAGTCATGGCATTTACCTCAGTCCTGATAATCAGTTAGTGATTAATAGCCCCCTTTAAAAACAGTACAGAATACTTGTAATTTTACAAAATGGAGTAAGAAATCAAAATTACATTGTCCTGATACATGTTCTGCATATTTTTAATGAGAAACCACAGTTATATCGTCCATCAATGATGGATAAAACAGATGTCAGAAAGCCCTAACTCTGATTCAGATTGTGGTAGCACGTTTATTTTTCTCCCCTTCTTCCAAGGAACCTCCTTTGGGATCTTATTTACTTATTTCTTCTCTGAGCTTTAGTGCCAGAACCTCTTACTGGAAGCCAAAATTATAAATGTTTCCAAGTTACCGTAACAGTGTTCTCCTTGGATTTAAAGTAGAAAAAACCAAAAATTAAAGTTGACTTGCTGGCTGCTAAAGAAAGCAAGAGAGGGAAGGCTAATTATCAAACACAAAAGCTATGGTAAAAGCATAGAATTTCAATAGGTAGTGGCAATCTGATAAATCTTAATCACGTTAATCACTATCAAAACAATTTTAAAATTAAAGTGGAAATTAATACAATTAAAGTGGAAAATACAAATGAGATGTGAATACTGTAAGACACAATTGGAAAAACAATAAAAATAATATTAGGAAATTAATTTCTGTGTATACAGGTGAAAAGTGTATTAGTCTACCAAATGAACTGTTATATTTAGGAAGGGAGAAGTACTGTGGTTATTGGGCTGAATGGGGAGAGTGGGGTTGAGTTCTGACCCTACAAAAGGCACAGGCTGTGCTCCCTCATTGTGGCCTGGGTATCAAACTTGTCACTTCTTTCACTGCTGCGTGGAGGAATTACTTCTGGAGAAATTATAGTATGTCCTGTAAGGAGAAATATTCAAAGAACTCCTAAATGAGAGTACATCCGTCTTGTTTGTGCTCAACTTTAAATGCTGAAGACCTGCCTTTCAAAATCCCAGGGTGCTTGTGTCTGAGGGGAAACAGATCATAACTGTGTCTGAAAAACTGTCTGGGAAATTTTTCAAGTTGCATAGTCAAAATGGTAGGCAATATCTGATAACTGTGCTATGCCCTGGCTCATTTTGCTACTTGCAAAATTGGTGACACAGCTCTTGTTCAAATTTACGGCTGGCAGGCACCGTGTTTGTGTACATTATTAGTACAGCTCAGTACGGAATTGCTTCCTGTGATAGCAAAGCACAGGACACAACCAACACAATAATGAGTCAAAAGTATAACTTAGTTTTGACACAAAACATAGCTAAGTCATGCAAACTTACACGCAGGTGAACAATCACTGTTTGCACGGCAGAACCGACACACAAACGTGGAACCGTCCCTGTCTGTGCCTCACTGGGAGGGCTAGACGAGATGTTTCACTGCATCGCTGATGCCAGGTTCCAGCCTTGAGCGAGATGAAGTTTCTCTGCTGACCTTTTTTAATGTTTTTTTTTTTAGAAATTCTACTTTGTATCTGGAAGAGTGAGAGCTTAATAACTTGCGGTGGAATCTAAGGATTAATTTAAGTTTCCCTGCGGAAGTGACATTAGCAGATTTGTTGTCTTTCTTCATTTTTGCTCCTTTTTTAACATCTGTGGAAAGATTGTCGATTTCATATGCCTGTGGATGAAATTGTAAATTCACACCCACCAAAAAGTTAATGAATAGCTCTTCTCAGCATGTCATTTGCTTGAGACATCTCCACTAAGGTTGTTATCAGCTGGCAAATTATTGAAAAACATGTGACTACAAAATAGCGAGGTAGGAATTTATATTCCTTGGAAATGCAAGTACTCACAAGCTGAAAAAAAAAAAAATACTACTGAAAAAGCTCCAGGCCGATCATAGCCAGAAATACTTTGTTTTGCAGCCAGTGAAATGGCAGAACACAAAGCTTTCCCCAGTAGTTGCTTTTTGCTGGCGCTTACTCTCCCTATGTTTTGCTGACTTTGGAAGTTGTCTAATAGCACAGATTTTCCATAATCACGTGCATCTGTGTTCAGCTATCTTGCTTAAATACTGATGTTATAAACCAACCTGCCTGGCTTTTCCTGTGGATGAGAGAACACTGTAGTATCATCACATCCATCAGCAGTGTTGGTGGAGCAATTAGCAAAACATTAGGCAGCACTGAGCAGTTAAAGTTGGAGTCATCTTTGGCTGGCACCAGTAGACATCAGCAGCCTTATCTCACTGAATTAATCTATATATGTCAATCAAGTGAGAACATCTGAATACTAAAATCACTAGGTTAAATTAACTGGCAAAGTATACTTTTGATTCAAAGCTGTAGTCTGCTGATTTGTGCTTGTATTTTTGAAGGTGCAAACAGTGTCCCTTTAATGATAAATTTTTCACCAAGATCTTTAAGTGTTTTTCAGTGCACGTCACTACTAACTTATTTGATAATTCTAAAAAATGTGGATTTGGATATAATTTTTCTTATACAGCTAGAATTAAGTATAGAATACCTTGTAAGCACACCTATTCTTTTATATTCATAGAACAGCACATTCCTATAGCACATTATAGTCTCAGGTGTTATGTATTTTTCAGGTTGACTCTAGGTGTTCCTACACTTGTGTAGATATTTATAGTTAATTAAAAGGAATGCAAAATACCTCTTATTTTATAGGTTGTTTTTTATCTTACATCAATTTCTCACTGCTAAAATTCTCTGCATAAAACAGAGCAGAAGTGACTCATATCTCTTAACTCAGGTCTGCATATGGATCCTTATCTTTTTCATTGTGCCTTTTCCACACGATCACAGAATTGCAGAATGGGTGGGTTTGGAAGGGACCTCTGGAGTTCTGAATCTTTTCTCTACATCTTTTTGATATGATTTTGACTACGTAAAATACAAGCTGTGTTTTATTACTTAAAATTACTTATGTTCCTGTATGGACAGCATGAATATTTAGCAATATCTGGATAAAAGTTTGTTTTCCCTGGGTGAGCATGCATCTCACTTTGAAATCAGCTTTTTAGAAATCTTTGTGCTAAAGCGTGTTGAGTACTGGAATGTTCAGGCTGAGTAGAAATGTGATTTAAACTTGACTTGAAATAATAATTTAAAACCTAACTCCCAGTCTTTATATGTAGCTGTACTGCACTGTCTTTCACAACTCTACAGCTCTAGTCAGCTTCTGTCCATTCTAACATTTATAAAGCATGGGTTTCCTATAATAGCCAGATCCGCATACCAAGTAAGGGGATGGATTTGTAGGAACCTGTAAGTTTAAAACTGAGAAATGTTCCTTATTCCCATACAAACAGAAAACAGGAGTGTTTCTACATTGCAGATGTTAATTAGGTAATGGCAGCTTGACCTCGAGATTTAACTTTTTAAGTCTAGTGCTGGGATGAATGACTGGTCTGAAAAGCTACTATGAAGTCACAGCTGTCCTTTTCTCTGTGTGCCTTAGGAGTCATGGGTCTCAGGGGTCCCAGATTTCTAGCTAAAATTGTGACAGTAATCTGAACAAGTCTGATTCCATCATGTTGGATCCTGGACCAGTTACGTGTACTGGGCACATCAGGGGAGTTATGAGAGGGTGGCTGAGGATTATTGCCATGTAGGTGGCTTATTATGTATCTTTTACATGGTGCATCTTTTTCTTTTTTTTCTCCCTGACACCTACTGTCAGTGCATGACACCTGTTGATCACATACGGTAAATTATGCTTAGTGTGGTAACAGTCCGCATTTAATGAGTATGGTCTTTATTTTACAGAGAGTAAAAACTATACTAATTTTTTTCTTTTTCTATTATTTTCTATGGGAATCCTGAAAGAAAAAAAAATCCACTTTGCAGCTTAAGGAGCTGCTTTCCTGAGTTGGAACCTTTACAGAACAGTTCATATGCATGTGGCCATTATTCTTGCAGTAAACTTGTCTGCTTTTTGCTGCTAGAATTAAGCTTCACTGATGTAAACTAGGAATACTGGGTGTGGATATTCACTGGACCCATACAAACACATTGACTCTGCAAAATTTTGATGCACATCACAGGAGAGCAACAGTTTATCCAGCTGTCTGTAGATGCTAAGCATTAAGTAAAACAAAAGGAGAAAAAAAACTTTCCTCTTTCTCTGCATACACTAGCTCTTAGTGTCAATGCTGTTCTGCAAAATAAAAGCGTCAAGAAATAATGCAATTTGTTTTAAATGTTGAGTGTCTCCCTCTAGAAGTGATTAGTAGTTAGGGAATATGAAGACTGCCATGCCCATTTCATTCTCTACTCTTACTTTCACTCTCTCTTATTCTGATTGGTTCACCCATGCCTGATTTTAACAACAAAAGATGGTGGTCGAAGAATGTGCATATTTTTAAAAGCTTTTTTTTGTGATGCTCAGCGAGTTGCAATATTTGGCAATTCCCCAATTATTCATACCACAATGACCATTGCCATTATTTATTTTTCTACCAATTAATCTAATAGCCTGTTTGTAAGGCCCTATCCCAAATATAAATTAAATACAATCTCAAAATAATTATATGGCTTTTTAAGTGTATTTTTTCAGTTGTAGCTACTCTCTGTGCCCAGAGGGAAGGGACAGAACAGCCTAGGAACAACTTAAGATTCACATCCAATCTTGGCTTCAAATACAGGGCTTTGTTAATGTTGAATTTGCTTTCTTGCTGAAAGGAGGGAAAAAAAACCCTTCTTGTCACTAGAGATTAAATACTGAATGACATCATTAGGACTCAACAAAATCCTGGGATCCTGTGCACCACTACTCTCCATTTCTTTCTTCATTGTCTCTTTTCCTCCTCCTTCTTTAGTTTTCCGTTCTTAAATGGGAACTGTGGTCTTCAAAGTCATTACATTGCTGATGAACCGTAAGTCACTCAGCCTTGTTTAAATAAACGTAATTCACATAGACAAAAAAAACCCCAACAAAACACAACCTACAGTCATTGTCTCTTAAGACTAGATCCTGTTTGCTGAGGTATCTTGCACTTGCCTGTTTTCATTAAAGAGGTGTCTTTCCAAAGGCTTAGAAAAATATTGTCTCACAAAAAGTATGGAGAAAAGATTATGGCATTTCAAGGGTTCTAGGGGGAAAACAGAACACCTCTTGCTGTCCCTGTATTTACAGAACTTTTCATTCACTGCACAAGAGTGGAGGTCCTGACACTGCAAAGATTTATTCGTGGGATGAGCTTATGGCAGTACAAGTCATCTTAATTGAACCAAGCAGGACCTCTCGGAGTATTGGGGATAACAGCACTTCTAGAATCATTGCCTTGAATGGTCAGGAACATGCTGAAAGTGTTCCTCTGAAACTTTTCCCATATTTTTGCATGTTTATTTTACTGTCAAATACCATATAGCAACTGAGGACATCGTGCTTTTTCCAATTTACCCCATTAAACTGAATATAGTTACAACAGTGAAGGAAAGATTGAAATCAGGTTATGAATTATCACCAAAATAATAGAGATCTGGATAATTAGAAGCAATTAACTCCTTTATAGGACTCATATCCTGTACCTTCTGTGAAGCAAATTCTAGGTATATGCAGATGTTTCTGGGGCAAATTTTACTCCACTGTAACAAGTGTGGACTGATATTAAGTACTTTGTGGCTAGTAATATATCAGGTGAAGAACCTGCCACTGGCCTGATTGAGATGTCACTCGAGTGGTCAAGAATACACAGAGAATTACACCGTAATGATGAGCTGGATTGCGCTCAAAGTGCTACACTGCCAGCTGCTACGTCTGAGCTGCTTTCCGAAAAGGTAGTCTAGGTCAGATGGTAACTTCGTTCATAGAATTTTTTTTTCAGAATAAGTGAATTTCATTGCCTTTTAATTAAAAAGAAAACACCCCCAAACTTTGTTATATCATCACTGCAGGTCACATCCTGCCTTTGCTTGTTCTTTGACTTCAGCCATTTGAGGCTTTTTTTACTTATTCTGCAAAATGATTAGTAGTGTCATTTGTTCAGCCCATGTCATTTAGCTGGTACTGTCTCCAACTCTCATGGGGTCAGAAGGCCAGACTGTGGCATACGGTCAGGATGCTTGGAGGGCTCTGATCAGTAATTTACTTTCTTGTAATGCAAAGTCCTGTTTAGTTTGACACTTGTGCTGCTGTCAGAGGCAATGAAGGTCAGCAGTTGTGGTGACAAATTAGTTTTGACAAGCTTAATGACCCCAACGAAGAAAAGTCTGCAGCCTTGATAGCAACTGCAGAATAACTGGTTAGCTCAGCCAAACAGGGAACGTGTTAAAATCCCAAATCCTCTCTGGCAGGCGAATTATGCCATTCAGCGAATGAGGTGGAAGGTTGCCATCAGCTTCTATAGTGATACAAAAGCATCAACGGGCTGTATTTCAATCAACTTGGTTTTGTTTGGTGGGACATCAGGACACTAAAGGAAGTCATTGAGGCTTTCAAGCAGTGTTCATAATATAAATTGCAGCAGAAGTCAAAGGAAAATCTTTGTAAGAACCCTTTAGACCTTTATTGATGGTAGTGGCTTCAGGTAAGTGTGTCTACATATGTATGTTGAATTAGCTAAATGCAAAAGACTTACTCAGATTTTCCCCAGTTTTTCAGACTATGGGACAAAGCAGCCAAAGTCAAGCAATAAAGTAGCTTAAGTAACAGTGTAACAGCTGGCATGCACTTAAAAGAGGGTGTTTAATATTTGATCCATACATAGGTTTTGTAAAGATATTACAATCACTATAGGGCTCTAGCCTTAATATCAGGATCCCATCATGTATGTTGGTTTTGGAGTGACAGTGTTATGCGGTTATTATAATAAGCATCAAAAGGTCATTGCTAGAAGGGCTAGCAAAGGTGATTAGATGTGGGGCCTTCTTAGGAGCAAACACTAACGAAGAAAAAAAAAGAAACTGTAGCACCATCTTACCAGCAATATCACAGAATCATAGAATCATTTTGATTGGGAAAAACCCTCAAAATCATCGAGTCTAGCCATTAGCCTAGCACTGTTACTAATTACCATCACACTCAACATTGCCATCATCTTTCTTCTTTGCTGGGCTCTGATTCCCCCTCTGACTAACTATGAAAACAAAAGTAAATAAACGAAACCCTCACTTTTTCTGCAAGTTGTCAGTTTTCTAGATGAAATAGAAGTTGCCAGTGCAGTACACCCAGAACTTCCATTGAGCCCTCCTTGAGTCATCTCTGAGGACTAAAACTCAGGTTTATCTTCAAAGATAAACCACTCTGGTTTGAATGCTTTATTGGTACACAGAATTGAAAGGGAAGAACAGAATACAGATGTCACAGATGTTTTGCACGGTGCTGCTAGTGTGACTGGAGTCAGTAAGTGCTTAGTCCAACAGGACCCATCCTGAGATCACTTATTCACTTCTGTTTCTTAATTCTTCCAGGTCTCTGAAAACATGACAGGTTTACCCTCACTCGTTATTTCCTCGTTCCCACACACTCTATCAGAGAAGTTGTTGTCTGAAGACAGTCAGGGCTCTGTACGAAGCTGTCAGTAACAATCACCTATCAGATTTACCTATTTGACTTAAAATATAATACAGATGTCAGTTTTGCTCACCCTGCATTTGGGCATCTGTCCAGCCAGATTTTGACCTTTTCAGTAGCACTGTGAACATAAAGTTATTTTGAAATAGAAACTACATATAGGTAAAGTGCAACAGAGTACCATTCTGCTGTGTTTTCAACTGGTTTTGTGCTGCACATCGACATGCACTTTTAGCATTGCTCTTGATTAGTAGGTGGACATAAATCCAGGCTCAGATTTAGTCTTCTGTTTCTGTTAGCTCATGTAAACTTCATCTGTTGTTCACTTTCAGTTAGTCTTTGTGTTTTGTACTTATCTGTATTTTTATCATCTGGCTTTGTCTTAATGGTACAGACGATTAAAATAGAAGACGAAGTCTTCATTAGCAGTTAAACAAAATAAGCACAATGTTTTTGGCGAACAGTGCAAAAATAGCTCTAATATGTGTCGTAGGTTCTCTAAGACACCTTTTCACGGTGGGAAAATACTCATTTCAAAGACTATTGAAGGCTATAATGATTCACAGTGAATGGGGTAAATGTTCAGTTGCTGAGAGAAAATACATGCTAAGAAGAATGCAGTGTCCACCAAGGAGAGGAGAAAAAAAACCCCTTAACTTCATGCATTGGTGATATGTTCTGAAGATAGTTATTTACTGAGTCATCCTTTTATTTTTCTTTGGTGAAATTCAAAGCTTCTCACCATTGCCTTCATAGAGTTGCACATCTTATCCTCTACTTGTGCCTCTGAACCTTCAGGTATATTGGATCTTGTTCTATTGGCTATATCCATGAGCATTAAAAATTAGGTACAGTTGTTGATCTATTATTATATAAAATGTCCTCTATGTATTCCACAACCTATTGTTGTGCCAGACACGCTGCATAAATAAGTAAAAGTCTTGTAACTCAAACACTTCACTTGAGCAGTGGGTATGTGTACTTTAGTAATATGCTATTCTCACCAATCTTCTTTTTCTTTCTGTCCCCATTTTGTGCTTCTCATTCCTCTGCCTGGCCTTGCATGCTCTGGATTGGCTTCTCGCATCGTAGCCTTGCATTTATTCACACAGAATCACAGAATCACAGAATGTTAGGGATTGGAAGGGACCTCGAAAGATCATCTAGTCCAATCCCCCTGCCAGAGCAGGAACACCTAGGTGAGGTTACACAGGAAGGCGTCCAGGCGGGTTTTGAATGTCTCCAGAGAAGGAGAATCCACAACCCCCCTGGGCAGCCTGTTCCAGTGTTCCGTCACCCTCACTGAGAAGAAGTTTCTTCTCAAATTTAAGTGGAACCTCTTGTGTTCCAGCTTGAACCCATTACCCCTTGTCTTACTGTTGGTTGTCACCGAGAAGAGCCTGGCTCCATCCTCGTGACACCCACCCTTTATATATTTATAAACATTGATGAGGTCACCCCTCAGTCTCCTCTTCTCCAAGCTAAAGAGACCCAGCTCCCTCAGCCTTTCCTCATAAGGGAGATGCTCCACTCCCTTTATCATCTTTGTGGCCCTGCGCTGGACTCTCTCCAGCAGTTCCCTGTCCTTCTTGAACTGAGGGGCCCAGAACTGGACACAATATTCCAGATGAGGTCTCACCAGGGCAGAGTAGAGGGGAAGGAGAACCTCTCTGGACCTACTAACCACCCCCCTTCTAATACACCCCAGGATGCCATTGGCCTTCTTGGCCACAAGGGCACAGTGCTGGCTCATGGTCATCCTGCTGTCCACCAGGACCCCCAGGTCCCTTTCCCCTACACTGCTCTCTAATAGGTCATTCCCCAACCTGTACTGGAACCTGGGGTTGTTCCTGCCCAGATGCAAGACTCTACATTTCCCCTTGTTATATTTCATTAAATTTTTTCCCGCCCAACTCTCTAGCCTGCCTAGATCTCGCTGGATGGCAGCACAGCCCTCTGGCGTGTCAGCCACTCCTCCCAGCTTGGTGTCATCAGCACACTTGCTGATAGTACACTCAATTCCCTCATCCAAGTCATTGATGAATATATTGAACAGTATTGGTCCCAGAACTGACCCTTGAGGCACTCCACTAGATACAGGCCTCCAACCAGACTCTGCCCCATTGATCACAACTCTCTGGCTTCTCTCCTTCAGCCAGTTTGCAGTCCACGTCACTACCCGATCATCCAGTCCACACTTCCTCAGTTTAGCCGTGAGGATGCTGTGGGAGACGGTGTCAAATGCTTTGCTGAAGTCAAGGTAGACCACATCCACTGCTCTGCCATCGTCAATCCACCTTGTTACGTCTTCATAAAAGGCTATGAGGTTGGTCAAACACGACTTCCCCTTGGTGAAGCCATGTTGACTGTCCCTGATGACCCTCTTATCCTTGATATGTCTTAAGATGGCACCAAGGATAAGGTGTTCCATCACTTTCCCAGGGATGGAGGTGAGGCTGACCGGTCTATAGTTGCCCGGGTCCTCCTTCTTGCCCTTTTTGAAGACCGGAGTGACATTTGCTTTCCTCCAGTCCTCAGGCACCTCTCCCGTTTCCCAAGACTTGGCAAAGATGATGGAGAGCGGTCCAGCAATGACTTCAGCCAGCTCCCTCAGCACCCGTGGGTGCATCCCATCTGGACCCATGGATTTATGGATGTCCAGATTGCTTAACTGGTCCCTAACCCAGTCCTCATCAACTGAGGCAGACTCCTCCATTGCCCTGCCTTCCTCTGGGGCCTCAGGGGTACGGGGCTCCTCAGGACAGCCTCCGGCAGAGTAGACAGAGACAAAGAAGGCATTCAGTAATTCTGCCTTCTCTGTATCTTCTGTCACCAGGGCACCCACCCCATTCATCAGTGGGCCTACATTGCCTCTGGTGTTAGTTTTATCTGCCATGTATTTGAAGAAGCTCTTCCTGTTGTCCTTGACCCCTCTCGCCAGGTTTAACTCTAAGGAGGCCTTAGCTTTCCTAGTTGCCTCCCTACATCCTCTGACAACAGCCTTATATTCTTCCCAAGTGGCCAGCCCCTCCTTCCATGATTTGTAAACCCTCCTCTTCCACTTGAGTTTGCCCAGCAGTTCCCTGTTTAACCACGCAGGTCTCCTGTCTCCCTTCCTTGACTTCCTGCACGTTGGGATGCTCTGATCTTGAGCTTGGTAGAAGCAGTCCCTGAAAGTTAACCAACTATCTTGGGCCCCTTTACCTTCAAGCAGCCTTGCCCACGGGATTTCCTCCAGCAATTGTTTGAAAAGGCCAAAGTCGGCCCTGCTGAAGTCCAGGGTTGCAATTCTGCTCGGTATTCTGCTCCCACCGCAGGAGATTCTGAACTCCACCATCTCATGGTCACTGCAACCAAGGCAGCCCCCCACCTTTACTGCTTCGACCAGACCCTCCTTGTTAGCGAGGACGAGATCCAGCAGCGCACCTCTCCTAGTCGGCTCCTCCACCATTTGCATCAGAAAGTTATCGTCAATGCACTGGAGGAACCTCCTGCACTGAGGCTGGCTGGCTGAGTAGTCCTTCCAGCAAACATCAGGGTAGTTAAAATCCCCCATAACAACCAGAGCCTGTGACTGTGAGGCCACGCTCAGCTGCCCGTAGAAGGCCTCATCAACTTCCTCACCCTGATCTGGTGGCCTGTAATAGACTCCCACAACAGTGTCACCCCTGCCAGCCTGCCCCTTAATTCTCACCCACAGACTCTCAACTCGCTCCTCAACCGCACCTGGACAGTACTCTATACATTGTAGTTGCTCTCTCACGTAAAGAGCAACTCCACCACCACGCTTGGCTGGCCTGTCTTTCCTGAAAAGGACATAGCCATCCATGACCACATTCCAGTCATGTGAGCTGTCCCACCATGTCTCTGTTAATGCCACCAGATCATAATCTCCTGACCGAACGCAGGTTTCTAACTCCTCCTGCTTATTCCCCATGCTGCGCGCATTGGTGTACAGGCACTTCAGGGAGCGAGCCGAGTACACCGATTTCACCCTAGGGGCCTGGGGGGCCTCCCGGTCTTCATGTATTCCAGCATGCTGCCCCACTGATGCAAGCCCAGATACAACCCCATCCCCCTTCAAATCTAGTTTAAAGCCCTGCAAATGAGCCCTGCTAATTCCTGTCCCAGCATCTTTTTACCCCTGTGGGATAAACCTTTCCCACATATCACTGACTGGACTGGTGTCTTATAAAACCAGCCATTATCAAAGAACCCAAAGCCCTGCCTGTAGCACCAGTCCCGAAGCCAATCATTTACGGACTCAATTTTTCTATTCCGTCCCACATCATCATCCGAAAATGGAAGGAGGGAAGAGAAGATAACTTGAGCCCCAGACTCTTTCACCATTTGTCCCAAGGCCTTGAAGTCTCTCTTCATTCCCCTCAGACTACGGGATGCCGCTTCCTCCCCATCTGTCTGGAAGATCAGTAGGGGGTAATAGTCCGTTGGGCGCACCAGTTTGGGGAGGGCCCTGGCGATGTCCCTGATCCGAGCTGCAGGTAGGCTACAAACTTCCCGATGCTGAGGGTCAGCTCTGCATATCGGGCCCTCCGTCCCTCTCAGAAGGGAATTGCCTACCACAATTACCCTTCTTTCTTTTTTATCGGAGGCAGTCTTGAGGCGTGGAGTCGATCGCCTCTTCCTATGTGACCTCATAGGTGGCCCTTGCACCACGTCCCCACCTACATCTTCTTCAATATCCAGGGCCTCAAACCTACTACGGAGGGGCACCCGGGGAAGCAAAGCAGGTAGGGAGGGGGGTTGCCCGCGACGCCTAACTGGAACTGGCTTCCAACCCTCCTCAGCTGTTTGGCCCCCTACTTCTGCCCGACAGCGACAGGGCAGGGGCTCTCTCAAATCTTCCCTCTCTGCCCGACAGGGCAGGGGGTCCATCACCTTTTGGGGGGTTCCCCCTTGGGGCCTTTCTGCCTGGCACGCCAGGGAGTTACTCCACCAGTCGATCTCCCTTTCACACTCCCTGATGGACCTCAGTGTCTCAATCTCCTCCTTAAGCTTCGCAACCATGCCGAGCAGATCTTGCACCTGCTCGCATCTCACACAGGCTGAATGCTCATCTCCCTCCCCCGGCAGTAGCAGGCTCTGGCACTCCCTGCAGCCGGACACCTGGACAGCCACGGTTCGAGGCAGTAGCTCCGTCTGAGTCGACACAGTCTTCTTTAAGCAAGCCCTCTTCCTGGAGGAGACCATGTTTGGCAACAGTCAGGGACACTGGCAGTAGGTAAGAAGGTCTAACAAGCGAGGAGTGATAGTCTCTGCGCCCTACTGCACGAGCTGCTCCACCTGCCGCTGCAGCACAGTGTGGGTGATACTCACCCGCATCACAAGCTGGTTGCCTCTCCCAGCGCCTGGTGGGCTCCCTGAGGCTTTTTCAAGGCGAGGGGCGGGGGTGTGATCGCCGTCCCCGTGGTAACGCCCACGCCACGTCAGCCGCTCTCGCAAGGGCTGCCGGGGGCTGCCGGGTCCCGAAACCGAAACCCACCCCCACGCTTCTCCTTACCTCGAGATCGCTCTGAACGGCTCCGGCTGAGCTGGTCCCGATCAGCTGATCTCGACGACCCATAGCATTGTGCTTCTGTGAAGTCTGGAAACCCTTCAAGGCTTTCCTTGAAAATGACATCTCTTGCATGATAGGAACAAAATTATTTGATGCGTCAAGGCTTGTGAATATGCCATTAACACCCAACAATTATTACTGAATTCCCCTAATTTCTCTTTCTTGCCCTTGCTCTATATTGATCACATAAGGTTTGTCCAAGCTTAAGCCTGAGTTGCATGGGGAGAACCACTCGTGTGTACGGTATATGAGACTCATCTACTTACACATCCAGGGGAAAGAAATGCATTGCTAGATACATTGGACAATCTGTGCTGTAGGGCAGAGAAACTGGCTTATTCCCAAATTACTTAGTAATTCTCTTTCTACATCACTGCCATGACACTTTTCTCAAAAGCCACAGGGAAAGAAAAGGATTCAGCACACCTCTAAGTTATGCCTGGCATGAAATAAGTACATGCTTGCTTTATTAAGCTATGTAGATGTCTTTGTTATTTTAAAGGCTGGTTGTGGGATGTAAATAGTGTATGAGTGATTTAACTTTATTAGAAAGATTGAGAATAAAAAATAATCAATACTACAGAATCTTTACTAGCATATTTCTCAGCTTTTCCTGTTACTAAATTTTTGGGAGATGAGCAGCTTTTTGGGCTCACTTGGAGGGAACTGTTTTGCATTCATCCCTCCAGTCCCATCACCACAGGCCTTTTTTCACAGGGATTTTGTTTGCATAAGGCAGTGTCTCAGTAGACAGGACCAAAAGCCCCTGTATGTGTGACTTATAAATGAGTGAAGCTTTTCAAGAGCATCCATATAGGTTTTGCATTACCTTATCTTCTGGTTTTGGGAACTTGAACCTTCTTACAGTCTGTGTGAGTCAGAAAAGACCGTTGCCCTTAGGCAGAAGCTGTTGACTGCTGAGTTCTTCAGAAAAAAAAAAAATATAGTGTCCCAGCCACAGTTTTACAACCAGCAAGTATATGCCAGCAGCTCTGCTGGGTTTGGACCATCTCTGTGCCCTGCCTGGTCCTTCGGATCGTGTCCTGCATGCTCGGCCTTTGCTCTGAACCCCTAGTCCTTCCTCTTGTACCCAGACATACTTGTTGATTTAGCAGAGGTCCTGCCTGCTTCCAAATCAACGTCCAGCCCTAATATTTGTACTCCCAGATTCAGCATTGCATTGTTACCTCAGGCTTTAGCCTTAACTCCCTGGTGACACCCTGAGTGCAGCAACTTCTGTTCGTCCTGACGGCAGCCATGGCCTAAGCCAGGCTCACAGTTCTGCTCTGACCAGGGCTGGCCTGAAATACAGCCCCATCTGCTCTCACGATGGGATTTCCGCAGGCTCCAAATGTTTTCTGCTCTCTGCTGTGAGGAACGTCTGCAAGAGACTAGGTTTTCTTGTGCATGTTAATTGAGTGGCAGGTGATGCACCGTGAACGCTGTTGTAGTTGAGAGATGAGCTTTGGTGACATTAAATACGATGTCAGAAAGCTGCAAACACTGACCATTGTCTGAAGATCATGCTGCTCCTTTACTATGTCTTTTCTGACGTTAAGAGGAAGGAGGAAGAGGAGGAACAGCAGCCTTGTTTTCTTTCCTTTTATATGTATTTGTACAAATTGGTTCTTTTGGTACATTGCACCAAAAGGAGGAAAATAACTTACAGAGTTTTCTGGCACAGGATCACAGCAAAAATATTTCATAATTTGACATGGCACATACAGGCAAGGTGATTTTCTGTCCTAAAAAGAAGATGCCTATTTCTGCTGTTAGCATTCTCTTTTGACTTCTGTTTTTTTCATTAAATTTTCTTCATTTTCATTTTAAATTCAAAGCGTAATCATTAGATTTCAGTTAATTCTACTGCAAAGAAATAGTAATGGACACTTTACCTTTTCCATTGGTTTTCTCATCCCTAGCTAACTCATACCCATCAGTCAGGTCTGTTGGCCAATTTGAAAATTGTTTTCCTTCTGAGGCCACAGCTTACTGAAGAACTGCATTGCCAGCACTTAAACTCTTGTCACCATCTTCTCACAGTCATGGCTTGCTTGCTTCACGTCCATTCAGCCTTCTGCCTTGCCCTTTTGAATCTGCAGAGCTTGCTCACCAGGTGGGTTTCTCTAAGCTTTCCCAGCTCTCTTTTTAACTCACAGGCTTACAACATGTGGGACTATTGTCTGAGTTGTCATGAATTCTGAGATTTAGTTCCAGATAGTCAAAAGTACGTTTTCAGCTGAACAAATGAAACGCAGCAATAAAAGCTTCTTTCTGCCTATATACTTATTACACTTCCCAGCAGGGCAGAAGACTAAAGAATGCATACTCCAGATTCGAAAAGAATTTCTAATTTGTGTTCTTTCTCCATAAGATACAGGGCTTAATCCTTTCCTTAGAGCTTGCTTTTTTTTTGCTTTTTTTTTTTTTACACTAAACAAACAGGAGCTAATTGGAAGAAGCTGGGGGTGCTAAGCAGCCAAGTATAGAAAACATTTACTGAGCTGGGAAGTGAGTTTTGAATGTTGCTGGAAATTTGAATATGGTTTACTTGTGCAGTAAGAAAGAAACATCCTCTGGCTGTTTGCTACTGTGATGGACTCCCACTGATCACAATGCAGGCACTTTGGCTTTGTTTCCCACTACTGTTCCCCACTACTGTTCTTTTCTGCAATCCATCTCTCTCAAACTCTGAGGTGAATGTTCTCCTGTGCTTTGCCGTGAAAGGAGAGCTGTGTAAGTAGCTCTGCTCAGAACAGGGTAAAGCTAGGATTTCAAATCCTGAGTTGTATTATTGATTTCCCCTTTAACAGGGACAAATGGGAAGAGGTAAGGCTATGTTGCTAAATAGCCGAAATGGCATTTAACTCAAAACTTTTGGTTGCTTAGTTTTATTTGCTTATTACAAAGAAGAGTGCAGAGGCAAGGTCCTGGTATGAGTTTTAGACTAAATCAGCAGAATACTACTGTTAATACCATAAAAGGTGCTGCAGAGATAAGTATTTTATTTATTGGGAAATGCAGCCAGGGCTAGCAAAAGGAATAAACAGATTAATGTCAGAATCAGCAAATTGCCTCAGCTGAATTAGGAAGAAATCAATCAGAAAAGTCTAAACATAATTTTCCACACTTTTGATATAAAACTTTAGTTTTTATTTTGAAATGCATCCTTCTTTATAGAATTACCAAAATTAATTTAGAGTAGTTTTAAAAGTTCTGAAATTCGTAAAACAAACATTATAATATGATCTTTTCTAATTTCTAGTTATGTAGTTTTGGGGTATGTGAGCTGGATTTTAAATGCTACAGAGTGTATTCTGGATGCCTCAGACCAAGTGTAAACCCAAATTAAACACTTGAAATGTTAGAAAATGCTGAATATTTACTGATGACTATGGCCGTGAATGTAAGTTATGTATTATTTACGTGCCTCCAAATAGTTAAAAATATCACAATTTAACATACTGTTTCTTGCTTTTTATGTACAATTGTCAAGATTAAAATTTCCTATGAAAACCACTGAGATGGCATTACCACAGTAAAGACCGAGTACTATGAAATGAAGGCAGAAAATAATAGTATGTGTCATGTGTCTTCCCCAAACAGATGGAAATTCAAAGTTAATAGTACAATTGGAGGGTAGCCAAGTAATCTTTATAGCCAAGTACCCAAGTATAGCAGTTAACCATAGCTCTGAAGATGCACAGATTGTATTTTTTAAAAAAATTCTACTAAAAGGCAGTGCAAGGAATAAATTTTTGGAATGATTTATCTAAAAGGAGATTTTTCCTGAGATCACAACCCCTGTAATGTTTTGGTCACCCCTGCACATTTATTATAAAATATTAGTACTGGCAGAGGTAAGGCTGCTCAGCTTAATTATATATATTCACTCCCACAGTATGACCGTATTGATTCCACTATATATTTGGTCTCATATCATTTGTGTAGGACAAAAGTAATGTTTTCCCTCTTTTCTCACATAGACATTGGATGGATTCATTGATACAACAAGATTCAAAATGTAAGTTTAAAGGAAAATGATAAGTACATTGAAAAAAACCCTATACATTTCATTTAATTAGGCATCTGAAGTTCAAATGCTGGAGTTGGTTGTATGCCATTATAAATTTTAAAAGAGTACTTTTGACAATACAGGTGTAATTTCTTGTGATTTATTATTCAGCAATCGGTCTTTTGGGGGAACAATATGTGTGTGAATATATCATTTTAAAGGAAAGCTCTTTCCTCCAGCCCCCTCTTGTTACCTGTGCAAAAGTACTATCATCTTCTATGAAATGAAATGTTACAACTGCATAGTGATAGGCTTCTTCTTAAAACAGCACTGTGGCTCTGATGTTGCAGATAAATTCCTTATTCTGTTTCGTAGTGAAACACCTGAATTACTCTTTGAAAAAAATAATTAAATCCTCTAACTTGCATCCACTGAAATGGATGTCTGTTTTCAAGTTTCCCTTATCCTTCTGAAGAAACTAACTGAAGAAGGTTGGGAAGCATGTTCATTGGATTTAAAGCTATTAAAATATAATAGAAAATACATTCTTTTTGTCAAAGTACAGAATTAAAAATGAAGGAAAAAAAATCCTATTTTTAGCTTTAATATTTTCATAGACTCGTGGCATGATTCTAATTTTTTTACTGTTTCTTCAGCAGTTAAGTAAGATTGGTTGGTTCACAGATGTGCTTTTATAAATCATTCATAATACAGAGAAAAAAAATGCAAAGAATTATTATCCAAGAGGTATTTCTGTATTTTTGAATATTACTTAGTTCTACCAGAGTGTAACAGATATGGTCCTTTCTACATTATGGACTGAGTGGACCATGAATACACTGTGGATTGAGTGGCTTGAACTTCACATTAATTCAACAAGAGACATTCAAGAAACATTACCCCTGATGGAAAAATGTCAAATAAATTCAGTCATATTAAATTTGCAAAAAATTCTGTCCCCTGATGAGGTTGTTGTTGCATAATGGAGAATCTAAGACTTTTTGGTTCTTTAAATCAAACAATACACTTCTGTGTATCCCTGTGAGAGAGCTTACTCAGAAAAATGGTATGCCTCTCACCATTACAAATTGGAACGGCAATATAGTTTAATCCACTGTTATGTTAACAATAAAATATTGTGTTTAAATGTGTAAATTAAAATTGTATTTATGCAAGAAGTTATATATGATTGAGCCAACGTGGCAGGGGAAAAAAAAAAAAGAGCAGCAGGTATGTAACTATTGTATTAAAAGTAAGTGAGTTGCCTTAATCAGTATGTAGTTTCATGCATTTTTACAGTAAATCTTGAGCTTCTAAATTCAAGTCAAGGTTTGGCCGAGCATATTTTATTCCCTTAATGATGCCTCTTCCTGTATGTATTGTGGTTTTCTGTCTCAGGCACCTTACATAAACAAGCAAACAATTAAATTATGCTTATTATGCCTTTCACTTTAATAAAACCTCTTTAATCGGGCCCTTTAATTTACATCAGCATCAGTTTGTCAAAATTGGAGCCATTCAAACTTTTTTTTCCAGGATAACTTAAGTACATAATTTCTTTGGACATGAAGTTAGTGTTTATGGGCATGTTGTACTGTTTTCCAACATATTTTCTCTAGGCAAGTGCTGTGGTCATGAAAGATCAAATGGATCTCTCACTGCCTATTTTGCTCTTGGCAGTGATCTATGTGGCTTTTTTCAATTAAAAAAAATCTGTTAGAAAAATTAATTTTGGCTCTGTAAATAATAAGTGGAGTTGTGGCTGTGCTGAAAGTGTTCCAGTGTCGATTGTGAGCTGTGTACTTTACCTTAAATGTGAGAGTTTACCAATACTCTAGTCTATAGTATCTTCTTAGTGCTTTCCTGTCTCTAATATCATTGCATCTGGTAAAAATGGCAAATCAAGTGATATATTTTCAAACAAATTTAAGAAGAAATACTTTGATGGTATTTGTAGAATAGCTTCATGTTTGAATTTTTCAGTCCCAGTTTGCATGTTTATAGGTGGGCTAGACTGGGCTAGGCTAGGACAGGATAGGACAGAAGAGAATATTCCTATATCTGTGTATATATATTTTTTTATTCTGTTTCTACTTATAGAAAATATAATGAATAATGAATAATCTGAATTTGGACATGGAGTTCGGTGAGGAAGAACCCTCTAGACTCATATTTCTTTCTCATTTGAGCTATGGTTTCAGCGGTTCCTTGATTTTTTTTTTCTCACCTCGCATAATAGAGATCAAAATTTAGTCCTTTGTGACATATACAGAACAAAGTGCTCTAAACCAACAGAATCTTCCCAGTGCGAATGTGATTTACACTCGCTCATCTCCATGTTTGAAAGCCTGTGGTCTCAATTTATAGCACATCACTGCCATGAGATCCTATAGAGATCTGAACTACAGAAATGAGATGTAGCTACATGTTTGAATTTGTGTTGGAGAGAAAGATAGTGTTCCTGCATATTTTTTTTATAAATACTCGCAAGAAATTAGCTGGTTTTTTACTTGAAAAAAGGTTATTTAGTTCTTGCAGTGTTACTAGAAGGAAGAAGTAGTCAAATCTAGATGACTTCTTTGGGTTTTAGCAATAACAGTCACTGCTTTAAGAGTGTTTACTACTTTTAGTAGAGAAAGCTGCATGAATACAGATTGTGACCTCAGCTACAAGAGGATCAAAGACAACCTTTTAGAAAAGCTGAGGAAGAGAAAGAAAGGAGAAAAAAATCAGAAGCACTCTCTTCCAAAAGGAAGCAGTGAAAGAATTCCTAAATTGTTCATTCTTCCTTCAATGGTTTCTGTACCATATGGTTTTTGAATTGGTAGCAGCTGATGTGTTCAGTAATAGTTTCTTTTGAAGAGACTTGTCATAATATTTACCTTCTCTACAGCAACAGAAATAGCTTCCAAGGCTGAAATGGCCACGCTTACTAAAACTAATGAAAACAAGAGACATTTCCATGGTGAATGAATCTCTTGACACCATTATTTCAGGGGAGAAATAACATTCAATGTACTGTGCTTCGTTTCAGCTGAGGTATTTGTGTCTTTAGGCATGGTATTACCAAGAAAGTAAGAGTATAGAGTGTGGTGCAGGTCTCTGGAACGTGAGAAGCATGAAGATCTCCAGAATATTGAACTAAAAATTAAAAATGAGCATGCTACATTTATCAAGAACACATAAAGAGCCATCTGTAAAGAGAGCTCTCACAATAAAAGGTTATTTTGGATGGGCACAGTTCCTTAGCTGTTTTTTACTGTGATTTGGTAGCATCCTTAATCCACTGTTCTTGTTTGTCTTGTCAGAACTGACACCAGAGTCTCTTCTGTGAATACTGATTTCCTTGGAAATAAAATCAAATTTTATTGATAAGTAATCTGTCTACATGGAAGTACTCTGCCAGTTATGTACAATGTGACTGATAAAGTGAGATTTTGTTCAAAGAGTATGCAAGAGGCTAGCCTCTCTTTTATGCCTGTCTGGAAAAGCAGACCAATTCAATTTCCTGTATGTTAACTAATGTGTAAGTTTTTGCTCTGCATTAGTATCTCCTTTTTTCCCATTGATTTAATTGTATTTGTCAGTTACAGAAGCAGCATGTAGCTGCCTGTATTGGAAAACTGAAAGCAGTTTATTAATCTTATTCTATCTGCACATATACACAAAAAGCATTATGTGCTCCTCTGTCAAAAGCTCTTGAAATATGAGCCTTATATCTGTAAGCACTGGCTAATCCCTAAGTCTTACATCTGACTCATAATAAGAACTTTCTTATACATGTATGGCGTATCAAAAGCCTTTTAGCTTAAAGCAGGAACTACAAAGAAGATAAATAACAATTTGCTTCAGGCTTTGTCATGGTCTGTAATTATCTTTTGTTTGCATTTATACTTATGCAATGCTGAATCATAGGATTTTAATGGAATCTACCAGAAATACCTGAAGTGAGGATTTTGCAGTGGAGATAATCTGGTTTTTTTAAGAGGGAAAAAAAGAGAGTGGTCACCTATTGACTTCAACAAGGTTTGGACAAAATTGTCATTGAATGGTTGGGCAAACAAGCATCTGCTGTAATTGTTTGGAACACATACAGACATAGTCTGTCATTACTTACTGGAGAAAAGAATTCCAAGATTTTCTGTCATTTCATAGGCTTAACTATAAAAGCAGAAAAAAAATCCCAGCCTCTGCATAGCTTTGAGGAAAATACAGCCTCACATAAGCACTGTGCATTCAGCAAAGCATTCAGTCACCATATCACAAAATGTATTCCGTTCAGAGAGAAACGGTTGCACTATAATGAAGTGCTGCCCTGAATGCTACATTTTTCCCCATTTAAACACTTTAAGGGTTAAAAGCACAGCACTTATTTTACATGAAATGAACCTGGGCTTTTAAATCTCAGCTGTGGCATGCAGCCTCCTTGTTGGTGAGCACCTGATGTCAGCAGTTTGAATGATGTCTGACACTAATTATGTGATTGCCAGGCAGGAGAATCTGACGGAATAAAAAGCTATTTAAAAGGTTTTCATGTGAAGTCTTACCCTCATTTTTTTGAAAGTCCTTACATCTCTTGCAGAGCAGCACCCTGATAATGCTGTTGGGGAAGGGAAATGCTTTTCAAAAGGCTATTAATTAGTGCTTGAAATGCATCGTTCTTGTTTGAAAGCCATATACAGAACAGCTCTTACATCTGTTCTTGCGATAAATGTAAAGCTGGGGAAAGGTGCTTTGTCCTTGTCATACCACCTGCCTTGGTGCTGACACAGAAGAACTGACCTGGTCAGCATATCAGAGCATTCAAAACTAATTGACAGATAGACATAAAACATTGTTAAATATTTAATTTGCCCTTTATTTGCTGATAAGTCTTTTAGAAGTGCTACATGACTACTGAACCATTCAAAGATTTGTTTTGGGGTCTTATGTATATGCTGCTCTGGATTTATTTTTTCCTCTATAGTTTTTAGGGATACCGTTCTCTCCATTTGCATATATACATGCACATATGACAGCATTCCCTGTAATTCAGAAATGGCTTATGTTTTCCTTCTGATGACTTTCTACAACATCTAGGATTTTAAATTTTATTTGTCATGCTTATGGACAGCTTATGAATATTACTGAAGTAAGCAAGCCGAGCAGCTTGTCAAAGCAATCTCAGGCAGTAGCTTGCTGTTGTGAATGGGATTGGTTCAATGTCAAGACAGGAAATCGGTGTGAGGCAGAGGCAACATTTCACACTGTCTTCAAGCGGGCAGACTCATAACAGGTCGGATCTTTCAGCACATGTTATATCAAGTTTTCTCATGCTGTTTCCAGTGACTCAAAAGGCTACATGAAACATCTCGGAGTCCTTCTTCACCTTTGTAGAGTCCCACTTGGTTCATTTTCTTCTCCCGTATCCATCAGCTATTTGAGGGAGCATGATTTATCAAGCTATTATAATACTTCTACAGTCTGGGATGGAAGAAGGAAAAAGAAAATTAGTACTGTGTTTCTGTATTGATATTTTACTGAATAAAACATTAAATCAAATTGTAAGTGCTAAGCACAGAATATTTTAAAATAGTCCAATATAATTAATAAATAATTTGTTAATGAGTAGATCTTAAATGTAATTCAAATGTGGAATCATAGGCAGATAATGCTGCTTCCGAAGCAGGTTTTGCACTGAAATTTGTCCCAGATGAGGATCAGTGAGGAATGGAATATAAAATACTGCTCGTGAAATGCCTGCAGTTCTCTTTTTGAAAGGGGCAATATACACTATGATTTGGTTTCTCCAAGGCCTTCCATGTTTGAACCACATGGCAATTTTTAACCTTATGTGGAGGGAGATCTCTACAACTACCTGAAAGGAGGTTGTAGCATGGAGGTGGTTGGTCTCTTCTCCCAATTAGCAACTGATAGGATGAGAGGAAACGGCCTCAAGTTGCTCTAGGGGAGGTTTAGATTGGATATTAGGAACAATTTCTTCCCGGAAAGGGTTGTCAGACATTGGAACAGGCTGCCCAGGGAAGTGGTTGAGTCACCATCCCTGGAGGTGTTTAAGAGACGTGTAGATGAGGTTCTCAGGGACATGTTTTAGTGGTGGACTTGGCAGTGTTAGGTGTATGGTTGTACTCGATGATGTTAAAGGTCTTTGCCAACCTAGATGATTTTATGAAGATTTTTGTATTAAATTCCATTAGTAGGGCACATATTAGATAAAGACTGCTTCTCTCATTCTCAAAATAGTCTGTGGAGTAGGTAAACTTTGTAAATTTAACAGGGACTAGTAGAACCACAAATACTGAGGCTACCACACTGTTACAGATGATCTGATTAACTTTGCTGATGTGTTGTAACAGCCAAATGCGAAGTAATACAAGCAAGAATGAAGGCATATAGCTTATATTTATGAGATGAGAAATTCTGCCTAGCAAAAAGTGAGTCTGAGTGGGAATTTTATTGCTACAAACTGTAATAAAACCCTCTGTAAAATACTGTGACTTAAACAAGGCTAACACGAGCCTTGAATGGGTGAAAAAGAGGCTTTGATTCAGCACTTTACTTGAATGCCTAGTACTGGTAAACTACTACTGAAATATTGATGCCATATTTCGTATCCCAGGTAAATATAGAAGTAGTGAGGAGAACATGGAAATTATCAATGCAAAACCAAACTGTATTGTGTGCAGAGTTTTTAGAGTATGCATCTATGTGGTCATGTACAATCAGTCATGGATTAATGTGTATCAGCCTTGGGTTAGCTGGCAAAGGAGGACCTAGGTCTGACCTGAACTGTACATCTGTGAAACTGCTGGTTTTCCTGCCTGTGTGGATGTAGTGGGGAAGGCCCACACTATTATGATGCCATGTGTCCTTGATCCAGAAGTAGCATCCATTATGCTTAATGAAGAAGAGGCATGGAAGGTAGAGATGTTGACTATTTCAATGCTTTTTCATGGAAAGCATGTTTGCTAGGGTGAAGCTTCTTATCTTCTTGACTTTGTACAGTCAGGGAGGAATTTCTCCTCTCTGATACGTTTCTTGTAATAGTTTCTGGGTGCAATTTTCTCTTCTCTTTTTGCATCATCAAAGGTTCACCATGGCTTAACAGGTTACTAAGCCAAACAAATTGGTGTTCTGCAACTGTATAGGAATGTATTTGAAGCATATGGTTAGTATGTCCTAGGTGTGTATGTAGGTTTGGATTGATTTCCTCCAAGTCAGTTTGGCAGAGATTTGTTCAGTTCTTCGCCTTTCTGTTAAGCGTAGGTCATAGCAAACTTTTTGAGATCATTTGTATGCATCTCATGCGATCATTTCCCTGTATCACAGGCTTTTGGGGACCTCTCAGTGTCTTCTGCTTTGTGCCCGAGGCATGTAGTCTATTTTATTGAAGAACAAAATATATTCTGTCACTGAAATATCTAGGTTTGTTACTGAGACTTTGTATGAACACTTGCTAGCTCCTGATGAACAGTAAGCCAGCTGTTGCAATTTAATGGTTATGGGAAAGTTGATGTTCACTGAAGTCAAATTTAAAAAGAAAAAACACCCCTCTCCCCGTAATCTTAGAGACCAGGTTGGGAGCATTGTAATGAAATGTATTCGTTATAGTATCCATAAATATTTCCCACGTGTGGCAACAGACTAGGGAAATGATTAACTTTCATCTCATTAAAAAATAAGAGATGAACCTCCCCCAAATGCAGTGATGCTGAAAAATATTTAAGGATCACTCTGTGTAACTGTTTGAAATTTAAAAAAGACGTTAAAAGCCTAAACATGAGAGTATCAGAATAGAACAGAAATACTGTGTTGTATATTAGATGAAACATTACTGTGAAATCAAATACTACTCAGTTGTCAATATTTCTAGGAGTATTTGATTTAATTTTGGTTATAGAATGAAATTCAAAGGAAGTCCGATGAAGCATTTTTTATAGTGAGAAAGCAAATAATTTTAACGTATACATAAATTGTTTCGAAGAAAGTTAAGTGACTTGATAACACAAAAAAAACTGGAATCAGAAGTTACCTTTTACATTACTTATCATGTTAACATAGCATAGAATCATAGAAACATTTTGTTTGGAAGAGACCCTCAGGATCATTGAGTCCAACTGTTAACACTGACACTAAACTATGTCCCTAGGAACCGAATCTACACATCTTTTAAACACCTCCAGGGATGGTGACACAACCACTTCCCTGGGCAGCCTATTAATACAATGCCTGACAACCCTTTCCATGAAGAACTTTTTCCCAATGTCCAATCTAAACCTCCCCTGGCACAACCTGAGGCCATTACCTCTTGTCCTATCACTTGCTACCTGGGAGAAGAGACCAACACCCTCCATGCTACAACCTCCTCTCAGATAGTTGTAGACAGCGATAGGGACAAAAGAAAACACACAATTTGGATGCTGAAGCAAAACAAATTCAGATGGCAAAAAGTGAAGATTTTTAATACCAGATAATATTAGGGGATAGATGAATTAAGAGGAAGCTGACCTGTCTTTCATTGACTTTTAAAATCAAGACTAGATATTTTTCTGGGAATGGACCAGATCTCAGACAGATGTTGTTTGACAGAGTGAGGTCTTTAGTCTTTGTTACACTGCTAACCAACTGAGATAATCAGAGCAGTTCCTTTTACAGTGAAAACTTAGTCATTTCTTAAACAATTGGCCGGTGAATATCTGTTACTAACATTTAGGTATTCACACAGATATTACCATGCTGTGCCTACAGTGAAAGGGTCTAAATGTATTTCATAATGAAGGTTGCTGTCTGGTTCTTGACAGGGCTCAGAAGTGTGTGATACATCCATCAGGGCTTTACACGCTACTCAGATTATTTTATATAAATCTATGCAATTATATTCTAATTTTACAGGATCGTTGCCCAGTACACTGAACACCGTCTCTGTGCATACAAACATGAACAGCACACTCATGAGAACACGAGCCTTTTAAAGTCATAGCACTGCCTTTGCTCTTCATTGATGTGCTTTACCTTTCACTGTAAATATATTATTTCTTTCTTTTGACAATTATCCTTATAAAAAGATGAAGTACACGTGGATATGGACACTCCAATGAGTACATTTTAAAAAGAGCTACCAAGTTCTGGAAGTACAAAGGATAAATTTTCTTTATGAGATACTTAACAGTTTCAATTTGCATGCAACTGTAAAAATAAAAGCTTAGTAACTATGATTTCTGTATTGCAGTTTAGAAAAACATTACACAATTAATTCCACATAACACTTTCCAAAAAATCTAGTTTTGTCGGAAGTATGTTTAGGAGTGTTAAACAGCTTCACATTGCCAAATGCATGCCATGTACTAAAGTGACTAAATGCAATAAAGGTGTTACATCCTCTTCTACCACGGTTAATAACTTAGAAATTACAAAGAGTTTCATTTCAAAATACAAATACCATCTACCTGACTCTTTTTACCCCATAGGTAATCTTGTCTTCTCTGGAATACTGTCATTGAAATCTGTTTATCAGGAAAGAATGTATGTTCTGTCTTGTTGGAAGGAATATATTTTTATCTTAAGCGTCAGAGATTCCCAAGGCTTCAGCGAGTCTGGTTTTATAGTAAATATTCATTAACTGTTGTGTGAAGATGGTCTTTCTAATAATACAGGCTTGTAGTTTCTGTGTTTTGCTAGAATGACCTTTTCTGTAATACACAACTATTCATGGGTTGAGACATTTTCTGAAATGGATGTGTGTGACAGGTAAAATTGCAGTTATGATATAGTGGGGGTGATTCATCCCCTTTTTCAGGCTTTAATTTCTTAAGCTTAATTTTAATATTGCTATTTTATAGGTAATGTGTATTTTCTCCTATATACTCTGTTTTCCTGGGCAACATTCAGTCTGTGTTTCCTTCTGTTGCTAAAACTAAATAAAAGCTCTTGGGAGTGCTGCACAGAAAGTCAGCCTCTCCAGCTTGTTTGGGGAGGCTGAAACTTTTCTTTTCAGTATTTTCTCCCCGCGCTTTATTCTTTGAAGTTGTAACTCTCTCTTGCATTAATCCAAAAACCCTGAAGTGCTTAAAATTGTGTTATGAAAATTTTATATCTTGGTTTTTTCTCTTTTTTGAGGGTCTTACAGATTTGTAAGAAAGGCATGCTAATTATGATCAGAGTTACATTGGTGTTTTCGTATGTGTTCTTTTGTAAACATACATGCACTGAATAACATATGATCAAACATTTCTGTTATTGTGACATCAGTAAAAAATGGCCTCTTTCTTTTCAAGTGAGTAAAATTAATAGGAAGAGAATTGGTGGAAGATTTTGTGTTAGCATTAAAATGTTTTAGATCTCTGTTAATGCATTATTTTTGCAAGTATACAAGAACTGCAAACTAGCATGTTACGCAGCAGATGCTTTAGACGTTGCACAGTGGAATATGCAGCAGCTGAAACTAGTGAGATTAATTGGTCTTGATTAATAGAATTTTAAAAGCCTATACTTCTAAGTAATACTAATAAATACTCAAGTCCGATTGAAATGAAATTTACATAAAAATGCTGGTGTCAGATAGAACTGATGGTTTTTAGTTTTGCATAAATTGAAGTATACTATGGGAGCAAAACAGATGAGTAAATGTTTTTCTGCTCATATAAACATAGGTTTCACTGCAGATGCCGTACTTAATTAGGTGTAGAAATACTGTGCCACATGATTATTGGTTACGGGTAGGGATTAAATCCTATTTCAATTGGGCGTCCATTATTTTTAGTATCTCATGAATTTGCTCGTGGCAGAAAGGTAAGGAAACATTTCAAAAATCAATTTACTTTATCCATCACCGTCAGCAAGGCAGAGCAGCCCGACATTTCCCCGCGTGGTTTCGTTGTTGCTCTACGGGCTGGGTTGGTGCTGGGCGATGCCTGTGCTCAGCTCAGCCACTGGGACACAAACACTCCCAAGGCCGAGACAAGGGCAGGACCTGGGAGCTCCACAGTGACCAGCTTGCTTTCTGCGTGCTACCGGGAGCATCAGCTGGGCCTGCGTGTCCCAGATCAGCTGAACGGTGCTGCGCTCTGAGCTGACGGCTCTCTTTGGGTCTGCAGAATGGGAGAATGACACAGTTTCCTAATTCAGCCATGTGCAGGGAGGTTAAATGTGTTCTCGTGGTCTAAATGGTTCAAACCCTGTGGCAACACCCAGCCTGAGAAGCGAGGCTTTCCTCAGCTCTGGAGAGGCATCCAGCCATGTCAGCCTGGAGGCCTCTGCAAGCCTCTTCACCCTCCTGCTCCGTGTTTGCTGTTGCAGTTTGCTGTGTGCGCTTTCCTTTCAAATCACTTCTTTCTTTTTTTCTAGTTTGAGGGTTGCAAGAAAGCCTTTTCCAGACTAGAAAATCTCAAGATTCACTTAAGGAGCCATACGGGTGAAAAGCCGTACCTTTGTCAGCACCCTGGCTGCCAGAAAGCATTCAGCAACTCCAGCGACCGCGCCAAGCACCAGAGGACACACTTGGACACTGTAAGGAAGCAGAAGTCACGTTGCAGTCCCCTGTACATTAGACCGTGTGCTCCTTTCCTCCAGCTTGGTGGCAGCAGGTAGACCATAACCTTGAAGACAGGAGGGAGAAGTTCCTGATGAGGCTGTTTAGGCTGTTTCAGAAGTGACCCAGTAACGTGAGCTTGGAACGAAATAGTCCAAACAAAATGCCACAGCTCCATGGGTTTTGCTGCAGGTAGAGGCAGTAACTTTCTCCCACTTAGGTGATCTTTAGGGAAGCTGAAGACACAGAATCCATCTGCAGTTATAACCGCTGTTCTCTGACAAAAACTCCGTCAAGACTGGGGCATATACCAGAAAGTCAAGAGGAGAAATATAATTTTGTAAAACTAAAAATGTTTGTGCCAACAAATTGTTGCTTGTGAATTTGAGTCACAGCTGAGACTTGTTTAAAAACTTTTGTTTCATAACAAAAGATCCTGTTTCTTCAGAGACAAGCAGTTTCCAAAGGGCAGGAGTCCAGAAAGAAAACAAGAACAATGCCATTTGAATTAAATGGCTGTCACAAAACTTAAATTAACCATTTTGAATAGTCAAGAGTATGGCTGGAGACTTCATCATTTATGTAAGGTGTTTTCAGAAATGCTTGTGAAATGTAAATGGCTAAATTGCAAAATAGCTAATATCAGCAAACAGACCTAACATTCATTTAATACTTGGTATTGTGGACCTACAAGTATTCAGGGAAGACAAACAAGTTAGAACAGGCAGGAGGAGATATTTATAGAGATGTGCATTTGGTCAGTTAGACTTATCGGGCTTTCTTTTAAGAAAACTATACAGGTATTACAGCACTGATACCTTTCTAGAATTACATGTGTTATTAGAAAATATGAGCTGAAGGACTTTGTCATGTACTTCACATTAGAATGTGTATCTTGGTATGTAATATTTTTGGAACTTCAGTATTCAATGCTTGCTTTGGTTTTTTACTTGCTCTCTTTGTAATGCCGTAAACTAACACTTTTTCTTGTTCTCTCTTTCTGAAGCAGATTCTCCTATAATCCTAAACAGCCTGTCTGGGCCTTTACTGCAGTTTCTTTACCTGATTTACTAAAGAATATAATTTCTGATTAAGTCAAAGATTGCTCTGAGGGTGGAAGAATTGTGAGTATAACTAGCAATATTCATTGTACTGATTAAAAAAAAAAAAAGGTAACAATGAATGGTGGCATAATAAAAGCTTTCCTTTGGTTTATGTTCCTTATAAGCCTTACTTACCTGCTTTTCCTTTCTAATAAATTACCTAGCATTCTGCTTGTAGTAATGTACAACATTTGTTTTCTGTAGTAATGTGGTTTGCAGCATCTGAAGGCTCAAATGAGTTTCTTTTGAGTTAAACTAATCTGTGATGTAACAGCTGCTTTATCCTTTTTGTTTTTGACTTAGAAACCTTATGCATGTCAGATTCCAGGATGTACTAAGCGATACACAGATCCAAGTTCCCTGAGAAAGCATGTGAAAGCCCATTCTTCCAAAGACCAACAAGTCAGGAAAAAGGTAAATTTTCTACTGTGTTGACTGGTGTGAAGCTTGTGTGGAGAAGTCAGTGTTCTAATTCTGGATGTTTCAATGCATCTTCAAGTACTTGTGCTGATTTGAGAGTGTTGACTAGAAAAAACAATAATGGGGAATAATAGATATGGTTCTTATATAAATGATAATTTTGTCTTTGACTTAATGAGGCTGCCTGCTTTAACACTTTTTCTTTTCTGATGTGATGATTAACCACTAAACATACATGACGAGGCAAACCAAAAACAATTTTTGAAAATAGAAATTTTGTTTTTAAACTTCTGCCACGTGGTAAATACATAGTAATACCAAATCCAGTTTGCATGGCCAGTCTTAGATGAAAGGATGGATTTTGAGGGCAGATGGACCGTATGTGAGATTAAGCTCTAAATTATATTTCCATATGCCAGACATTTCCAAATACCAAGACATTTCACAACGCTGGTTCCCTGTGGATGTCAAGTTTATGAGTCAGCAGTTGTTTATATAATATGTGTAAGCACATCTTTGAAAAGCTGAGTTGCAACCTAAGGGAATGATTGGGTTTTTTTCTAAGCATTTTTCACTGTATCTTCTCTTAAATACTGGCAGTATTTCATTAGATTGTTTAGATCATTGAGGGAAAAAACCTAATCTTTCATTTTAAAAGAAAATTGTCCTGATAAAAGGGATAGGTAAACCTTTGAGATGTCAGCCCCATGTAAAACATTTTATAGTTTAGAAGTTTTAAAATCAAATGGACAGCCATTCATAGAAAGTAGCAAAAATGAATTTTCATTCATTTTCACCTTAGTAAGCAGTGCTTTGGCTCCTTGCTCCTGCGCACGCTGCCCAGGTGGGAAAGCTGAAGCGTCAGTGAGCCCTGTCCTGCCTGTCCAGGTGGGGGGTGCATCTCAGCCACACAGACACTGTCTTTTACAAGCAGCTAAATCATATGCCTATCAAGATGTTGCATTCTGAGAAATTTGTGTGTGATACCTCAACTGAAACTGGCATAATGGATCTGAATACAGGTATTAAACTGCATTGTAATATTACTGTCATGGAAAGTGAACTATATGTGTTACATCCTCTCATTTTGTCAGATTGCCATGCAGTACGGGACTTTCCTTCCTACATTTCATGCACTGTTGGATTTTGCTCATTTTCCATTCCTTCTTTGAGCTAAACAGTTTAAATCTGGCTCTTTTTACTCCTAGCTTGGCTCTCTGTGGGCACATTCTAGACTTAAAAACGCTTCTTTTTTCATCCCTGTTTGATGAGGATTTATTTATGTTCATTGGTCACCTGAGATACATTGATAAATGGAAGAGTAAATAAGCCAAAGCTCCTCAAAAAGAAAATAAAAATTGTGGCATCTGTCAAGCCAGATATTATACTTAAAGCATGGATAAAGTTTGCAATATACAATGTTTACAAGGTACGGCATAGTTACTGGACCTTTGAGGACTTATAATTGCTGACTAACATCATGCTTGGTATTTGAAATATTTCCTGGCAGTAATAATAATAAAAAGTAAGAAACAATAAACCTTTTAATGCAGAATTAAGGTTATTTATGGCTTTAATTAAAAGTGAAAATTGGCTTAATGTCAAAAAAGTCTTTACAAAAATGTGAATTCATCAAAAATAACCATAAAAATTCCAAGATGATAAAGGCACAGTGGAGTAATACTTCTAGCCCTAGGGATCTATTCTGTTGAAAAGAATTAAACCCTTTGCTGTCACACTCCTTTAGTCATGGATTCATTTAATATATCATGCCTGACTGCTTTTAATCCTCCTTTTAACCTTCCCCTACACACCAAGTGATATTATTATGGTGTCTTAAGTTCCTGGCTCTTCAAGACTATACCTGCAAATGTGCCTTGATGTTGCATAGACTTAAAATAGCAGGATGAAGTACATTTGTAACAGCAGAATCAGCTACTTGCTGTGCTAGACATTATATTGATTCTTCAGCATGGATTTTCTAGATCTGTCTTCAAAGATTTCGCTCTTTCCTTGGCCCTCTAATATGGGGCCAGATTATGCAATGTGATACAAGTAAATTTCCATCTGTGAACTATTTCAAGGAACTTTTGTTGTTACATGTTTATGGCTTACCATGTGAGGCAAAAATACCTGCAAATCTTGTAAGGCAGCCACTGATCCCCTGCTCCTCCCGAACCCCGGCCTCCGGCCATCCACTGAATACATTTAACTGGGAGTCTCTCCAGGTAATGGGATGAAATTCTACAGACCAAGAAGATCCCAGCACAAATACATTTTATGCAAGCAATTTAGTGGATGTTACAATAAACTTCCATTTACTTTTCAAAGGAAAGCAGAAGAGTAAAGAGAGACGTGCCTGTTTTAATCACCTTTGAGTAATTTGGAAAATTCTTCATAAACATGAGGGCAGACGTGCACTAATACCATGCAAACATGTGGGAACAAATGCTGAAAGTGTCTAGCAGAATATTTTAGGTGCAATCTCTATGCATCATAACATTTGGTCTGTATTTCTAAAACATTTTAGTGGGATAAATAGCAGTGCTTCCTATAATTTTAAAATATATAAATTGCTGACTGTGCCTGGATTTCATCTTCCCTTGGGGAAGATAGATAGAGGTCCTTCTGAGCAGGGAAGTCAGTGATAGAAAACTAGACAGTACCCAAATTGAGAGCATAAAGTGATGCCGAGAGGAATGCTAATGCACAACATGCCCCTGGACTACAATTACTTTAAAAATCTGTCCTCTTCTTAGTCATTTCCTCCTTTCAGCTTTGAAAGGACAACAAACTTAAAGGATTTTTTTCTAAGTTGAACAGTTACCATGTGGTGCTTATTACACAATGCGTAATGGAAGCTGAGAGCCTGGGTGAGATACAAAGGGAACTGGATATTTTTGTGGGTAATGAGGCAGGGTTAAAAAATAAATACGAGATTTGCTTCCAGATCATGCTTCAGGACAGAAGTCAACAAGTTAAATAGATGAGGGAGAAGTGTGGTTATTCTGTACTGCTTATTTGCAGTTTCTCACTCTTTCTCCTGAAATGCCAGCCGCTGGTGGACACAGTGTTTGTAACTCAGAGAAGTCTGGATGGATCTTGGGCCTGATCTGGAAGAAGCATCTGCTTCTAAATTCTACTTTAAAATAACCTTCAGGCTGCCTAGCCTTAATTTTTGTACTCTCCTGCTTTTTTCCTTCTCTCATTCCATTTTTATGATCCTTTTCTCTTTCAGTTTCCTTTCTTATTCTGTCTTCCACCTTTGTAGCTTTGAGTCTTTGGCCTATGCAACCCAAACTGAACATCTGTAGATGACTGAGGTTTGTATGCCATTATGCCATGGTAAGACCAGTCCCAGGACTTCCTTCCACCCCACAAACTCCTATATTCTCTCATCTTTAATTCTGTTTCTTCCCTTCATTTTTTTCCATATGCAAATTTCAACTAAATTGTCAATTTAGAAAGCATATTGGTACCTAGAGGTACCACTTAAACATTTGACATGCTCTGTATTTGATAATCTTTAGCTAGCTTGGACCTCATGTTAATTTAGGATCTCATGAACCATTTACCTTTTCTTTTCACCTCATATCCATAATTACCTAACAACTGTCCAGCTTTTTCAGTCTTCCTTGCATTTTCAAGGCAGACCAGGACTAGAAAGACAAATATGTCTTTTTTTTTTTTTTTAAAACTTTTGGGAAACTCTAAAAAGGAGAGAAATCCAGTTTTTAGCTGATTCTCTTCCTGAACTAGCAGCTTTTATATGATGAGGGGCTATAATTGCCTAAAGTGATTGTTTCCCAGAATCAATGGTAAACGTGCAAGATTTCTGAAAGCAAAGGGCAAGGAGGGAAATTAACAGGTTGAAATTTCTATTTCATTTCTTCTTTCAAATGCCACTAAAAACAATACAGTTACTTGGCTTGCTTCGTGGAAGTGCAGAGAATCAGAAGAAGAGGTGAGGAAAACAGAAGGATGAGTGAGGCAGGTATTTGCTTCAGCTGAGCTTCATATTATTTATCCTTCATACAAAACACTATTTTTATGCCTTCATAAAATCTGATAACCAATTATATATTGATACTTTTTGTTCTGAGTATAGTGTGGCCTTTAAAATTGCCAGCCTAAAATATTAGGTGCAGCTGGTAATGGTAGAAATATTATGAGATCAGGTTAATAATTATGCCTGTTAGATCCTGTAGTTCTTGTATGTAGAACAGCTTTAGTAAGGACGGCTACAGTTGAGAGCTTTGCTTTGGTACCTTCAACAGGGCTAAGTAATTTTGTTCCTTGAGTCATCCTGTGGAGCCTCTGACTAGTAAAAAACCAGGAAACTACGTGACAGAAGTAAGCTTATTTTCAGTTGGTTACACTTTGTGTTTTCAGTAAACAGCAAATTTATTTCATCTGTAAAGTGATGATACTGTATTTGAAAATATGAAGCCATAGCTTTTAGTTTATAAGTCTTTTTAGTGAAGTTAGTGACAGTGAAATTATGCAACATATCATCAACAAAATCCAGAGCCTGCACTATTACATATCCAGTAATTTGAAACCAGTATAAAAGGCAGATACTACCATTTTACTCTTCATTAAGATCTGTTTGTTGTGCGAGCTAGCACTAAGCCTTGTACAAGTGTAAGAACATTATCTTTTTCATACAAGTATACCATGGAAAACATTTTGCTATTTCTGCAGGCATCTTGCTGAAGAAGTCTATAGAATCTAAAGAAAGTATTTAATTTGCTTTTAAGATTATAACACAAATACCACTGTGAATGGAATGAACTCTCTGCTGGCTTTGTGCAGAATATGTCATGAACATCTGCCATGTCTAATGTCTATTTTAAAGGTCTTATCTTTTAAAAAAGTGCATTTTCAAACAGATAAAAGATAATTTAAAAAATTTTAAAAAGAACAAACGGTTGTTTTGATTTCGTACAGCTGTTTGGCAAGGACAAGATCAGTTTGGTAACATATACATTATAATCTGAACAATGCAGTGGCTATGCTTTTACATACTGTTTTAATTTTATCCATAATTATAGCAGTGAACAACTGTTGTCATGTATAAGAGTCCTTCAAGTCAGTGTGTCCTGCCACAAAAACAAAGAGATTTAAAAGATTGTTTCCATTTAATTAAAGGAAAGTGTCATAGATAAGGATACAACTGATCAGCTCTATCTTTGTGGGAAGAATGAAGAGATAATTTGAGTTCAGATAACAGGACCAGCAAAAGGGAATGTAAAAGTCTTAGTCTGGGCCTTGAACTGGAAGACAATTTATACCAAATTATATCATCTTTCAGCTGATCCGTCTTTGATTCTTTGGCAGTTCTAACAGTGCCCAGACCACGTCTTTGATCTTGTTGTGTAAATTAGTTATGGATCAGATACATTATACAGAGAAGCTGTGAGATATTGAATGCTACCTGACAGTTGCCTCTGAAAGCTGCCTGTCCCCTGGAAACCTGCATCATCTCAGCTCATTCAAATGGGTCTTGGGGTAACCATGCATGGATTCAGCTGACCAGATAGCATAACACCTCAGCAGATGTGTTGCACAGTATGTGATACTCCTAGGTGTCTACTGCATTTTTCAATACTGTGCAGAGGAGGATAGATCATCTAAAGCACGCGATGTTTAGTATTTTGTTCCTTATTTATTTACTTGATTTGTTCTTACTCGTAGTCTAACACAACAATTGTGCTTTTGTCTATTTTCCTGGCTTTTTCTGGGATGGAATCTTCATACTCTGTCAGAAAGCAAATGTCATGGAGGCATCGCTTTGGGAAAGGTGATCCAAAGGACATTTATGAAACTTGTCTACACTTGGTGGAGGTTTTTTTTGAATCGTGGTGTATATGGTACATCTGCCAAGTCACTAAGGAATGAAGGGGCTGGTGAGAGCTCAGGAGATAAGGGATATGTGTGCAGACTTCCAGCTTAAGTCATTTCTGCCTAATAATCTTGCTTTTTGACACAGATTGGTCAATTGTAAAATGATGGCTGAAGAGTGGCTCTTGGGGAGTTGTCAAAACATTCTCCCTAGGAAGATGGACTCTTTCAAGATTTGTTCCTGTGATACCTGATTGGAAGGAGATCTTTTCAGATGTTATTCTGCTGAGGAGGAAGAAAGGACAGGCAATCAACGTCTCTCTAATACTGCTGCTATTTGTGCATGATTTCTTTCGTGTCGCATTTATTGCTCTTTCAAAACCAAATCAGGTAGCAATAGCTGGAAGTTTTCAGAATACTTTTCCTGATTACAATAAAGAAAAAAGGTGGTACACTGCACTGCTGGGATGTATTACATCTCAAACATATCCACTCCTACTTCAGACAGCAGCAGAGGGAGAGTAGTAAGTGTGGAGCGTGTTGAATATAATGAAATAAGGATGTGGATCATCTGGCCAAAGCAATCCATGGCATTGTCTTGCAGAGTGGCCTGCACTGACCTTCACCAGGGTTCCCGTCTGAACTGAGGGGGCTCTGCAGAGGCCACCTTGCACAGGTAGCAATGATTCTGCAGACATTGCTCTTCTGCCATTGTGCGAGCCCCTTATTAGGAAAAAGGGGACATAAAATCTTCATGTTTAGAGGCAGATCTCAAAGACTGAATTCTTCTGAAGCCTGGTCATTTTGTATCCCCTATCTAACAATTCACCTCTTCTCTTTTAGAGCCCTATTATGTATAATGTATATAAACCTGTCCATCTTACAATGAAAATATTAAGAGAAATGGGAAAAAAATAGATTCTTAGAGATGTCCCCCTACTGAACAGTATTTTTTCTGGAAATAAGACATACAAATGTTTTCATTACAGGCTAGCATGGAGTTTTATATAAATACCTTTGTGGGTTTTTTCAGCAAGTACATTATCCCCTCAGCAAACACAGCTTACAGTGCTGCAGAGTTCTTGATTGTTCATTTTTTCCATTGTTTTAAAGTAGAAGCAAGCTTTTTTATTGTGACTACATGTTTATTTTTCCTCACAATCGGTGAAGCTGCCAGTTTCTTTTAAAATTTTAGAATTAGTAAATTTTACACCAGCATTTAGATTTAATGGAGAGCACGAATACAAAACAATGTCTGGTGATTTTTTTTTCCCCCTAGTATCTTTGCTTTATTTAATTTTGCAGCACTTATTTCCAGTTTTTCCTTTATTTCTTTTAATGTCTCAATATTTGAACTAGGCTTTTTGTGAATCAAGAGACACAATGCTTAATGTGTTTCTTACAGGAAATAGCTTCAGTTATTTTCTGTTTTTTCTAACACAGAATGTTTAATTGATGAGGAAAGAGGGAGCCGAGGAGGGTTAGAGCATTACATCATTGGTATTTCAGCAGGTTATTAATGCACTAAGGTAGTTACCAGTGACATTGTCCATTATGTGACTGTATTAGTCTGGCAAAACTGCTCTGTTTGTGAACACCTGCCTCATGGGGACCAAACAGTTAGATCTTACAGTACGAGCCCAGTTTGCTTCTGCATCTTTCAGTTCCACTTACCCATGTTCAGACTCTTAGTTCAGATTTCACTGTTAAAACTGCAAAAGGGAGAGAACAGATTGAAAGGGAAGCAAATCTATTTTCTTGCTTTGAGAGCAGTTGAACATAAGGATATTTTCCCTCATTTGTTCTCTATGGAGTCCATTTAAAAGGTGTCACTAATGCAAAACGAAGTGCATTCAGGGGCTAAGGGTCAGTGAGCAGTGCCCATGGCAACTAGGAAACTATTCTGCAGAAAAAAATGCTGTAAAGAGTAAGTGTTTTAATCCCCAACTTTAATCCCTTTACTTCCTGTTTTCAAAATGAAATATAAATCAGGCACCATGGCGTGCAGCAATTTTTCCTGAAAGGGATGTTGGCAAAAAGGGATTAGGAATGGGCAGCAGTGTTTAAGGAATTTAATCATCGATTTGTTAGAAAACTTTTGAGACTACGAATGACCAGTTCTTTTGAGTGTGGTCAGTGAGATGCAGCAAAACAGACCCTGCAAGCGATGGTGGACCGGCTGTGGTCGATTACCCCCCAGATGCTGCAGCGACAGCAATGCGGCTGTGGTGGGATGTTCTTCACAAGGGAGCTCCCTCCTGGAGATGTGCTTTCCCAGCAGTGCTCTCCAGGGAGGAGGAAACATGGAAACCACACCTATGGTTTTCATGGTGCAGCTGTGGCCATTGTTAGAGCCAAGGGTTTGTTGGTTCACTCTGATGTTAACATTTGCTGTTTCACAACATGATTCCTCCCTGTATTTGGGTTCTGCCCCAAGCTTGTACTCCTGTGAGCTTTCACAGCATGATGTGTTGAAAACTGCAAGAGGAATAAGTGTTACCACCTTCATTACGTTTTCATACATGCCAAAAAAAAAAAATCCAGGTTGTCTCAAAACTGTAAACAGCTGTCAGTGCATGCCCATAGCATTTTGTATTCTTCAGCTTCATTTTTGGTAGCAAACAATATCCTTTTCTGCATTTGTGTGTCTTCACATCCCTGCCAGAGCATATGCATGAAGGTGGGCTTGAGGGGGCAGGAACTTGTCTTTAGAGACCTGGTTGACAGTGTCCCTTGGGAGGCGGTCCTGAAGGACAAAGGATTCCAGGAAGGCTGGACGCTCTTCAAGAATGTAACCTTAAAGATGCAGGAGCAGCTGTTCCCATGTGCCAAAAGATGAGGTGGTAGAGAAAACTGGCCTGGCTGAACGGAGAGCTTTGACTGGAACTCAGGAAAAGAGAGTTCATGACATTTGGAAGAAGGGGCAGGCAACTCAGGAGGACTACAAAGATGTCATGAGGTTATACAAGGAGAAAATTAGAAAGGCCAAAGCACAACTAGAACTTAATACGACTGCTGCAGTAAAAGACAAGAAAATACGTTTCTATAAATACATGAGCAACGAAAAGAGGGCTTGGGAGAATTTCTACACTTTAGTGGATGCAGGGGGAAACATAGTGACAAAGGGTGAGGAAAAGGCTGAGGTACATAGTGCCTTTGGATCAGTCTTTAATAGTAAGACCAATTGTTCTCAGGCTACCCAACCCCCAGACCTGGAAGACAAGGACAGGGAACAGAGTGAAGCCCCAGTGACCCAAAGGGGAAAGGGTCAGTGACCTGCTACACCACTTGGACACACACAAGTCTATGGGGCCAGATGGGATCCACCCAAGGGTGCTGAGGGAGCTGGCAGAGGTGCTCACCAAGCCACTTTATTCAAAGTTTCCCTTGAGGTCTATCCCTGCTGCAATTTTTCCCCTTAAAATGGTGTTCTTGGTGTTCTATGTCATTTTAATGAGCATATAACCCATACTGTTCCTCATATTAGAATAATATCAATCAAAACAAACCTCTTTGTTCTATATATAATAAAGGCAGGATTCATTTTGGTGTCATCAAACTTAATGTAACAGTGTTCTGTTGTAGTATTGCTTTAAAATCAGAATTTCTTCTTGACTTGAAATTTGCCAAAGTTAGGTGGTTGTGTAGATTACAGGTCATTTTAATTTTTAATGCAAGAGGCTGAAAAACATTTTTGGTATGTTTTCCTGATTTATGCTACATCACATAGATGGAAGCCATTTTTGTATTTGAACTCAAATGTTTGTAGAAAAACTTTGAGTGTAGCGAAAATAACTACTTCTTGTTTAGAACCTGACAACCCTACGGTGCAGATATACTAGTTTAATTTGATTTTTATTGTCTTTTTTCTGGCTGAACATTTAGCTGAAACAGAGTGTAAAAGCAGAAGAAAATAGCATGTACACATATCTGAAAGTTGTGGTAGACAGCAGAATAATGAATGCTCTGGCTCTCTAGAAATCCTGGCCAGATGACTCATTGGAAACAAAAGTTATTGATGAATCCCTTCTGTCTGCATTGCTTCTTTGCCCCAAGATGTCTGTAGCCTCCAGAGGCAAGAATTAGGACACTTAGCAAGAGTAAAGTTTCAGCAAGTATAAACTCTTATTGTCTGTTTATGAAAGATGTAGTGCTGTGCAAGAGAGCACTGGACCTGTAAGCTGATCTACGTGAGTAAAGGGATAATTTAGCAAGCAAACCTATAATATGAGTAAACACGGTCACATAGCATGGCTTCATATTGAACTTGTAATTTTCTAGTGGTCACATCTGTGTACTGTCAATGTCATGGTGCTAACAGGACATAATTTTACTCTAACTGTACAAGCAAATATTAAATTCTGGCTACTCTTTCAGAAAAACTAGTACAATATGTAGCTCTGTGTAGACAGGTCATGCTTCCCTCTACCAGTGTCATCTCAAATTACAGACAATAAAAATGAGTGGAAGACTACTGGCTTATTCTCTACTTGACAAACAGCGCTTAGTAAACTTAATACAGAGACTATGTGAACACAGAAAGACATGCTTAGGCTTATAATGAAAAAAGAACACATTTATAAAGCTATTACAGTGAGTGTAAACCAATTCCTCTCAATAAAAAATAACAGTATTTAGGGGGTTTTTGCTGGTTTTAGGCGTAGCAGACTCAGATCTAATCTGCACCGAAATAAATACATGCAACCACGATGTCTCCCTTACATATGGGAATACTCTACCAGGTGCTCAGCATATGTACAGTCCATTAAGCCTGCTTTCATGAAAGCAAGATTCAGAATGCTGTGATTTGATGACATAACTGGCATGTTTGAATGACTGAAGGAGTCCAGACTTCGCTGAAGAATTACTAGAGTTAATCTGAGTAGGTGTAGGCAGGTTTTGAAGTTACTGAGATACTATTTTATGTGGTTTGGAAACATACTAACAATGTTTGAGAAATCCTGAACAACTACTCTTCTGACTAAGTATATTCATAAACACACATTTCTTGTGTTTTCCTTGGTGGTGTCTGATTTCTATTGAACAGGAATAATGCTGAAGAAACTAGCCAAGTTGTACAAAAACATGCAGATCTCAGATAAAACACACATTGGTTAGAGAAAAATAAAATAAATGATCTTTCCTTTTACAGAGGCGTTTTCTCTGGAATTATGTCATGCATCAAATCACCAGCACTATTCTGCTCTTGGACTAAAATATAATGAAATTGAAAATAGAAGAATGTAGTCCCTTCTGATTACTTCTGCTTGTATCACTGTATCTTGGGTAATTATTTAATCATGTCTAAAATGTACAGGAGTAGAATTTCCATCCATTATTCTGAAAGCTGATAAACATTAGTTGATTGTCACAAAAGTATCACAATTGTAAATCGTGACTGGCAGTGATTTGTTTGGGGTGTTAGAAAAAACTGCCACATTTTGATAGTGGGAATGTCTCAGATTTCCAAATACAAAACTTCACAAGTCTACCATGAAATGGAGCTATTAAAATTGAGAATCTATTATTTAGAGCAAATAATTAATACAGGGAAGTTTTAAGTGAGCTAAGCAGTTGATTGTTAACTTGCACCTTGGTCAACCATAAATTTAGGCTACATTACAGCACACAGAAAATGTCTGTGCTCAGCATGGCAAAATTGTTAGTTACTGATTTCATCCTTCAGCAAGGTAACTTTCTGACATTATAGTTCTCAAAAGTAGATTGGTAAGTTTTCAGTCCCACGATTTGCAAATGAAAAAGAAATCTCCAGAACAGTGCAAAATAAAAAAATGTGTAAAATAGGCAGTTGTTGTTATTTACTATGTGTAACTAGTGTGTAAATACTTGTCTCTCATTTGCTTGTTGTGCTCACTGTTACATCTGTGAGTGCTCTCGGATCATAGAAAACTGATCAGTTTCTCAGAAAAAAAAAAAAGGCACAAAACTTTACACAGGCGACCTCTGTAAATATGTGTTCTGTGTGATAGAATTTTTTCGCAGAAGTCAGATTTTTTATATTTATTCTCATATTAGCTTCCATAGAAATTTGAAGTCACATAATGCTCATCAATAATTTAACTGATAAGTCTTTGGATATAACTGGCATTTCATTTCACATGCACTTAATTTCTTGAAAAAAACCACATTATTAGTGATAGCATAAAACCAGAATAATTAATGGATAATAGCAGACAACCATACATACTACACTGGGGAAAAAAAAAAAAAAGAAAATTTGCATTTATAACAGATTGTAAATATGGATAATAAATGAAGAACATTTGTCAGGGTAGTTCTCTCTTTCTTTCTCCTTCCCTCCTTCCTCCTGCTTCCCTCTCTGTACAATTCTAGAATGACAACTCCTAGAATAACAAATATACCTCACACAGATAGTGTATCTTTGGGCTTAATAATGACTCTCCTAAATTTTTAAGAGAAGGAGTAATCTACAGTGTGCACAGTCTGTGCACAGGTATCACAGTCTGCAGAATATCTCTCACAGTCCCTCTACCTCAGATGCTTACAATGTGTCAGATCAACTCTCTGCCCTTGTGGAATGGTTTTATACTACTGCAAATCATCAGAAGTCCTTTGAATGATTATCAGCATTTTGTGGCACAGGAAGGGGTCTTTCTACAGTTGCATTTGGAATCATTCCCTCTTAGTTTTTTTTCTTCATTTCTGAGTATAGGATGGACAGGAATTTCTCATGTTGTTGCTGTTCCTCCCCTTAGTAGTTGGTTAGAGGTGCTGGGTGATGTTCTAGTCACTGTTACCTGCTCACCTTTCATGGCATGAAACAGAGGAGAAGCATCAGTTGCATCTGTGAGATTTGCCTCTTGGGAATCCGATGCATGAGTGCAGCAAATCCTACTGCACTAGGTCAGACGTCTTTCCGTGAGGCTGCATGAACTGTCTCTTCATCGGTATGGGTGACAGGACAGCATATTTATGTACATCTCAGCCACTGCAGTGGCCCGCATGCATATAGGCACAAACCCTCCTTTTTTTTTTTTAATGACTACACCAGCCTGTAAGCCAAGATGGCCATAAGGAACAGGCAAGTTTTTGTTATATATGACAGTAACATCAGGCAGGGGGTTGGGACAGGCATCAGTGCTAGCAGCCTGTGGCAGCATCCACGTGCCAGAAACCTCAGAGTGCAGTTTTGCATTACATCTAGGACAGCCTTGTGTCAGGGTGCTGCAGGAGGCTTTCTGCCTTCTCCTTCTATAAGTTTTGGGATTATTTTTTTGAATTGTATTTTTTTACTCTATTCTACTGTAGCCTCAGGGTGAGACTGTTTCTCCAATTTCATCCAAAGGAAGACTCTTCTTATGAATTTGTTTATTAATTGTTTGCAGTGAGTTTTCTGCTGGATCAGCCAGATAAACAGGCCTGCTGTTAATGGATGAGGTTCCAGGCAAGTGGCCATGTGTGCAGCTGGGATTAGTGGCAGTGATGGACCACTCACTTTCAGATCGCTTAAGACATAGCGTGAAACAAATGAAGTACTAGTCACTTCAACAGTGTGGTCTCAAGACAACTTTGGTCCGTATAAAGTGATACCACTTCCATCTTGACCGTCTCGAGTGATACTACACCTGGCTGCTGGCTCCCAGTCCCTTGTTTCCGCTGCCACTAGCACCTTTGCTTTTCTGGTCCTTCAGTGAGCCAGTTCAGGACACTAAACCAGCAGGAAAATATTTATATTTTTTATAATACCCCTCTGCTGAGAGATTTCAGACATTTGATAAATCTCCATTATGCACGAATCAGGACACCCTTCTCTCTTTTGCATTGTATGACAAGAGAACACAAGTAAGTCCATCTGTCCAAGGTCCTATTTATACAAGTAGCCCTCATCCTGAGTAAAGTCTTGGTAAGCGTCTGGAAGAGTTTCCTTCCTAATAGTCGCAAAATGCTTGCTATAATGAGAGGTTATTAGCCAGGATTTAAAAAAGAAGAATTCTGCTTGTTCTCCCTTTCTGTCTCTAACCCTTCAACGTTTCTTCATTATAATTTTTCAGTGTCCTCAGGATTTCTGTGATTTATTTCCTTTCTTTTTGCCCATGTTATAATAGTTTATCCTTTTCCATCTCTTGTGTTTTAGTTGCGATCGAGCTCAGAGCTTGGCCAGGACCTCCTGAATGACTGCCTCGCAATCCAGCCCCTCCAGCCAGCCTCATCACCACATGGTGCTGCAGATAACACCGTGGGACGCTCCCCGCGGCCTGCTCATGATATCTACCCAGGTATCAGGAAAGACAGCCTGCTATATTATTGTTCACTTAAGATTAGGGATGATTTTGCAGATTAGGATTTACTCTGAAATCCGTATCTATCTCATGAGAGTGATAGACTCTGCAAAGTAATATAAAACAATAGATTTCGAACACATTTTTACACCTTTTTTTTTTGAAGACAGGAAGGACAAATCATATTTTGCCCATGAAAGACCTACCACAACAAAGAGCAATATTTTTGCCCTATAGACATTTGACTTCTGCTAGCAATTCACTTCCACTATTCCATGTAGACCTCTTGAATTCATTTAGCTTCATTTAAAATCAAAGGAGTATTTTTCTTCTTCTTTATTCATGTATCACATAGCAGTTTTCCAATAGATCTATATTAATGACTTAAATGCTGCATTGTGAGCTCTTATGACTATAAATACACCAATAAACACATTTATGCTATAAATGTGATACTCCTATTTTATTGTTTCAGTTAAGTATCCGAGATTTTCATATTAAAATACCTAACTCTGTCATACCTGGCTAAATATACTATTGTTGGTCACATTTCAGCTGAATTTGAAACATTCGATAAGTTATGAATGATAATACATCTCAAAGCTCAAGACAATGATTGGCAGGATGTTAACATTTTTGATGCTGTATTTTCGTAGTTGTAAAGACATCTGGTTTTAACTTTCAGGCAGAATGCATTACATCTTCTAGCAGTTCAACTTTTATTTGAGAAACTGATGTAGGAAGTGAAAGAATTGGCTTAATGTTATGTGCACTACTGAAAATGACATTATATTAAGTGGCCACTTCAGTAAGTGGCTTTATTTTGCTGAGAGACTTGTAAATCTATCAGTTCTATGATATGTTTTTTTCAAGGCTGTTGTGAGCTACACACTGGTTGGTGATGATGTAGGTTTATATCACAAAAATCAGGAAATTTATACCTGTGATTGGCTGTATCCTAATTTGTAAAATAGTTGGTATGACTTGTATGCTGTTAATTTTTAAATGCCTTAGTCTGAGTGTAGGCTGAGTGTGGCATCTGTTATTTAAAAGGTAATGTAAATTTCAGATTTTAAAGGTCTGATTTTGGCCAGGGAACTTCTAGTGACGTGGTGTTAGTTACAGATGCTTATTTTATATTGTACTTTGAGAGGGCGTTGGATAGTGAAGAATGCCGAGATTTAAAAAATTATTTACTAGCATTACCAAGTGTAATGCATGAAACTGAGAGAGAGTGAAAGACTCAGCTTTTCCTTTTCCTTTCAAGTCCCTAGCTAGGATGGAAGCTAGGTGGGGACAGTGTGTTTTCAGAAACTGAGCACTTTCTCACATATTTCCTCTGGAATCTGTTGAGCACTCAGCTCTTTTACCAGTCCAGCTTCCAGACTGTGATTAAGTGTCCAGCTCTGGCTGCTGGGTCAGTCCCAACCCAGGCTGACAGTGGCTTGAACAAACTACTGCCCCATGACTTATCAGGATCCTAAGCCAAGTAAAGCTCTCACATCCAGCCAGCCCTTAGCAGGCGATTGCAGTTGTGACATCCCATAGGTGTCTTCCGAGAGTGTGGCATTACTTTTTGTAATCTCATTCGTACTTTGTCTTTCAATACTTGGGGTTTACAGCACTCCTGTGGACATTCTTTGATACAATAACTGTTGGCGGGGGGAGGGTTGTTTTGTTTTGGTTTTGTTGTTGTTGGTTTTACTTGGCACTGCTTCCTATTGTGCAGCAATTTTTATAGTATTGATCAACATACTTTTATCAGCATTAATTTATCTGTAAGTAATAAACTACATTCCCTTCCATGTGTTCACAGCTACCTGTAACTCAGCAAATTTCTCTTAGTTTTATTCACTTGTGTTGTTTCACATCAATTAACTGAGAGTATTATGTCAGGTGTAGATGAATTCATGTCTCTTCATTTTGACAACCACCCAATCCAGTTGAAATGAATTGTTTCATTAACTACACACCAGGGCTGATACATAATGATATTCTATGTGAATAAGTGAGATAACTCTAACAGGAAGGGAATTATTTTATTGAAATGGCAACATGAAAATTACTCATGCCCCAAGGAGAGAAAAGCAAAACATGCAGAAGATTAAGTGTCCTGCCTTTGAGAAGCTACCCTTCAAACTTCTCTGAAAATAACATTTTTTCTAAATACAAAGAAAAACTTTGAGACTTTTCTGAAAAATAAAATACGTAACTTTTACTGGGAAATGCTAGAGACAGAATATTAGTGAAAATGTGTCTGTGCTACTTTTCCAGTAGAAATAGTAATGGTTTTCCATACTTTCAATGCCATTAAATCAAACTTTTCTCACTTGAAGTTTACTTTTCTTATTGTTTATGCACATTTAAAGCAAAGGTAAGTTTTCTTCTTTCCTAAGACATGTACAGAAAAAATGTTTGAAAGCAAACTATTAGAAATAGGTAAGAGATGACAAAAGTAAACATTTGGTTGCTAGACTGGTTCCACTTGCCAAAGTGCAAAAATGCTTGTAATCATCACCATTTCCCTGTACTGTGGCCTTTGTGACTTTAAAAAAGAAATCTGAACTGAGTATAATCTTATTAATACAGTGAGGTAACATGACAGATCCTTTGCTTAAAACTAACACAAAATTACATTTTCAGGTCTAAAGTTAAGCAATCGTACATACTCTTCTAGGGTTAGGCATAGCGATATTTTGTAAAACAGAAATTCAAAGTCTGTTTCTACTGGAGTGCAAAATTTCTGGTAGCATCTAGATTTTAATTTTTAAAAATAAATACACTTTTGAGTTTACTCAGCTCATAGAATGAAGATGTGAGCAATTCATTCGTAAGAACATATGAATGATGTTTTTTCTACTATGCACTTATATCAACTTACTTTGTATAGTGCAATCTAGATTCCCTAAGGCTGAAAGAATCATAAATAATGCAATACAAAGAAATTATTTTTACTGTGCTGTTTGGTTAAAACTTGACTATTTCATATTTGAGAATAAACCAGAATGTGTCATTCATTTATAGTTACTGAATGTCACACTCTGCTCAACTCCAGAGCAAGCAAATGTTATTACTAAAGCTTGTCAAGTGTATGATTTTCTTTGCAAGCTGGAAATTAAAAATTACACCAGTAAAGTTACAGAAGGATTTGCAATGAGATTCTAAATGTATTTTAAATAATGTCTGAAACTTTGGCCTAACTGCTTTTATGTCTGTGATTTAAGATGTGCTTTACTTAAGTAACACTTTTATTGTGTGTTTGCACTTTTTTTTCCCCCAATGAAACGGTAGTGAGCTAGGTGCTCTGCACACATAAAAAGAAATAATTCATTCCCAGAGGAATTTATGTCTAAGATAATGTTAGCGCGGTAAGTAGATAAAACAGGCAGGTAAAGGGTAGAGGACTCATACAGGAAAGATGAAATAATTTTATTAAAGAAACTGTCCCAGTGGGTGAGTTCCATAACCATTAGGCACCATGGAGAGTGGGAGCTGTCTGAGGGAAAAGCAGTCTGTCTGTCTAAGCTGACAGCCTGGAGGAGCAGTTATGGGTCATTACTGGAAAAAAAAAAAAGAATGAGGAAGGAGAACAGTGATATGAATGGCCACTGCAGTGAAAAATGGAGTTGTATTTGATGCATAGGGAAGGGATGCAAAAGAGGAGGTGATGTAGGGTAACCAACAATTAAGAGGATCTGCGTTGTTATCTTTTTGGCTCAATTTAAGTACGGCATACATATCCAGATCTCTTGCTAAATGTGATGTATTACCAGGCAGAACCATATAAATATTACACAGGGCTGAAAAGTGTTAATATTATTATCTTACCTATTTTAAGGGGGATAGTTTATTTCCCTTCAGACTTGTCCTTTTATTCACCAGTTTTACTTCTGAGTTTACCATTTCCATTTTGAGACAGCTTAATTGTTTTCCAAAAATTGGTGTAATGATTGGTTTCACATTGTGAAGAAGAGAACATTTACTGATGAATTGGTACAAACATTGTAAGCAACAAGGCAACCACACCATTTATAGTTCCTTTCTTCATGGTGAGACAGAACTTCAGAAACTGCAGTCCACTGAAAGAGAAGAATCTGTCTTGAAAGGCAGGGATGTGATGTAAAGATGCCATGGCAGGAACGTCTTTGAATCTCAAACCAGACCCCACTTTGTTGCTTCAAGGATTTAATTATTTCTTAATCTCAGAAACTACAGGATTTTCCAGGATGTCCACCTTTCTCAACTAATAATCAGCCTGGCTGCCCATCATTGCAAATATGCAGCAACAGGACTCAAAAATGTTCCTCATGTCCAACTCAGAGAAAAGACGAAAGAATGTTGAAAAATGAGAACCACGCACCTTTTCTTATTTGTATTAAGACAGGCTGCTTTGGGAATATCTTGGGTAGCAATTGGGAGGCTTTTAGCAAGCACCATTTTACCATTTTTATCAGAAGCCTATAATTACCTATCAACTAACTCTGATATTCTGACTCAGCAATTACTTTCTTAATTTTCCTCTCCTATTTTCTGAGCTGTGGAGTAGAGCAAAAGATTCTTAGTAGATGGTGCAGGCAGTTTTTCCTTTTGGAAGATCTTTACCACAAAACCACTTTATGTTGTAAGCATTCAGATTTCTAAATATTTGAGGCAGGGGATCTCAGAAGACACAGATTGATTGACCAGGTCTCCAAATAATGAGACTGGACTGCTGTACAAAGTTATTTCCTAAACTTGTTTTCTTCTTCTATTCAAATATCTTGAGTCGGTGGACCTTGTAAACTCTCCAGCTTTCTTGGTACCTCCAGGACGTGGATGCCTCCAATTTCTCTGATCTGCCTGCAGAACATCTGAAGAAAGATACAGAAACCATCAATGCGGATGGTCCATGCGACAGACACACTTTGGAGACAGGCTTATTATCTTCATAATGTGATTTTGACTTCTGCTCTACTTGTCAGATTTACAGATGAGCTCGGCAGGATCAAGGCAACGCAGGAAGCATGTTTTACATTTGCTGGGCTTACCACTTATGGCTCACATGTCCACATATTCCTGGCCATGAAATCCTCTGGGGGAGTGTGGGCTCATTAGGGGAGATGAGAGGGGAGGGTATCTGGAGGTCATGCTCCCAAGTGCAAAAAGCATTTCAGATTTTTTTTCTCTGTGCACAAGTAAATCACTTGTTCACAAGGATTGCATAAATATTCCTTATACAAATTGAGGGTTAAATATAGTAATTAGAAAAACACTCTTGCAAATGTATGTATGTAATTTTAATTGACTGAGCTACAAAATGAAACCTGCACACTGTCTTATTCTATATGGAAAGAATTCTCAGCCCTACTCCAAACTCATGCTGGCAGTGATAAGAGGAAAGATATTTTGGGGGCAGAAATAGATTGACAGAGTGGTGATTCAACAATTCTAAATCCAAGACAGTAATTTACACCATTGTTGATAATTTGCAAAGGAGAGGGTGATTCTTCTGCATTTAAAAAATACTCTATGAAATGACAGGTTTCTTGCTCCATTTAAAAAAAAAAAAAAAGGCTTTGGATTCTATAACTTTATAAATGCCGCTCTTCTGTCTTTTGTTTTAAGGAACCATATCAAGAATAATTTTTTTTTTGTCTTCCAACCACCTAATTTGTTCCTATGCATTATGAGACTGCATGTGAATTTACTGAGATAGTCTCATGGAAAATTCTTACGTGTTGATAAACTGATTTCTGACGAATCTTCAGAAATGAAAACATGGCTTCTCCCTCTCTGTGCCTGAAACTTTTGGGTGTAACCCAATCTGAGGTTCACATTCGGGACTAACAGGTTATATCCACCTTGTAAATCGTGGTGTAGCTTGGGCTTTTTAAAGGGACATGGAGGAACAGCATCAACAATTTGTTGTTTTGTTTGGTTTGTTTTGTTTTCAGAATGTCTAAATATTTTAAAAATTACTTTAAGTGCATTAGTTTATCTGGTATTGTTAGAGAGAAGAGCCTTGTTTGTAGGAAGCCTTTTTGTTCAGTAATACTTATATTAATTCTGCATCTTTCTTTGTGGATGGGCCTGGTGGTCTCTTGGAGACAGTGCCCATGCTGGTTTCATACCATTCAAATCAGGTGTTGAATGCGATCAGGCACTGAAAAGACATTCCTTTGTGTAGGTATTTCCTGCCAGAACTTTGAACAAGCAACTCACATTTTACAGCCAAACCACTAGGAAAGCTCCCAAGAAGAAGTGGTCAGGTTATCTAGCGGTTTCTTAAATAGCGTCTGAAGTTTTCTGTCAGTCTCTTAAAACTAGCTCTGCTAGGGAAATGAGCTGTTACGGACAATATTTGTTGACTGCCATGTGTCTGTAGACTGCCAATGGCTGGCAGTGTTTCTGTTCAGCTGGTATTTACAAGATTTAGGTAGTAGCTTGGGCCAAGGCCCTGTCTACACTAGGAAGTTTTAACAGTAGCATTTCCACTGGGAAGCAGCTGCCAGCATTGTGATTTCACTTACTCCCTGCCATGGTTAGCTCTTACTTTACACGGTGTACTGTCTCTTCATCAGAAACAGAAAAAAAAAGGAACAGAGAAATTGCCGGGAAACCCAGCCAAAAGCTACTACAGCAGCAGGTACTGCTATGATGGTGCCCAGGTCTTGAGCAGTGCTGTGAGAACTTGTGCTGTCACTGCAGCCTGGAACAACTAGAAATGTGCAAGCACAACTTAAAAGCCTGAAATCCATGTCAGCATTGTGGTAGGGATCAGCTATGACAGGGAAGAAAAACTCTTGCTCCTGTATGCTGGAAACCCAGTCATAGTCCAGCCTTTTTACTCCTGATTTTTTTTTATACTCAAAGATCACAGTACTGGGAAACTAAGTCATTGTATTTTCTTACACATTTTAATGTTTTTCTGATGGAAAAAAATGCAAGTTACCCCATTTTTTAATGGAGTAATTTTAATAGTATCTGGTTTTATTTAGATAATCAGGTTTTCTTTTGCATTGTACTAATTCGTTAAATATTCTCTCTCCTTATTCTGCCAGAATGTGCATTTGGTTGTTTTTCAGTATTTTCTTCTGCACTGCATGTAAGCATAAAATAAATTCAAAAGGTCATTCCTTTGTTTTCTCCTTTGCATTTCTCTTGATGCTACTCTGAGAGATGGGTGTGGAGAGAGTGATTTTTGGGGTGCATGAGCAAAGTGAATAAACAACAAAAGTTACCTTAATGTGGGATCCGCATCCTGTGTGCCTCTCTTAAGGTCTGAGGTGCCTTCTACTCTCAGATGTCTCTTGTCCCTTGGATTGTGATTAGGAGGCCCTGGTCCATATGAGAATTAACAAACAGTAGAGGCCAAGGGCAGCCACAGGTGGGTTTTTTGGTCCTCCCGGCCATGTGGTAGGGCAGCCTCCACTCCTCCAGCTTTGTCCACCAGCGTGGCTCATGACAGCTTTCCCTAAACTTTGACATTACCTCTGCAGCATCTGTGTTAGAAGTTTTTTATTCACAAGGTGGTTTCCTATCTGTCATCTTGCACCATCTGTCATCTCCACCAGCTTGAAGATGTCCAGGACTGCCACTAATGAGGCTACAGCATAATCAAACCTCTGAGCCTTTCCTTACGTCTGCCTTAGCCTGGTGAACAACTAGTAGGTCACGAAAACTGGCTTGTGAGGTTGAAAAGAGGCTTTCCAGAAATAGGCTGAGGACTTAGAGATGAGGTGGACTTTTTATCCTTTTGTCCTTGAGTAGCAACATTCAAAATGGTGACCTGTGAAATAATTTTCTTGAAGACAGATCTGTGGTGGGGTTTCTCCTAAAATAATGTTTATTCTGCTAGGACTGCAGCATCCATGCAGGTATTTTAGCCTAGAAGGATCTTTTACTGGTGACAATGCCCATTGGGGAGCTGGTTTAAATTCTAGGATTTTATGAATAAATTTGAATCATTGCCTCCAACATTCACTAACATGAGTTTTAAAGGTAGACTTTTATTCTGTAAACTAGGCCTAAACATTACTTTTTTATAAAGTGACTGGAAGTTATGACAGCCAAACAGTGAGAGATCATTTTCATGTTGTAGACAGCCTATCTAATTTGTTCTTGGAGTCATAAAATATTTAAGATAATGTATTTGGCTGCCATTCAACATCGACATAAGCCACCTGACACAGATGTCAGTAAAAATAATTGAGTAACTGGATTTTCAGAGAGATTTGGTAATGAATGTCTTACCTTCTGACTGCCTAATTTAAAGAACTTCTGAAAATACAGTTATGGGATTCAGGGTCAACTAGTTAAGACATTTGGAGGTAGTCTGGTATTGTTTTTTGTTTAATCATCCAGAACCTTTCCTTATTTGGAATGTATATAAGAGCAACCTCATAGAAAATTCTGAAACTGTTAATGATAGTTTAAAATTTTTGTATGCATTACTGGGTAGTTTGGGAGCAACAATAGCAAAATTTGAGTTTGGGGTGCCCTCTTCAAGAAATTTGGGATTTTTACAGCTGAGGGGAAAATATATAAAGTGTTTCACTATTTACAAAACGGTGCTTTCTATTTACTAGCTCTAAAAATATATATCTTAGGAAGTATTTGCTACCTCTTGTACAACACAAAGCTGTGGAAGATTTGCAGCCTTATTCAGACAAAATTCCCAAGACAAGGTGCACAGCCATGTCATGCCTCGTTTTATGAAAGTATCATTTGGGAGCAGCAAAAATTATTTAGTTATTTGTTATGTGGGGTTTTTTTCCTTCCCTTCGGACAGAAAACAGCACTTGAGAAGAAAGAGTTAGTTGCTAAGAACTGGCACTACAGCTTTGGGGAAGGTGTTACCATTAGTATTTGGGCAGTTATCAATGGTATCGCCTGCCTGATGAGGGTTATTTCTCTCCTTTTGCTTTCAGCAGCCGTGTTCCCCAGCACACAGACAAGTCGAAGTGGAACAGGAGCTGGGACAGTGTCGTTGTCCCACCTCGGCAGCCACCCCTCCCCAGGACATAACGTACAGGGTAGTCCTCTCCATCCTCCCCCCCAGTTACCTCTTCTCTCAGCTGCGGACTCAGAGAGGTAAGACCAGCTCCAGCTTTTCCCCCTGAGCCCAGGGCAGCCCTGCCTTCAGAGATGCCAGGACGGGTGCAAACTGAATTATCGGTATGCAGAAAGTTGATGGTGGCAGCCCCTGGGTAACTCTGGGTATGAGTATGGGTTTATCAGGGGAGAGAGAGATGAAAAGGGTTCTTATCCTGGCTCAGGTAGGGGGGATTTTCATCCATCTCCGTTTCAAAGACTTCCTCCCATCCTCTCTTCATCTCCACCAATGCCCAGAGCATGGAAAGCCATACTGGATGGGACACTAAACTTCAGAGGAGCCCAGCCACAATTTACTGAATAAGGGCCCTGAGATTCATGTTTCTGTTTACTTGTGGTAGGAGAGTCATATTCTGACAATATTTTCTCTATACTAAGTATTTCTGCAGGAGCTTTTCTTTTCCCCTTCCTTTCCCTTCCCTTCTTTTCTTCTTTTCTTTTTTTTTTTCTTTCTTTTCTTTTCTTGGAATTTTATGAAGACTAACAGGTGATGAAAGAATTTTTAATTCACTGGTTTGAGAGCTTGATTTATAGTCATGATTTATTTTATACTGGCTATGTACAAACCCCCTGACCTTTGTTGTTTCCATGATTTTAGATATTGCAGTGATGTGAAAGCAGATTGCTTGGAAGTGGTTTAATTTTCATGTGTAGTCATTCCCTAAATTATTTTCAGCAATCTTTCCAATTATTTGTGTAGTGCATGGTATTATAGGTTTCCACTTAGTTCACTGAACTGGAAGTCTACCAGAACACAAGACTTAAGAGGCCTAAGCAAAAAGTTTTTCAGTGGAAAAGTCAGTAAGATACATCATCACATAAAATACTGAATTCTTAATATATGTATACAGATACTTAAACATTCTTTTGTTAATCTCCCGATTTTTCAGTGCTCTAAATGATAGATTACTGTATTTCGTTAATGTATTCCAAAGTATTTGATTTCCTTAAGTGACAGAAATGCCAGTAATTTGGGGAGCACAAAGTATCCAATTATAAACCTGAAAGGAACATGCACTAGATTTCAATTACTGATAAATGGGCATAATTTCTTTGGAGGAAAGCGGTACTCACTCTGGCTTGTATCAGGAAGACAAGAGAACATGCTGGCTCAGGGAATTGACAACAGGTGAAAGTACTTTTCAATTTCAGATCACATGCGTGAATTCAGCCCAATCTGGAGCCACTGGAAGTTGTTGAGCTTTTTGTGCACCACTCTGGGATGAAGCTTGCTGTTTAGTTGTCACTGAAGCTCATCTAGTGGTTTAGTCCTTCTTCGCCACTCTCGGACACAGGATCCTGATCTTTTTCCCTTGCCCTGGCCCTCTGTGCAAACTGTGGGGCTGCCCACGTTGTCTTGCGTGACTAGAGGCTTTTCCTTCCCAGTATGGTTTTCTCTGCAGTGTGTGAACTGTTCAACATTCGTATCCAACAAGTGTCAGAGCATGAGGTGACAGGTAGGAACAAATCAATAGTTATTATGGGTATAAATTTCATTATAAAAACAGTGATCTCCTATTAGCCCATTTCTGAGGCAGTTACTGGTGCAGGACCATGGCAGACACGTTTAGAGTGTGACTTGAATGCATTACAGACCTCAGGATACTACAGGACTCTACAGAACAACAAAAATAAAAAACTAGTGTCATACACTCCTTTCTCATATGTTAGCTGTATACACTCCCTCTAAAAAGGCTTTAAGTGCTAATTCCCATAGGTGGAGCTACTTTGAATTAAAAAAAAAAAAAAGAAAAGTGCCAGTATCTTCATTTAGCTAACATGAAAAATGGCAATTTAAATTCAGGAAAGAAAAAAAGTGTTACAGCAGTGTTGGTTTGGTTACAGAATATCGTACAAATTAAGAGACATGTTTAAGAGAAAAACTAGTGCAGAATCTTCATCTTAAATCTAATAGAGTCCACTCAAGGGGCCCTGCAAGTAGGCTGGCATTTGCACCGCCTCATGTGTCTGATGATAGCTGTGAAAATGTGAACTGAACAAACCAACACTTCTGTATACAAAGTGCCAAAGACAGTGTCTTCGGAAGGCGTGCCATCACCCTGTTTGTCTCAGTCTTGTCATGGTGAGAGCTGCGGGATTTAGGGGTGCAAGCATTGGGGTCGTTCCTCCCATGCTGTGGGTGCCTGAGGTAATTCCGGAGCTGGGACTGGCTGCCCAGCATTCACCTTGGTTGGGGTGAAGCCGATCCACCTGGCCTGGCCGCTTTGGTGACTCTGGGGGCCAGTCATGTTGCCCTACCATTCTGGACAGCAGGCTCAGGTTTGTGAGTGAGAGAAGCACAAGGAAATACGCACTTTCCATACATCTGAAGGTACCATGGGGTAGAGAAATAATAGGAGGGCTTCTTTTGTATCTTTCTCCACCTAGATGATGGGAGGGAAAGCGTGGACTTGATTAAGCTTTATCAATATGAGAAACTGAACCAAACATCTTACACTGCTTTCATTCTGTGAACAAAACTCAATGTACACAGAGTACAAGTCAGATAAAGAGTTTGGATACAAGAAGCAACTTCATTTATCAAAGGAGAAAACGTGCATAATAAAAATGCAGATTTACATTTTATTTGTTCCAGCTTTTTGGTACTAACTTTCAGTGCTCCCCCAATAGGAAATATGTCCACTGTTAAATGAAGGTACCAAATGGTAATGGTACCCAAAAATATATGTATAAAAGGGCATATGTACTTGGCTTCTTTTTCACTCATTTTTGTAATAAAAGAAGACATAGACATTCAAGGAAGCTGAAAAAATGATCTAATTCAGATAAAAAAATGTGGGGTTTATATGGCATAGTTAACATGTGCAGCTCAGTGCCTGAAAACTGATGATGCCAGATGCTTGAAATATCAGTCTATTTATTTATTATTTATTGAATTACACAACATATACATTTTGCTTTTTATTACTTGCTTTTTTGCAAGAAGTAGCCTGTTAACCAATGCAAGACCAGAACTTGGTATTCCAGATGATTTTTTACCTTCCTGTGAGCCAGAATCAGTGGTGTGTCCCTACAGCATGGCACATCCTGGCTTCATAGGAATTGCTAGAGACTGTGGAAAGCTGGAAAGAAGGACCTAGGACTGACCTGTTCAGTTTATCATTACTATAATGGTCTAATAAGTTCCACAACAGTGATTCTTTTTGCTTATTTGAGTGTGTGGTTATATTCCTTCTATGCTTTTGCTATAAAATAATAAGTAGCTCCAAGCCAGACTTCCAGAAGCAAAAGCCTCTGAGTGGTTCTAACCAGGGAGCTGACACATCCAATCTTCACATATTACAAAGCCCTTTGTATGTGGCATGTATAGGCTGCATCAAAGAAAGTCTTTAAAACCTTAACAATGTGGTTTTGGAATCAGTACAGTAATTTCTTTCCAGACATGAGACACTTTGGAGGATTGTCTGCTAAGACATTATCATTTTTTTTGTTAGTGGGCAAATGACACATACACATGAGAGATGCTAAAGAGTGGAGGTCACATCAAGTCTGACACTGAACCTGAGCCAGAGCTGACCTAGCAAAGCATGGAATTTTTCTCCAGCCCGTTTCCACATTTTTTTCTAAAGGCACTCTTTTCCTTTTCTTTGCATTTGCAAGAAATTCAGTTCCCTAATAGAATGCAGCCACAGAAAGTGCTGAGAGACACTTTAAAGTTATACAGGGTGTTTCTAAAATATGGACCCAATTTGAAATCACTGTATATTTGAAACTGGGTCCATGTTTTTGAAGCACACTGTATATCTCTGTTTCCAGGGAATCTGTATATTGAGATGGCCCCTCACGGTTTCCTTCCTTAAAATCCACCTTAAATCCAATTTAAATTCTTTGTTCTTCTTCTCACCAGAGTATGTGATGCTGGGCAGAGGGGCTGTTGTTTCTTCGTGCCGTCCCTTCTTTGAGCTAATGGACCACTGGTTTAATCTGAAGTGGCAGTTCCTGTGTTCCTAAAGCTTGAGCATGAAAAGGATTTTTGGACACTTGTTAATGATAGAAAAGAAGAATATAAAATTAAAGTCTACTGGCACATGCAATCTACTCCCCTGAGGCAGCATGGAGATAGAAACCCACTGTGGGATCATTGCTTTGCAGGTGTGAAGCAGAGTTAGACAAGTGCAAATTCAGTGGCTGAACAAAACTATTGATAAAAATTTTGGTTTGTGTTGGCCAAAATATTTCTGTTGTGGGAGAAGATTCGCTTCCTTTAAAAAAATCATTTGCAACAGAAAAATCATTGGAGAGAAACATTCTGTATTATAGGTAGGTAAAAGATTTAGGTTTTTGTTATTTTGGTCAAATGAATGCTTTTGTGACTTTCAGGAAAAACACTTGCTCTTTCAAAATTGTAGTTGGCAAAAGCTATGCTTTCCTTACAAGTGCTTTTAAACCATGTTTATTTGATTGTCACTGATAGCTACCTGGACTAAGTTACAGTGCAATATGTTGGGTTACAGAATACTGTATTACAACAGAATATTTCTCCCACTGACAGTGGACTGAGGAGCTGCAAAGTCCACACAGAGTAAAGCATACAGCATAAATTGTGGAGCCAAAACAAAATATGAGATCATGGTAGAATGACAGAAATTTTTTATAGCAGCAATGGAGACATCACCCTGGATTTTCTGGATTTGCTAGAAATACAGAGGCAATTAGAAGTATCGAGTGTAGATTGTTCCTCACTTAACATTGTCAGAAAGTGCAGCAATGTAGAGGACACTGTTGGAGACAGCAGCATGTTACAGGGAGCCTGTGGTTTTGTCCTTTGTCCAGCCAAAACTTGAACTGTAGTAAGATGAAAGCCTGATCTGCTGTCCATGTCAACCATGTAACATCTGTATATGTTCCCAAACTATTTCAGCCCAATAAAAAGGATTAGAACTCAGCCAGTTAACAGAGAAGCAACTCAATGAGTTGTTTATACAGTATTAAAAGCAAACATTGACCTCTGAATTTAAAAAAAAAAAAAAAAAAAGTTTTCAGCTTTAATGTTCAGTTTCTGTTTTGGAACCATATTGAAAGCAACCATAAGGATTTATGTTGTCTAAATGGTGGCACACACTTTACTTCTCAGTGCAAAGAGAAAAAGCAGAGGATGAAGACATAGCTGCATCCAACATAGTTACGTAGTTCCTACCTCAAATAATTCCTGATAGTAGCATTTTGTGCCATAGCGTAGTGTGGATTAATGGTAGGTGAACTATGTTTTAACCTCTTTCATAATTTTAATGCAGATGTTTTCTTTTCAATATATTTTAACAAATATTCTGTCAAAATGAAAATTCACCATTTGGTGAATGGAGCCAAATCCAGTTGGCAGCTGGTCACAAGTGGTGTTCCCCAGGGCTCTGTACTGGGTCTAGTTCTGTTTAATATCTTTATCAGTGATCTGGATGAAAGGATTGAGTGCACGCTCAGTATGTTTGCAGATGACCCCAAGTTGGGTGGGAGTGTTGGTCTGTTTGACGGTAGGAAGGCTCTTCAGAGGGATGTGGACCGGCTGGATCATTGGGCCAAGGCCAATTGTATGAGGTTCAACAAGGCCAAGTGTTGGGTCCTGCACTTGTGTCACAACAACCCCAGGCAGCGCTACAGGCTCGGGGAAGAGTGGCTGGAAAGCTGCCTGGTGGAAAGGGATCTGGGGGGTGTTGGTGACAGCGGCTGAACGTGAGCCAGCGTGTGCCCAGGTGGCCAAAAAGGCCAAGAGTGTCCTGGCTTGTATCAGGAATAGTGTGGCCAGCAGGACCAGGGAAGTGATTGTGCCACTGTACTCAGTGCTGGTGAGGCCCCATCTTGAATCCTGTGTTCTGTTTTGGGCCCCTTGTCATAAGAAGGACATTGAAATACTAGAGAGGGTTCAGAGGAGGGTGATGAAGCTGGTGAGGGGTCTGGAGCACAAGTCTGATGAGGAGCAGCTGAGGGAACTGGGGCTGTTCAGCCTGGAGAAAAGGAGGCTGAGGGGAGACCTGATCGCTGTCTGCAACTGCCCGAAAGGAGGTTGTAGCATGGAGGGGGTTGGTCTCTTCTCCCAGGTAGCAAGTGACAGGACAAGAGGAAATGGCATCAAGTTGTGCCAGGGGAGATTTAGATTGGACATTAGGAAAAAGTTCTTCATGGAAAGGGTTGTCAGGCATTGGAACAGGCTGCCCAGGGAAGTGGTTGAGTCACCATCGCTGGAGGTGTTTAAAAGACATGTAGGTGGGGTTCGTAGCGACATGGTTTAGTGGTAGACTTGGTTAGGTTTGCAGCTGGACTCAATGATCTTAAAGGTCTTTTCCAGCCTAAATGGTTCAATGATTCTGTGATTCAATGCAAATAATTTCTTTGCTGTTCCCGAGCAAAGACAATATTTGCTTCACTTGCTGTTGTTACTGCTATAGTATAATATGCTGTTATCATTATTTTTGTCGTGCTTTTAGTCCCCTGCAGAAATTATTTGAAATTGTAAAGTAACAGAAATTAGCCTTTTTTCCCAGCAAACCACTAGCTGGGGAAAGTGAAACACAGAATTTGATGTAATATGAAATAATGATCTTTTGCTAGATTTAGCAAAAATAATCTCTTTTTCTACAACTCTGAAAGTTTACAAGCAGGAAAAGAGAAATTTAGTAACCCTCTAGGGATACGAAAATTGACAGACCTGTTGCCCTGTAACCCAAATGGTTATTTGGTATTTGGGTTCTTTTAATATGTTTTTTCTGTTAAAAAAAAAAAAAAATATATATATATATTATTGCATCAGACATTTTTGGCGTTATCTGGTTTATTTACCAAAAGGCAGTCAAAAGTCTTAAGTCCTGTTTCCTAGAATAGATTAGGAGTTCTGGCCTGTTTGACGAAGTTGATTCTCTGTGACTACAAAGAAATGGCTAGAGTAAGTTTGTCTTCACAATATATTTTTTTTAACTAAGTTTGCCCTTACACTCTTTCTATAGTGATTCAAGGTAATTTTTATACTGATATTTAAAATGTGCTTTCTGATATGCTACGAATATGGCCACACAAGGAGAATTTGAGAGAGGAAAGCCAGAAGCATGAGGAGGATTTCATGGTACCATTAGTGCTACAAATAAAAGTTCAGAAACTATATTTCAGACACCAAACCAATGTGATTGGCTGCCAAATTATAGCCTTTTAAAATGCCTGTACACAATTTTTGTCTGCATTTTGAAATGTGAACTCTTCATATTACTTCTTTCGACCATAATTAGGTATATGCGCATTTGTGTATATATATAGCAATTAGATTAGCCACTTCCAGATTTCCTCACAAAGAAGATATGTGATTCCAGCTTTCCTTTGCTGTAGT